>NC_138240.1:21416818-21775521 GCF_964197995.2 Scardinius erythrophthalmus
AGAGAGAGAGAGAGAGAGAGAGAGAGAGAGAGAGAGAGAGAGAGAGACCTAATGTGATTGGTTATTCTCTTCTGTTTTACTGTGCCATCTGCTACTCTTGGGTTCCATATAGAGACATTAGCTCTGTTCCAGAACCCAGTGAGCTGCCTACAGAGGCAGCATTTTAGAGCATCATAGGCATTTTAATTATGCTGCCTTCTAAGATACCTCATTTTGACCAAATTTTAAAGTAGGATTGCATGATTGCTTGAAAGGCAAATACCAGAATGCTTTGTGTGAAACTCAATGAAACAAGTCAAAGATTCATCCATCCATTTTTCAAACTGCTTGTCATATGAGATGTGACAATTAAAAATAAACTGGTAACACTTTACAATACGGTCAATTTAGTTAACGTTATATAAGCGCATTAAGAAACAATGAGTAATGCATTTGTTCCAGTATTTATTACTCTTTGTTAATGTTCGTTAATAAAAATACTGTTAACTAATATTAACAGAAACAACTTCTGTTTTTTTTGTAATGTATTAGTAAATGTTGGAATTAACATTTACTAAGATGTTTTACAATTATTTTATAATGATTTTACAATTAAATTATTTTTACAATTTTTATTTTATTATTTAAGTATTTTTCAATGTTAGGTTATGTAAAACAATGCACTTTAGTAGTTGACTAATGTTAACAATTGGAACCTGCACCAATAATTTTTTATATACTATAAAAAAAACTATTTTGTAATTCCAATACTGAACAGTAGGATAAAAATATTTTAGTGTAATTACAGTTTTTCTGAATTGCTAAAACACATTTCTCAAAACCATAACCCACTTTCTCAAAACCTTAAACACAAAATGTCCAGGTTACCTATTGAACCCCCCCCTTCCCTGATGGTGGGAAGAGAGACGTTACATCTGTGACTGACGAATTGAGATCACGCCTGAGATCCCTATCACCTTCGAGTGTTTAGAAACAGTCATTAGACATTGGAAGATGAGATTTGCATTGCGAACCATGCCCCGTGCTGCGGGTATATAGGAAGCGTGCATAGAGACACTCATTAGGTTTCGCTGAGGAGCCGAGCAGATCCCCCTGTCAACCGCAGCCTCTTGGGACCCAGAGAATGAGGAAATTGCTATTTTGTTGAAAATGTGGGTGGTCGTGAGACCATTGGCCGAACATAAAACAAAACTCAAACAAGGATTCTCCATCTGACCCTTCACCGGAGGAGGGAGTGGTGCCTTCACCATCTCCTGAAAGAGCAGGGCCTGCATTTATCAAGCCTCTGAGAATTACTCACAAGAACACTGCCAAGAATGGACTTAAGAGGTAAAAAAATTCTTGGCTCAAAGCTGCGCTTAAAAGTTAGTCATCAAGCATCTCAGTCGTAATTTAAGTGAAGTGTAGGACTAAATCTTAAGTGTAAGTCTTAAAGATGATTCACGACACTTTGCTGTGCCACAAATGAGATTTTGGATGATGACATTGGCATGGACCAATCACTGAATAGATTTCCTTATTTAAGAATATTCTCAGATAAATTCACATTGAATGGTGAAATTCCAAAGAGGAGTTTACATTCAATACACATTTGACAATAAATAATTTTCAAGAGAATACATAATGATATACACATTGGAAATGAAATATAAACACGTTTTCCACCATGTCTTAATAAAAAGATTTAAACCATTGTGCTGTTAACTGACCTGCTTATATATAGCCTAGATTTATGACATAATCAGCCACCATGGATTCCAAAAGAAAACCGAACCGATGGGAGGAATAAGCGCTACCGCTTGCTGAATTAGTCGAACAGCTGAAACATGTAATAAAAATTAGTCGAACAGCGGAAACATGTTATAAAAATTAGTCGAACAGCGGAAACGTAATAAAAGGCAAGTTCAGCCCAACATAACCAGCACTGACAATAAAGATGCCTGGTCTGTCCAAACGATACCGTTTGATTAACTGCTCGTCGTCAAACATTCAAAAACATTCTTCCTCTCCTGAAAGATTTGCGCATGTCTCTGTATCCTCCATAGACTGTAAAAAAAAAAAATAGTTCTCCTCAGTGCCATCACAAGCCCCTACTGGCAACCCCTAACCACTTGAGAGACCTCTCGAGCTGTCTTAAATAACTGGGAGAGTTGGCCCGTTCACACCAAGGATGATAACTACTGTAAAAGATAACGATAAAGATATAGTTCTAAAAATTGTTCTCCATATTAAAGAATAGCAGAGTTCACACCACAACTATAACGATAAAGATATGAGGAACGATATCGTTGGTTTCACTTTCAGAGCGATTTTTTTCCAGCTGTCGCGTGATAAAAGTTAATCGCAGAGGTACAGAAAAATCCACCACTGTTTGACAAGTCAAGCCTCTTTTCAAGAAAATGGATATGAAAAACAATCGTTCATACCCTCTGAATAAATGGTGAGAAGTATTACCTCAGGTATGCAGCGCTCCTTTCGACAACATTGTCTTGCTTCCTTTGAAGTTGAAGTGAAAATCTAGGTGGTGTTTTTATTCCACTAAATTGACTATACGTCAATAAATTTACTGTTAGATTATTAGATGGATTACACTGGCTTCACTCAAAACATAGCATGCTGAGGACATCTGCTGGTTAAAGCCGTGTAAATGCAACAAGAACAGCAAAAACAAGTTCAATGACGTTATACACACTTTGAAACCGCAGTGCGCGAGCTTAGAATAAGCAGACCGTTATCGTTCGTTGGTGTGGATGCAAATATTAGTTATTGTTATCGTTCTTGGTGTGTGAACGGGCATTAAGAGTGATTCTTAGCTTTAAGAAATTTGTTTGAAAGTTTGAAAGTAGGAGTAAATTTCATGAATTCTCAGCACTTAAGACTAAAATGGCACTTAAGCTTGATAAATACAGGCCCTGTAAGCATTGGTCGCGAGAGCGGCGAGAACTTACAAGCCCTGGATCGGAAATGCGGACGACCCCGCCAGGTGGCAAAATGTTCCCTTGGCAACTAAATAATAGATTACATTTAAGTTGAAGTTGAAGAATTAAAATTACTACAACTAAACCTGCAATAAAAATAAAAATAAAAAAAATAATAATAATTACAAAAGTGCACAACTAACAAAAATCTTAAACTAAAATTAAAATGAAAACTGAAATATAAAAGGTAAATAAATAATCACTGTAAATATTATTTAAATTCTCTCTCTAAAACCACAACATTTTACATTTCAAAATATGAGGCATCTATGCTGTTGTAGAACAAAATGTAAGCTTAACCAACTCAAAAATACCCCATTTTCTAAAAAATCAAAGACTACTATTCTAAAAACCCATTTTAAATCCCCTAGTGAACCGTGGCAAATTAGCCTTGTAGGATGGCCTACAAATTGACATCATGACTGAACAGCTCTATTCTCTCACTCTGTTCCTCAGAGAGTTTCTTAGTGTTTCTCTCACTCCGAGGGTGGGAATGAAAGTGGAAGGGTGTGCTAGCGGTAGAATTATTATTATGGTCCTGACAAACCTGAGAGTCCATCTGTGATCTCGTTCCTCTCTTGATGTGATTTGGGACCAGTGTATCCATTCCTAAACCATTGACTAGAGAAGTGTTCTTGTTAGTGACACCAGCGGTCTTTCCGAGAAGAGCCTGAATGTCTCATCCTTGATTATTACATTTCCTTTTTTTTCTTGGAGATAAATTGTGAGCACTCAGTGTTATTCCAGAGAGGCCTCGGCCGAAATAAAAGAACAGAGGAATAAGACCAGATGGTTTCAGTCTGTTAAATTATTTATCATATGCTAAGAAGCTGCGAATGCTACTCTCTGCTCACTGTTCACCAGCCACATAATCAAGAGTGTATGTTAGTGATCGTCATGATACATTATTTAATTTAAACCCATTTTCAATATCTTTTAGTATGTGTAGCAACAACATTCTAACATGCAACGTGTTAACATCAGAAAACAGGAATGATCATTCTTTTTTAAGGCAGCTGCTTATGTCAGTATCCAAACCATCATTGAACCTCATAAGTGATCCATTTGAAGCAACTCCACATGCCACACAAATGGTACCCGTGTAGCAAAATCAACTCGCAATAGTGTTAAGCATTAGCATGTTGTTAAGCTAACACTGCAAATAATGGGGGTAAAATTGTTTATTTTAAATTACACTGGATTATTTTATACATTTAATTCTGTTTAACATGTCTTCTGCTTCATGCACCATCTTGGATTTATGTTGAATAAAAACATTTAAAGTTGCAGAAAGCAATTTCTGAGAAATGCTGTTGAAAGTAGTTTGTACACTCTAAAAAATACTGGGTTGTTTCAACCCAATTTTGGGTCAAATAGGGACAAACCCAGCTGTTGGTTACATTTTTAAATACAAATTTGAATCCATCGTTTGGGTATATTTGACCTAAAAATGGGTTAAAACAACCCATCATTTTTTAGAGTGATACCAAGCACCACAATACACTATCCAGTCAGCAATAACATTGGCTTTGCTATGTTTCACAGAACCAAAATATGCTGTTGTTGTAATGCTAGTTGTAGTAACAAGATCGTTTTGAGTGTCATTGTATGGAGCTTGTGTGCTGCTGAGGACTAACAATGAACTCTTGCTTGTATATACTCGTGTACTGTATGTTTATTTTTTGTTCTTCAGTGTTGTTCATTTGTCATCTGTGTTTTATTTTTCGTAAAGTATTATTTTGCTTCGCTTCAGCTAAAGAGATGTCCACTCTTGCATTCTGTGTTCATGCATTTGGGGACGAGCAATGAAGGGAGATTTAGCCGATATCTTCTCATTGCTCTTGTCAGGTCCTGCCATTTTGTTCCCTTTTCAGATATCTACAATGTGTCCCAGAAATCGCTTACTGTACCTTTAATTTAGACATATTTTCAAGATGTGCTTAATTTTATTCATTTTTTGTATAAAGGACCTGGTATACTTGAAACAAAGTTCACAAGATTTGTCATAGCCTATATCTTCTTATTGCTCTTGTCAGGTCCTGACATTTTATTCCCTTGTGAACTCTATCAACTCAGCAGTGGATTTACTTATGGAAATCTACCAATTACCGGAGATGGAGTTTTTGTCAGGACATCTGAACGTGATACATTCTGAGGGGTACGGTAGTGAGTAGCCTAAATCCCATAATCCCCTGTCTAAGCACATCTGCTCTGATGTGACATATGCTGCATTCTGAATCAGAGACACTGAGATAAACAATAGCCTACCTGATGTTTAAGGAAGAAGTAATTGCCACACTCTTGAAAACTTTGTTATTGAATGAGCTCCCCTGTGGAAAAAATGGTATTGAAGGTGCACCTGTTGTGTACTTCAAATTTTAAAAGGTTTTTTTTTTTTTTTTTACTACTTGCAGGTAATATAATAGTATTGAAATAAAAGGTCACTTAAAGCGATAGTTCACCCAAAAATCAAGTTGTTCCAAACCTGTATGAACAACTTTCTTCTGTTGAACACAAAAGAAGATAGCCTATTTTGTATCATTTGGTAACCAGGCAGTTGATGGTAGCCATTGACTTTTATAGTAGGAAATAAGAAAAATACTATGGAGGTCAATGGGTGCCGTCAACTGTCTGGTTACCAACATTCTTTAAAATATCTTCTTTTGTGTTCAACAGAAGAACAAATCTCATACAGGTTTGGAACAATGAAAGGGTAATTAAATGATGACTGAATTTACTGTTTTGGGTGAACTTTCCCCTTAAGTGTACTTAGAGTATGAGAGAGTATGTTTCTTAATGCACTTAAGTATACACTTTTAAAAAGTTCACTTTATAATAATGTCAAATTGAAACTTACTTTAAATCATTATGCTTTGATAATCTTTTGTCATGGTTTCAAGAAGTACTTTCCAAGAAATGTTGACTAACATACTAAAACACAAGTATTTGATTATAAATTTAACTTTAGTGTTAAATACGATATTACATTTAAAGTTACCGTAACATTTTAAATGTACTTAATTACAACTTCATTATTAATTAACATTTAATAGCAAATACATTTATCAAGTTTCAATAGAAATGACTGTTTAGAAAAGTCTATTTTAATTTACCATAAATTCTTGACAGTAGATTCGGCAGGACACTTAAGCATATTTCAAAGTCAACAAAGGAATTATGAAATTACATAAAGATAAACTTAAGTTCTACTCAGAACTTAATCAAACAAAACACTCTACATTTCAGCTAATTACATTTAATATAAATTTAAACTATAAGACATTTAATTAAATGCAATTAACATTCAATGAAGTGTCCAAAGACATTACATCTAGTTAAAACTATGAGTATATTCCTTTAAAGTACATTATTTCTGTGATGATTTTTTTTTTAAAGTATGCTAAAATGTACTTCTTTTTCGCAAGGGTTAGCTAATTTTTCATTCACATCTGCAACCAGAGCAACATTTATATCACAGACCATGCGGTTCACAAAATAGCATTGACTAAGAATAGGTTAAATGATCAGATTTGCTTCAGTGACATCAGTAAACACATTCATTATGACAGCAGGTGAGGAAAGGCACCACAGGTGGGTGGGTTACACAATCTCATCGACTGCTATAATGTCTCAACATGCTGCAGGTGAGAAGCATTAGTTAGAAAGGTCTTTCCACAAATGTGAACAACATCCTAGGCTTTAGGTCCTTGATACTGTTGAAAATGACTAATTAAAAGGGGCAGGTCGACTATAAATATTAACTGGATAAGCTGCGTTCAATGCCACAATAAAATTACACCTGTGACCACACTATATTAACTCGTCCACTTTTAGCAGAAAAAAAAAATGTTTTACTGATTGTCACTGATCCTCACTGTTTTAATTGATCCAGCCGCTAAACACTTCCACAATAAACTCCACAAAGGTGCAATTTATGAAGTTTAATCATGAAAAAAGTGTGAAACTACAAAGAAGAGAAAAATACACAAGCATGAATTTCACAAAATAGATAAATCATCAAATAAATGAGCATTCTCAAACACACAAGGCAAAGAACCAACAACAATACAGTTGTATATCAACAGCATAGATTAATACTTTGCAAATTTGAATAGAAAAAGGTAACAAACATGCTGAATTAAATGCTATTACATAGCACAGCAATAAAGTAATCATAATGCTCACTAAACAAAATCAAACAGTCACTTACAGATATTGCATTTCAAAGGGCTTTGATAGGCAAGATGAAGTTGGATGTCTACAACTAAAGCACTGAAGGAATATGGCCTACTTCCTCTTTAAAACAGGAAACCATTGGAAAACTAAGGAAACCCCAAAAATAAGTATCAAAATAAAAGTCCTTGTTTAAACCGAAGTTTAAAGTCCAGCACACTCCCCGCCTGGGGTATGTAAAGACCTCACTTTAACTTTTTTTACTCTAAAATCTTAGGGGAAGTAAAACTGAACCACTTCGGATATAGGCCGAATAAAGTTTTTCTGCATGCCTCCTCTGATAAATTTAAGCTCCACTTTCCTCACAAGACTATCTTTACTAGGTAGTATTTTTGCAATGATAGCCATAGGCCACTGATTTCTCTCGGCTTGGCTATCTTTCATCAACACAATGTCTCATTCCTTGAGACAAGGCTTCTTGTCTTGCCACTTCTGCTTACTCTGTAGAGTGGCAAGATACTCACGGCGCCATCTTGTCCAAAATGTTTCTGCAAGATTTTGAACTCTTTTCCACTCAGCCTTGAAAAGATCTTTATCTGTAAACTCACCAAGTGGCGGAGGGATCGAACAGGTTTTCTGGGTCAACAGAATAGCAGGGGTGAGTATTAAAGGAACTTCAGGATCTGAAGATACTGGCACGAGAGGGCGTGCATTAATGAAAGCAGAAACTTCAGCCATGAGGGTTACAAGAACGTCGTGTGTGAGATGCAGGGACTTTCTTTCAAGCAACATACAGTCAAGAATACGTCAGGCTATACTCACCATCCTTTTCCCAAGCACATCCCATATGTGACGCATGGGGAGGGTTGAATATCCATGTACAAGCATGTTGTTGTAGATACTTCTGAAGATCAGAGCCTGAAGTTTCTTTATTCATCTTGAGCTCCTGCACTCCAATAAAGTTTGTGCCACAATCAGAGCGTATCTGCTTAGCAGGTCCCCTTATTGCAAAAAAAACATCTCAGAGCATTAATGAATCCGCTTGAGCTCAATGTCTCTACAACTTCAATGTGCACTGCTCTAAATAAATGTAACTGTTAATGTGAACATTGCTGTATTTTATCATATTTGCTGGTACTACTTTTTAATACAAGTCACTTGACTTTACTTTTACCAGAAGCTCTGATGGTTTACTTCTTTTTTTGATGAATGTGACTCTTTAGTAATTGTCTCATTAAGAAAATATTACATTAGGACTATCAATTTTTCATCTTTGCTTAAATGCAATCTTGTCCATACTTGAAGCTACAATCATAAATGAAATCTTTGACTTCTGAAAGAGCCTTTTTTACAATTAGAGATTGCAATCAAATCACACACACACACACACACACACACACACACACACACACACACACACACACACACACACACACACACACACACACACACACACACACACACACACACACACACACACACACACACACACACACACACACACACACACACAGAGTCTGGAAGAGACACTTTTCAAAGCGATATTAGCTAGTTCTGAGAACAATCATTCATAATGTCCAGTAATTCAATTAAATATTTTTTGAACAAGTCCGGAAAGTGTGTCCGCAATAAAGACAAATTGTTCAGCCGATAAAAAATAACAAAATATAATAGGGCTACCAAGTGACAGCAAATGGACATAACCATATACAGAATTGCAGACTACCACTTTTTAAAGTGTGGAATGAAAATAATATAATACTTGATTTTATAGAAATATACCTTTTGGATCAGTAGTACTTTTATTCAGAAAAAGACTTTTACAATGTTACAACAAAAAATCAATGTCAAACAAACACTGTAGAACTTTTTATTCATTATCATTGATCATTTGTCTTGAACAGCTAATCAGTATATTAGAATGATTTCTGAAGAATTGTGTAACACTGAAGAGACTGGAGTGATGGTTGCTGAATTTTTAGCTTTGCCATCACAGGAATAAATTAAATTATATTTTAAAATATTTTAGAATATAAAATTGCTATTTTAAATTGTAATAATATTTCAGAATATTCATATTTTCACTTTATTTTTTGTCAGCCTTAGTGAGCACAAGAAACGTCTTTCAAAAAACATAAAAATTGAACAGTATTGTACATTAATTTTTCTTAAAACATAATTATTTTACATAACTGCTATTTATACAACATTAAATGTTTAGTTCCCCACCATGTATGAATCTGTTGGCTGTTAAGCAGGAACACTTATGGCAATATCTTGAACTCTGACAGACCTTCAGTGGAATGGATAAATAAGGGGAAGCTTTCTATGAATCTGGAATACAAATCTAGACAGGAAAGGGCTGCTGGCGGACAGTGGTGAAGAGAGGAAGAGAAAGTGATTGGAAAGGCATTAGAAGAGAGGAAATCATTCAAAACCATGACCATTATACTGTATTATGTGACGGAGGATCGCTTAAAGTTGCTTATAGGCCTTGACTCGGCCATTGTTATGGAAATGTATAGTTCAGGAATCCTTGGTGTGAAAAAGCTATGCAATCAAATGTCAGTAGCACTTTGTTAGGGTCCAATATGATGATAATTTAGTTGCAAATAGCTTTCATTCAGGATTTATTACTTGATCTGACTTGACATTCACATGGAGGTATATAACTTCTTTTAAATGTCTCACAATGAATGGATGTCTTTATTTTTTCCTCCTTAAAATAATTCCTCATCTTTTTCTTGATGTATATCTCCCCTGCAATTAGGTGTGGGCGATATGACCAAAATCGTATATAACAATAACAATATATGCCATGATATACAGCGGGGGAAATAAGTATTGAACACATCATATTTTTTCTCAGTAAATATATTTCCAAAGGTGCTATTGACATGAAATTTTCACCAGATGTTGGTAACAACCCAAGTAAGCCATACATACAAAGAAACAAACAAAAATAAGTTCAGAAATTAAGTTATGTGTAATAATGTGAAATGACACAGGGAAAAAGTATTGAACACATGAAGAAAGGGAGGTGAAAAGAGGCATGGAAAGCAAGACAACTGCTGAAAACTTACAGTAATTAAAAAGCAATCCAGCCCCCTGTCAGTGGAAATTAATAACAGCTGGTTCAGTCCCAAATGATGGCCTACAAAAAGGTCTCATTGCCAAGGTGTCACACAAGACACATCTCATGATGGGTAAAAGCAAAGAGCTGTCTCAAGACCTTCGCAACCTAATTGTTGCAAAACATAATGATGGCATTGGTTATAGGCGCCATTCTTTGCACTTTTGGGGCCATAATACGGAAGTGGAAAGACAATAATTTCACCATAAATTTGCCTCGACCAGTGCTCCTCGCAAGATTTCTGATAGAGGAGTGAAAAGAATAATCAGAAGAGTTGCAACAGAAGCAAACTCAAATAATTTTGTATCCTCATTATGTCCTGAGTAAGGAAAAAAAGTCCAGAAGAATCCCATTAGGGGAAAGTTTCGAAAACTATTTCTGGGGATTCACTTTTTATTTTACCTGCCTTTTGTCTTCTGCATTCTCCTTACCCTTGTCTCCTGTTCTTCCCTCAGACTCGTCCCCCAGAAACAGTCCCACGGACCCAGCCCCAAACCCCATCTCTTAATAATTAATAAAGGCTGGTTTCTAAAGTACTTCTTCCTGCCTCTAATGCTCATGGGTAGCCTAAATGGGTTCCATTCAGACCTTAACATTAAGTATTTTACTGTTATGTGTCAACAAGATTCAACAAGACACGTTCACCTGGCTAGACCCAATGTTTAGATCTGTTCCCCTAATGGGATTCTTCTGAACTTTTTTTTCCTTACTCAGGACATATGAGGATACAAAATCAGTTGAGTTTGCTTCTGTTGCAATTTGTTCAAGGTTGACCCCCATTTTGTCTTAAAATGACTGGACTAACAGGCAGATCAGACCCCAGCCCTTGCATCACCACTGGCTAGTCAGAGTCAGTGTGGTCAGACTTCAGAACCAGCAACAGGTCAGAGCATCTACCAGACACAGGCAGTCAATCACATACCCAATTCAGGAATTTAAGTTGAGATGATTTTGCCAGATTAAAAGGATAGTTCACCCAAAAATGAACACAAAAAAATAATTATAAATTAAATAATTATAATTAGAAAGAATTATTATAAAGAAATAATTATGTTGTATTAGGATAAGATTTTATATTGATGGTCAATACATTTTTTTTACATTTTTCAAGGACATGTCTGCTTGATGCCTGCTATATCTAATTAATTTTTATTTTATTTTTTTAAATAAACGCAGCAGTTCATAACAGACACATGCGGTATCTTATCTCCTTGGTGCTTCAGCTTTGTTTTCTGCAAATATTTTGGATGTTCAACACTTATAGACACAAACAGAGTCACCCAATTCCTTCCACAAGCTTTTCCACTGTGTGTGTGTGTGTGTGTGTGTGTGCACTGTGTACCACCGAAAGTAGCAGTGGCACTCCCTGGCCACCCCACACTGTAAAAAAAAATCCCGTAAAAAAACGGTAAATCTCTGGCAGCAAAGTTTCCAGACGGGTTCTGTTAAATTACAGCAAATTACCATTTCACAAAATTACAGGCAAAAACCGTAAAAATACAGAATTGACTTTACGGTCAAAATTAATTAAATTACAGTACATTACTGTTAATAATGGCTTATTAAACTGTGGAAAAACAGATAAATTATGTCAAATTACATAAAAAGAACATTTAACTTTAAGGTTAAACTGTAAATTTAGGGTTTTATAAAGTTATTTTATAATAATGCTCTGTCTATCTACAGTAATTATCTTTTAATATATAGTTTTTCTGTGTAAAATAACTATGAAGTTATGTATAAAAATGTAATAAGTCCATAAATTCAAATACAAAGTTTGTATATTTACAGTTTTTATTTTTTTGCAGATCCAGTTTCACAACTTTGACCAATCTCTAATTAAGTACTTAATAATAGCAAATTTACAGTCAATTTCTGTTAAATTAACTAAATGTACAAGTACGGAATACCAGCACATTTACAGTATTACTCATTAAACAAACACTGAACATCAAGATACGTGAATGATAGGAAATACAGGCTTAGTATATCATTTAGAACATGTAAAAATATCCACATTAAAAGACTTTATATTTATATTAAGAGAACAATAGAAGCAACAAGTGCAGTGACAAGTCACAGTTAGTGTAGCACAGTGCACAATTTTATTTATTTTTTATTAAAACAAAGATTTAGTATTATTGGGTCAAGTGTTTATGAAAAGATGGATCTTTAGCAGTTTCTTGAAAATGTGTTGAGTTGCGCCGTTCATCCCACCAGCAGGGAACAGTCCAGGGAAAGGTCAGTGAAAGTGATTTTGTCTCTTTGGGATGATGGCACCACAAGGCGCCGTACACTTGCAGAATACAAGCTTCTGGAGACACACATAGATCTGAAGCAGTGAGTTTAGGTCTTGCTGCAGCATCTGTATCAGTTGCAGAGGTTTGACTGATGCTGGAAGAGCTGCCAGGAGAGCATTACAATAGTCCAGTCTGGATAGAACAAGAGCTTAGACAAGGAGTTGAGTGGCTCCGATAGGAAGGGCCGGATCTTTCTGGTGTTGTATAAGGCAAATCAGCAGGATCACACAGCAAGGATGGTTTGGCTGAAACCATAAGCAGGTCTGTCTTGGCAAGGTTGAGTTGAAGGTGAAGGTCATTCATCCAGCAAGAATTTTCCATCAGGTAGGCTGAGATGCGAGCAGCAACCATCAGATCCTCTGGCTGGAATGAAAGGTAGAGATATGTGTCATTAAGTGATAGAAAAAGTCATGTTTCTAAATGACAGAGCCTAGTTACACTACAAAAAAAAAAAAAAAAAAAAAAAATAATAATAATAATAATAATAAATAAATAGATGGGTGGAATCTAACACAATCGTGGTCTTACTGTAGTAAAACCAAACCTTGTGCAGCTACAGTGGCCTGACAAAGGATCAAATGAATATTCATATGGGAAAATACAGTATAAAACAAATTAAATGTTCTGCCACTTTTAGTGCAATCATATGGAATCAGATGACTCAGCCATAACAATATTTTAAATTACTTCTTCCTATACCTTGTTTGCCATGATCATTCTGCTTTCCACTTGACCTGAAATCACAAAAAAAAAAAAATTAACAACTCAGTATTACATTTACACATGTCAGAATATGTTCCACTGGGACAATGCAAAACCTCAACTGACTATGATCTGGAAGCTGAGCAGGAAAGGCTAATAGTGAAGGTTTGAGCTGAGACACCTAGGGGTGTAAGTTAACTTTCTGTTCATCTTGATCAATGCAATTTTCATAACCAATGATCAAAAGTATCATATGAAAAAGGCTACTATGATGAACCCAGTTCATCCAAAATGTAGATAAGTTAATTTCTTCATCAGAACACAAACATTCTATCAACTTTTATTTTATAAGCCTAATATATGCACATGTATGCATTCTATAGCTAACGTTACGTGTTAGCAAGCAGATGCAGCCAGAATATGCAATTTATCATGTTGTGTTCATATTCTAGTCTCATGTGCTTTCCTGTATCAAGTAAGTTACAGTATTTACTGAATTCGTTTTCTTAACTTACGAAAATTAACTATGGTTTAACCACAAAGAAACAAACAAAAAAACAAACAAACATGGTAGGCCTATTTGTAGTATAACTGTGGTTATTAAAAATAGTAATAAAAATCCGCCAAAAACGTGGTTACTATAATTTTACTATAATTAAAACCAAGGATATTTTTTAAGAGAAGAGTTTTCAGCTTCCAGACGGTGTTTCAAATTGTCCCGCCATTTAAGAGATTGATTTACTGACAGATACTATCGCGTATTAACGAAGATTGTATATACAATTAAACGGACTTTGATATGTATAACAAGTCTACGAAAGCTCGTTTTAGGTCTTTTGAGGTGTGGGTTCAACTGATCTTTCTTAAAACAGATGGAAAATGTAAAGACGCATGCTACATTTTTAGTGTTTTGCCCTCCAGCTCTCGCCAGTTAACTGAACATCATTTAAGAATGCTAACGTTAGCTTGAAAACTGTAAACTTAACACAAATGTACTATAAAATATCGTTCACATGTAACTTAGTATAATGAGACTCTTACCTCAGCCGGTGATCGGTTGGCATGATGTCCGCTGTGACGAACAAGGCTCACTGAAAAGGGCGTTATTTCCGAAGAATCCAAACGGACTGACTAAAAACAGGACTCCTGCTCACGGCTGCTCTTGACGAATACGATTGCTTTGAACCCCTGTTGATCTCACAATCCACTTCACGAGAGTAGACTGAATTCAAATCTCCCGCTTGGAATTCAAATCTCCCGCTTGCCCAAACTCGACTGATCAGCTAACGTTAACCGTTGTGGGCGGGAGTAAACAGCGGAAATGAATTTGAACCTGCGTCATCGCGCGCTCGCACTCAAACACACACACACACACACACACACACAAACACACAAAGCCCTGAATGTGCAGCAACGGAGATTTGGAAAAATATTCATAAAATATACATGAAATTATGGGAGAATAAGACAATGAAATAATGATCAAAATGAGTATAAAATAAAATGTGAAATAAAAAATAATTCAGGCCTACTGTAGTCTATGTAGGGTACTGTATGTACAAATCACAGTCTATGGTAGGGCCTACAAATACTTTTATTTAACCTTAAAAAAAACTCACTTTAACCCCCACATGCTTAATAATCTGTAAGGAAAACATATTGAATAGATGCTGATTTCCGCAGTTATACCTTCTTTTCTTTGTTTTCTAATTTCACAGAAAAAATCTGTAAAATATTACTTAATAATTTCTGTAAAATTACACATAACTCTGTAAAAATACAGACAAGTTCCTTTTAAAAAACGTAAAATTGCTGTAAAACCAAAATACAAGCAATTACCTGTAAATTTAACAATGGACCTTTAAATTACAGCAAATGCCTTTTATTTTACAGATATTTGCTGTATAATGACAAAACGTTAAAATTCTGTAAAAAAATACAGACAATTACCTGTAAAATTACACTTTTTTTTTACAGTGCATGTATAAAACTCTAGTTCCGCCACTGGCACTCATCAGGTTCCGTTGTCTTCAGAACGCATTGTGTGCAGTGTGTGCTACTTCTTTTTGAAAACTATCCCTTTTGTTAGGAGTTAGTTTTGTCAAGCATGAATAAAGCCTTTCTCACTATCTTTCTCTACAACAATAAAAAAAGAGTTGAAAAAAAAAGAGAATCATGTCAAGGGAATGGCGAGTGCAAACTGTGAGTTGCATTCGCGCTGTTTGAACAAACTGGCACAGCAGGTTCTGCTTTGAGCTCAGGACAAGTTCACATTCCCGGAAGCATGGATGTGGGAGCATATTTATTGTCCAGACGGGAAGTCACACACGGGGACTGGAAGCTCCATCTCGATGTGGTCAGTCAGATCTGGGAAAGATTTTACGAAGCAGAGGTGGACCTCTTCGCTTCACAAGAAACAGTGCAATGTCCCCCTTACTTCTCGCTGGCTCCATGAATGGCCCAGGAAGCGTCTATATAATGCATATAGACCAATCGCTCTGCTCCCAGGACTCCTGGCGGAAGTCCATTAACAAGGGTCATGCCTCTTGTTGATAGCGCCTCGTTGGCCGACCAGAGTCTGGTTCTCAGAAATAATATCTCTCCTCGACGGCTCGCCTTGGGCGATAACAAACAGGAGAGATATTCTGTCTCAGGCATAGGGGACAATATTCCATTCCTGGCCCGAGCTATGGAAACTTCATGATTGGCCCCTGACAGGGACCGGCTAAGAGATGCTGGACTTCCAGCTGAGGTAATAGAGACCCCTCTGAGTGCTAGGGCTCCCTCCACTAGAAGAATGTATGCTCTTAAGTGGCATGTCTTTGAAAGGTGGTGTACTATACATCATGCAGACCCAGTCCACTGCCAGATTGTTTAAGTGCTGGAGATTCTGCAGGGAAAGCTGTCACCAGGCACATCTCCTGCTACTCTCAGAGTATTTGTGGTCCTCATTTCAGCTTGCCACTTTCTGATTGATGGGATTTTAGAGGGGAAACACCCTCTGATCACACGCTTCCTTCTTGGAGCAAGGAGACTGAGACCGCCAGTCAGAGTGAAAGTTCCCTCTTGGGATTTAGCCGTGGTCCTTGAGGGGTTAGTCGACAAACCATTTGAACCACCAGTGTCAGCGCGGTCAAGCTTCTTACTCTTAAGATGGTTTTCCTTATGGATATCTCATCACTAAAGAGAACTGGGGATTTACAGACTCAGTTGGTTTCGCCATCCTGCTTAGACTTTGGCCCTGGACTGGTCAAGGCTATTTTGCACCCTCACCCCGACTATCTTACCAAAGTTCTATTTTCCACCATACGTCCAGTCATCCTTGAATCCTTCTGTTCGTCAGCCGTTCACTACACCGGTGCAGGAGAGACTCCATTGTTTCCAATTCATGTTCTTCAGATTTACATCCACTGCACTAGCCAGTAAGTGTTCAGGATGTTCTTCAGACAAAATTACCAGATGAGCACACTTGTCACACATCTATTTATAGCCTCTGACGTGTGCATTCTGATGACATCATCATAAGAGGTTATTTAAGCCAAATTCTTGGCATGTTTGCCACACGTGTTCACAACCGGACAAACAAAGATGTTTTCCCATAGCCCTTAAAATCAAGCGCACCATCTTGTTCAGGGAACAGGGTTACAGTCAAGTAACCCGAGATGTTTTTCTCTGTTAATTTGACATATTTCTTCAAATGAATGTAGTTGCTCTCAAAACAACTAACACAGCACACTAAACACACTCTTATGTTGAAAAACAGTTCAATATTCACTGCATAATGAACCACTGCAGTTTATTCAAGTAATGCATTTTTTAAAGTAAATGCTATCATCAAAACCAGTGTGTTTTGTATTGATTTTATAACATATTCAGCTCTAGACACACAAATACACTTATAATAATAAATCCCCTCATTGAAAAACTTTATGATAAAAATTTATTTTCATTAAAGTTTTATTTCTTCTTATTATTCCTCTTATTCTTTCCACTACACCAATGTCCTCCACTTTACCCATTTCTTCACCCTCTCCTTTCTCCATTCTACTCTTCCTATGCCCTCTCCTTTTTTTAAACTCTCCCCTCCTCTCCCATCTCTTTCTACCTTTTCTTTTCTAACAATGTTTGTTGCTTTTGAAAATAGTTTTTATAGTAAATGCAATTGTGATAGCTGTGCAAACATTTAGAAAAAATGCATTTCCTGTGATGAGTGTATTATTAACCCAGCCAATTGAAATAATTTCATGTGCAATTGAGTGACAAATTACAGAGATATACATGTATTCTGATTATACAGTTATAAAAGTGATTCCGTTAAGAGCAGTGAGATGTGTACTCTGTGTGTTGATTTATTAGTGTGAATATTAGGCTACATCCACATTAATCTAGATAAATTTAAACCTCATACGTTTTAGACTTCCATATACACTGATAAAATGTTTTTGTCCAGCGAAAAAAATAGCTTTTTAAAGACTCTCTCCCAAGTGGATAATTTTGAAAGTGCAGTATTCACGTTTTAGTGTCCTGCCTTGTTGTGCTTGCTATTCACTTCCATAGTGTTGATAAAGCTGTTATTTTATATTACATTCCTGCAAATATGAGAAATGTACTCACAATTGCTATAATGCGGCAATTACATATTAGACCATACATGGAATGCTGTTTGAGTGTGACCTGCACTGTGAGAAAAAATATCAGAAGAAAAACTGAAAAGGGATTATCTGTTATTGGGCCCTAATTTTACAGACTTTTCTTAGAGTGTGGAAACACCATTTAGTGGTAGGATATTTTGCTAATAAAATAATCATGCCAGAAGAATGACAAACACTTTACACCATTTTTTGGATTAATATGGACGTAGCCTTTGTTGATATTTTACTATATAATAATATTCACCTAATTTTGAAGTTTCCCCTTGCCCACTAGCTCTGGGACCCCTGTACTCAGTCCCACTTTTCTCCCACTAGCAATGCCCCTGCTTCCAGGTCCAGTTTTAGTTCATGAAATGGATCAATGTCTAAGACAATATGCTGTGGTGGGCAATATGGCTAAGAAAAATAGGCATGACTACATTACACTTTGACTTTAGTCAAATTCTACTTATCAGGTCACAGAGGTTAATGTAACAGAACATTGTCACAACTATTGTAATGTGTCATTTGTTGTGATGGACATGAGTTTTAGGCAAATTATCAAGGTTGTTCATTATAAGTTGGTAAGAGCTGGTAAGTCCCGCCCCTTCCGTATAACCCCGCTGGACCTCTAGGTTGAAAAATCGTCAATGCAAGTGAATGGGAGAAAATAATTATTTTCTGGTCCCGTTTTAATTTTGCCATGAATGTGAACATATGTTGTTGTTATATAATTTTTTATATAACTTTTCATGTTACGAGTTTGACAGTATATGGTATGATTCTTCGGCTAGCAGTTGTGGAAAAGACATAACGAGAAAGACTACATGTCGCCTATGTGACGTCACCCCATAAAGTTGACTTACCCGTGGTTTTCGCCAACTTCAACGATTTTGTCCTCTCCCTGAAAGAAGGCGGTGAAGTGCATCAAAGACACAGCCATGTTTAGCGGGATCCGTGAGCTAGTGTCCGTGTGCTAGTGGTGTTGACGTTTCAAACGCGTCGAAAGCAGCGAGGAGTTGTAGTCCACAAAGTGCTCACACACAAAGTCTACCCGTATCAAACTTCTACACGCTAAATTCTAGCATTCTTTACACGAAAAGTTATATAAAAAATTCACAGACAACATATGTTCACATTCATGGCAAAATTCAAACGGGACCAGAAAATAATTATTTTCTCCCATTCACTTGCATTAACGATTTTTCAACCTAGAGGTCCAGTCGGGTTAGCGGAAGGGGTGGGACTTACCAGCTCTATACTCTGAGTGATTGAGACACATGGATGTGCAGGATCCAGGATGCATGAGAATCTGTTTTTTGTTTTTTTTTTTCTAAAAAAAAGGTTTGTTACAATTTTTTACATTATATTTGGTCCATCATTTTTCCCATTGTTTAACAAATTGCATTATGTAAAAAAATAAAAAATAAATTTGAGGTTTGAGTTGCCTTTAAAAGGGGAAAAAATGGCTTTGTGGTTTTAGAAAAATAATCATTACATGCATACATATGACTCGTGCTGGCAAAATGAGTCGCAATGAGCAAAAGTTTCAAAAATTAAATCATTCATTAAATTAATTCAAATTAAACTTATTGTTATTGTCATATTCTCTATTAAAAAAACCTTCAAAATGATGTATGACTTGTTGGAATCAGCTACACCTGTTTGAAGTCGGCAGAGTCAGCAAAGTCAATTTTGAGAAAAATCAAGTTGAAGATTTATGAAGGCTCCAAAACAAAATCACCAAGCTACCACACTTTAAAATCCCTCGTAATAACACCAAATTTGGCACACAGCAAGTAAAAACCAAATATCCAGTGTTGGGGAAAGTTACTTTTAAAAGCAATGCATTGCAATATTGTGTTACTACCAAAAAAAGTAACTAATTGTGTTAGTGATATTGTGTTATAGAATTGTGAAAAATAATGCAATTTGATACAGGAGAGGGAAGTTCAACGCTCTTATTTCTAAATCTAATCTAAAGTAATTTTTGCTTATTAGTATGGTTGAATTAGATAACTGAAGGTCATCAGCAAAGATGTTGGTTAATAAACTGAGATTAAATGCATAAAGTATATTTGTGTAATTTGATATAGTTAATTATAAAAGTTTTGCGTAAAATTCTGAGATTGCATTTTACTGTTTTTATTCATTTTGAGGAATACTGTACTGTATGAATGTTTTCGTGCAAGTGAAATGAGTAAATGCATGTTCACATTTAGTCTAGAACTAAAATAAGCATCATGTTTACACAGCGCATACAACACCTCACTTTATTTCTCTCAACATGGGGACAGGAGAGCTGTCAGTTAATAAATGTCAAAAAGTAACTAGCGTTACTTATTTGAAAAAGTAACAGATATTTTGTTGTAAATTGAAAAAGTAGGCTAATGCGTTACTTTACGAGTTACTTGAAAAAGTAATCTGATTACGTATAACTCAAGTTACTTGTAATGAGTTACCCTCAACACTGCAAATATCAATAGGAAAAAGATTTTCAACTTTGTTTCCATGATACCACAATTGTTTGATTAAGATTAATGAAACAGCCAGCCTATTAAGACCTACTGTACCACACGGATCTAATATAATGTTACACATCAGATGTTTTTTTTCCCCAACAAGTGTTCACTTAAAACATAACAGATAATGTTTGCGTGAATACTTGCCAAGACAGATATTTTGAAATTCTGTAATTCTGTGTATTGGGTCTTTGTGCGCACACTTCAAATCTGTCAGTCAGAGCACGTAAGATCGTTTTGTTTACATACTGTAACAAACGAAATGTTAAATGTGTCGAGAAGCAGTTGTCGGCAGTTGTCGAGAAGCGAGCTGAATAGTAATACTTATTATTTTAGCACAATGTCATTAGTCTATATATAGAAAGATCCCACGATGTTACTAATTAGACATCGTCTCAGAATTCAGTGTGTTTGCAACATAGTTGAAGTTGTTCCTACAAGACGAAGCAGCAACAACAAATTAAAGCGTCCCTAGCATCAGTAGCCACTAACACATTTGAATTTATAAATGTCAACCAGTTATCTTCCAATAGCAGGAGAATATGGTAGCAATTTCAAAACAGCAGCATGGGGTTGAATTCAATTAATCTGGCCACGGCAAACATTTCATTAGATAGTTAGCAGGTGGACATGCAGATGCGAGGTAATTTAGCTACAGTTAGTGTGAAATTGAGAAGGTCGGCGAGGCAGATTTATTTCCATTAGAAAAGGACCCACTGTGAGAGCTGGGTATCAGTATGTCTGATAACAGCTGATCGAAATTCTCCACCATAAACAGAGAGGATTGTTTCTTTTGAAGATATGGAGTCTGAAGATTTCTCTAAAGTTGACTGGCATCTAGCGTAGTTTGTTTAGAGGACCATGAATATGGTAAGGCAGTGTGTGAAGCTAAGAAATCACACGAAATAATCAGGAAAAGCCCAAATCTATCTTCAGTATAAATAAAACCAATAAAATACGTTGTCACTGTACAATTTAGCTTGATCTAACCAGGTTTTTTTTATTCTCTTTGAAGACGTTTTTAAATACTGTAAATCAGGTGATAGGGATAAATTTGAAAGGCATGTCACTACTTCATCCCAGACAGACATTAAAGGGGACCCCTTATGCTCCTTTTTACAAGATGTAATATAAGTCTCAGGTGTCCCCAGAATGTGTCTGTGAAGTTTCAGCTCAAAATACTCCACAGATAATTTATTATACCATGTTGTAAATGCCCATTTTTGAATCGAAGCAAAAACATGCTTTTTTGTGCATGTATCTTTAAATGCAAATGAGCTGCTGCTCCTCACCCCTGAATAGTGTTGTGCCTTTACAGCTCGTGCCTCGGATACTCTGCCAAAAATGAACAACATCAATTTATTTTTTATTTTCATGTCTATTGCGGCCATGCTCACATGACATTGCAGTTCTTTGCCATCATGAAAGTTTATTATTTGCATGTGTTTTAAAGCCATGTCAGTTTAAAATTCTGATATATGGTCACGCACACATCCGAAACACGCACACAGAAAGCTGGCAGACGGCAAGTTGTGTGAGTATTAATGGTCTAGTGGTAGAACCTTTGCCGAATGTGTCAGGGGTTCTAATCCGCACTAGTATAGGTTTTTTTTTTCATTTTTTTTTTTTTTTTCATCAAAACCGAATATGTTTATCAATGGTTGTATATCAAGCAGGGACACGTTTGTGTGCATTTTGTTTTGTGATTTCACCGTAACGAATAGAGAGTCTCCACAACGGATTGAAGCGCGCGTCCGAGTGCGGCATGTGCGCTAGCCAACAGCTGCAACGAGCACTTTGATCACTTGATTTAAAAAAAAAATAGCAACCTTGGCAAAAAATGGTGGGGACATGTCCCACCCATCCTAACTGTATTGGGATGCCCACAGAGCCAGAAAATATATGCTGCATAGAGATAGAGCAGGTATCGTTTTGTTTAAATATGGTTATAATATACATAGTTATCTGTCTTTTATGACATGTTGTGGCATTTGCGTTGTGTATTGTATTTCACCAAAGGTATGAAGTTAGAGCACAAAGCTTTGCTATTGACCCATCCTTCAGAAATAACTTTTTCACAAATCCAGCGTTGTACTGACCCTTGCTGGTGAAACAGTCATGCGTAAAATGATTTGTGCAAATATATAACATTTTACCAACGTTCTTCGGCACATTTCCGTCAAAAATGAAATTCAACCACGGTGTCCTCAGTGGCTCGGATGCTGGGAGTCTATGGATACTCGTATGTTCGTCACACCTCACTGAATACCGAACTGATTTTCATGAGTTTTTTTTTTTTTTTTTTTTTTTTGCTGCAAAGGTCAGGTAGACTGAGTACAGTTGAGACACTTTTTGCATTTTGATTTTTCACACAAAAATAGATACTGAAAAGAAGTGAATTTCCACATGGCATGCCACATGACATTTCATTAGCTTGTAGACTAAGATATTATCAATCAATAATACCCACAAGTAGTTTATATTTTCCACAATTAGCTAATAAAAATAAGGTGCTTTTTGTCTCAACCTTGTCTCAACTGTACCCATATGTGGTACAGTTGAGACAGTGCATGGTACAGTTGAGACACCTATTTTTAATGATGTAAAGATAACTTACCATTCATTGTAAATATAAAAAATAAAGACAAATAAAGAAAATAACAATTGGGCAACATTTTTGTTTATTCAACCATTTATATTCATTCATTTTATTTAAATTAGCACTGGTTAAAATTTATAAAGCAGGAACAAGATATTAAACAATATTTATTAATAATACACAGTTTAAATATCACAAATATCAAAATTTTATTTTCATTTGCGTCCTATGCTGGCTAATTACGACCTTTAACCTGTTATCATAACACTGAACAATTAAACAGTGTGTTTTCCTAATAGAGCTCTATCGGGGGTACAGTTGATACACGTGTGTCTCAACTATCCCCCGCTGGCCACCTCGCACATTTCTCTAGATTTTGCAATTACCTTGCATGACACAATACCATGAAATATGCCAGTTTTTAGGGCACAGAATAAAGTTTGTGGTGATACCAGTTACGTTTAACAGTCATATAGGGATAATAAGCTATTCATTGTGGAGAGTGCATGGTGAAGTGAACGTCCTACTTTAGAAAAAAAACTTTACCCGATATTTTCGGATCGGAGATGCGTCCACTGTTTAAATTTCCCACAAACAAAGAGGACACTAATACGCATGTGCACAGCAAAAATCACAACTTGTGCTTGCTGCGAACGCAAGTTATTAAAGGTGTCTCAACTATACCAATGTCTCAACTGTACCCTACATGTAGCTATGATACAGGACACATGGTTCGGCATATTTTAATATTCATAGTGGGCTTAACAGTAATATAATATTCTGATATATGATATACAGTGACCAGACGTCAAAGATCAAAACTGGGAACATAATCCCAGAAAAGGGGGGGGGAAATGGGGACATTTCCAGATTAATTGCATAATTAATTGCGTTTGTGTAAAAAAATAAACTTTTGCAAATGTCTAAATGGCTTGTTGTGTGCATGGGGCAAAAAAGTTCCCGAAATAACCCGATTTGTACAGTTGCGTCTTTCTTTTACCTGCGCTTCCAGTTTTGGCACGATTCTCTCACTCATTGAGTTTGCAAGCGTGAAGAGCAGGGCGGGTCCACCATCATGTAGCCAATCAAAAGAGCTTCTCGCTGACTCTCAATTTACTCTTATCTGATTGGTTCAATAAACACGCCAGTCACCAGAACACATCTTTATCTTCATTTGGCTCAGAAACGTTCTCGTTGCCGAAATGATACTTTTAATGCACGTGTAGGCCTACAAAAACCAAAAGTGGCAAAAGTGTAAGCGCGGAAAAATGGAAGTCAGAAGAATACAGATCCTATTTATTTTGCGTTAGCATGAAGCTGCAGTTTCACATTACATGAATTACACTTGCGAATAACAGTAAAATGCTGCAAATATTTTTTTCTTACACTTGAAAGGCGATTTACACCTTTAAAAATCTTCTCTTGTGCATGCAAATTTAATTTATGCTTGCAATCTTATGTACACTTTCACAAATCTTACCCTGCGCATGCAATTCTTTGACATCATTTTACCTTCATAATGAACACCACAGATGGTACGTCCAACAACAGAACATTTATAATGTTTTTGTGGTACAGACATTGTAATTCTATAGCTGATACAGAAAGTAAACAGTAATGGCGGACAGCAGCTTCTCACTCTCCCTAGCAGGGATCTATGCTAATAGGGCAGATCGCCACCAGTCATGGGTGAGGTTT
The DNA here is from genome assembly GCF_964197995.2 of Scardinius erythrophthalmus. NCBI lineage: Eukaryota > Metazoa > Chordata > Actinopteri > Cypriniformes > Leuciscidae > Scardinius > Scardinius erythrophthalmus. The sequence continues at coordinate 21,441,555 of NC_138240.1, forward strand.
CCCTACTCTTACGTACAGTAGGAGTAGGGGTAAATTTGAAACAGCTTGTTCTGAGAGATTGATAATGATATATGGGGATTATAAAAAAAAAAGTATTGGGTGGATTTTTACCATTATAGGCTGATTGTATACACACACTGTGGACACACATCTATGTTCAAACACCTTATAAAAGTGAATTTTGCAAAATAGGTCCCCTTTAAATTGACTTGAAATAAAGTGTTAACCTCCTTCATTTAGAATTATCTGAATTTATCAACATTAAAACGATGGTATAACAACTGAATGTATGTTTGCACCAGTTGTGAATCCGGTGTAAATGTAGCATGAGAAGAGAACTTTTTCTGGACACATGGAAATTGCACTAAATTAAAGGGGGGGTGAAATGCTATGTCATGCATGCTGAGTTTTTTACACTGTTAAAGTGTTGGATTCCCATGCTAAACATGGACAAAGTTTCAAAAATAAAGTTGTACGTTTGGGAAGTATTTGCCGGATTTGCAGATCGTCTAATGCCTAAGGATGGAGCAGTCCCAACGATAAAGGTTCACGGTCGTGCGTTGGAACCGCAGGCGGTGAGTAAAACTGCTTCAAATGTCTCTGTGTGTTGTTAGCTCGGCGCGTTAGCACAGCTTTAGCTTCGCCCACACGGCACACCTCCAGCCGCTCGTTTTTTTCCGGAAAGACTCGGTACAGCCTATCTTTCTTTTATAAATATAATAAAACTAAAGACTTTTTGGAGATATGAAGGATGCAATACTACTCTATAGGTACTCAAGATTAACATGAGATTGACTGAAACTGAGTGTTTCACCCCCCCTTTAAGCACACCAATTTGTAAAGATAATTTTACACTGATCTTTTGCACATTGCATTACCTCAGTAACCACTGAATTGTATTTATATACTCTTCTAAATTCCTGCTCTGTACCTTGTCCAATACTGACACTGGTTTCTGAGTGAACTGTATTGCTAAGCCCAATTTTATCGCAAAAGGCTGCTAAATCCCTTGAATCTTTATTGCAAATCTGTACCAGGATAAATCATAAAACTCCTTGTCATCCAATAATGTCCTCCAGTTATGGTCTCAGCTGAACCATTGGCTCGTGGGCATCCTGTGCCATCTCCTAATTTAACACAGATGGATTGCCCCTGCGTGAACGTCTCAGTTGAAGAGTCGGACTGTCTGCTTCTTGTATAATTGTTTTATCTGGTCAGTGGCATCTGGAAATGCATCCATTCCAAAACTGCTGCCTACTATTATGGAAATGCCAAGTCTTCTCAAAGCTGTTGAGCATGACAAAAAAATTGGCTTTTAATCTGTTCAACTGTGAAGCATAAACAAAAGAGTTTCCTTGCAACAAAAATACCTAAAAGTTTCCCTAAAAGGACATATCTAAAAGTTTTCGATTGCACAATAGTTTTGTGTTGAGACCAGCAGTGTATCAGGAAAGTCTGGCTATTATATTTTTGACTGCTTCCTGTTGATAATCTGGTGTCATGGAGAGGTGATATCTGTCCATAATAAATTTGCCAAAAACTTCACCTATTCAACCCATAGATAGGCTTGAATGTCCATATATGTTGGCTGATGATTAATTATCAATTAATAATGAAGATGATCAATTTAATTGTTTGTTTTGATCAAGTCGCTTAATATAATAAAGCTTTTTTTATTTGTCTTTGGTCAACAAGTCAGTTTTCTATTCATACGGCATAACTAATGAAGAATTAAGTAGCCATATAGCATCTCTTATTTGGATGGTAATTGAAATTATGTGATTGAAAGTACACAATAATCACAGTTATTGCAAATTGCAATGGACCAGCAATGATATATATCTGACAATTTTGGGTAACATACACATTTTTTTGTTTGAATAAACTTTTGAAGCTTGAAGTAGATATATGCCTTATTTTTCCTTTTCCGAGCACCATGTTTTGAGACATTTTTCAACCTAAGATGTGTAATCAACTTTAAAGGCCACCAGACGTCACATCATTTACTCAGTGGCCTCAAATTAAATTGGCCTGCAGTGCAGTCTATAATAGATAGTTATAGATGGGAAGACATGTTTCATTTCTGTTCCCAATAAAGGTTCAGAAAAAATGGGCCAGGAGCAAAGGTATTTGTTCAGCTCACAGAAATAAAAAAACAAAAACAATTCTGCCGGTTTGTTATTGCATTCCTGAAGCTCAAAGTTTGTTCTAGCTAGTGTTTCTCTCATTGTAATAGGACATATGAGAGTCAGTGAGTGAAAACATTTATTGACCTGGACTATAGCATCATGCCTACTTTGGCATGTCTAGTTTGGCCAGGCAAGTACACTGACTGTTTTTGCATTGTTGCATAGTCACATTCTGTGTACATACTTAGCCTTGGGATGAAAGCAAAACAAGCATTACGATTTGTTAACTATATCAAATAGGTTTGCAGATATGTCCTTTAATTGTCTCCCATTTACTCAGCTTACTGCCTGAAAGCACACTGTCTGCAGCTCTGGATTAGATTTTATTACAGCTGACTTGTGGGCAGAGCCAAATTCATCTCTTTTATTTGACACTTATATGAATATTGACATTATTAATATGCAGTAATCTTCACAGTCAGAGGCAATAATAGCAGCCCATGTAAACAGACTATCACTGAGCGACCAGGACATGCTTGAAATAACACAAAGCCTACACAATCCAGACCTACACATTAGCTCTGTTCTGTGGCGCTGGGTGAGCACATATTCAATTTAGCAGCATGAAAAATGTATTGTTATTCATTACCAGTTAATGGATTTGGTATTATTCAGTACCAGTTAAAGGAGAACTCCGGTCAATTTTAACATTGAGCTCATTTTTTTGTACATTTGGAGTGCTGTCAATACAGAGAACAACGACAAAAATCGGTGTTGCCTACACCGAGTTATTCTATTTTTAAAATTTGCACCCTGTTGACTTCAATAGGGCAAGTACTAAACCTGCTTTTAGGCTCTTAACATCCTTGATGTGTCATTACAAGTGTACAGAAAATGTGAGTGATTCCTTCTGAGTGAACACGAGTGAATCTGACTGCAGTAGATGTGCACGATATGTATAAAAATGATGTTATTTCAGCCAGCGCACATACCTGTATTTTCTTCCTGTTTTCGGTTGTAGTCCAAAGTAATCGATTGCCGAGTTCACGCGCATGATCATAGGTAACTAAACCTATGCGCCTGAACTCGGCAATCGACTACTTTGGACTTCAACCGAAAAACAGGATGTAAACAGGTATTTGCGCTGGCTTAAATAACATCATTTTTATACATATCGTGCACATCTACTGCAATCAGATTCACTCGTGTTCACTCAGAAGGAATCACAAATTACTCGTCAAACTTTTACTGGCCAAATTAAAGTTACTAATTTTCTGTGGTAATTTTACTTAACCAAGTTAAGTAGAGTTTTTTTAATGCCATATGTTTTGCATGCAAATTTCTAAGTACATTTTACTTAGGTTTTTTCAACTAGACTGTTGTGTCTCAGACTGGCCACATGAGCACTAAACCAGTGGACATTTAAAGGATAAAGGAAGTTTGATTTTTACTTAATGTTTTTTTTTCCCTTTTAGAATTGTTTTTATGTTTTTGCACTTGCGAGCACCTTGCACTTTACTGGCTTGGGAGAAATTAAAATAAACAGAAAACTGGCATTTAACGTCCTCCATGTGTTGTTTGAAGAACTTTAGACGTATCCGTAGTTGATCCGTTGACAATATTAAACTTACTTAAGTTTTGAAAGTAAAAGTACAAGTAAATGCAAAATACAAAATTAACAAAAAAATATTATTAAACATTGTTCTATACACAGTTTGAGCAGCAAGATTGTTCCCCTTTATTTTCTTTGAATAAAAAAAAAATGGCAAAATGTTAATTGTAAGTTTAAAATAAAAAATATTAATATATTAATTATACAATGATCATTCATGTTAATTCATAATGCATTAACTAATGTAAGAGACAACTTTAAAATCTTAACGTATTAGTAAATGTTGAAATCAACAATGAATAATACTTTTATTAACCTTGGTTAATGTTACCATGTCATATAAATCCAAACAGTCATGCTTAAAGATGGTCATCTTTAAATATCTACACAACGGCCATAGCACTGAAATTAGATACATACTGTATGTTCATTATATGTATACTGTCACATGTTATTTACTTCTATTTTAGAACACTTGATAATTATCTAATCAAAATATTTGTCAGACTTGCGTGTGTTTTTGTAGCATTGTTTTAACCGCTTGAGGTATAGGCTACTAATGCTAGCATCCTCTCAGCCTCGACGGAAACATATTGCTGTTCTCCAACACCAATGCAGCATCTAATCAACAAACGAATTACTTTATAATGATATAAAAACATGTACTGTAGTGTACACTGTATAACATACCGTTTTGTTGTCTATGTTTTAAATCCGTTCTGAAGAGTCTTGCAGGCTCTGTGCAGTGTGCAGCCTAATGAGTCACGGGTCAAAACAAACACCACTGTCACGGTTGAGGAATTCATTGACGCTCCCTTGCACTGTGTGTGCGTGTTTTGTTAATGAATGTGTGTGTGTGTGGGCGTGGCCACTGATTGTCCTCCGGGAGATCAGCAACAGGTGTTGTGCATTACCACTGCCTATTTATACTCACCTCATGCATCTTGTGTTTGTCAGATCGTTGTTTTGTGGATGTTGCCTGTTGTGTTCCCGTTTCTTCGGCTCCTCGTGTCTCCTGCCTTGTCTTCGTCTGGAAGTTCGTCGTTACAGTTAAAGTCTTCACTCTTCACCAACACTGGGTTCATCACTTCACGTCTGACCATCTGATCGAGTTGTCCACGCAAGCCTGCGCTGCCTTGCCTGCATCTTCATCAAAGTGTTCCATCGCATTGAGAAGGATCTTGTGATCTACACACCTCTCTTGAGAACTGTACCGGCGATCTTCCAACACTTCTGGGAACTTTGTCTGCATCCCTTTCACTCTGAGACTTGTGCTTTATATTCTAATAAAGACCTGTTTTACTTGCTATTGTCCCCTCTATCCTTTCGTAACAGAACGATCTGACCATGCAGGGGGCAGCAAGCGGATCTGAAGTCACAGATTACTTCGCACACAACACAGCCCGTATGGAGCGGCAGGAGGAGAATCTCGCCGCAACTGGAAGAGCGGTGCAGGCATTGGTAGCGCAGGTGTCCGGGCTCACCCAACAGATTCAACAACTGACACAGCCCATTGCGCCCAACCCACCGCCGGTCCCCCCCGCACCGCCCGCACCCGCCCGTCAACATGAGCCGCGTCTTCCGACGCCGGAGAGTTATTCTGGTGAGCCAAGTTATTGTAGAGCTTTCTTGACCAAGTGCTCTATGTTTTTTGCTCTCCAACCCCAGACTTTTTGCACTGAAGATTCGAAGGTGGCCTTCGTGCTCACACTGCTGTCCGGGCGTGCGGCGCTATGGGGGACGGCGGTGTGGGAGAACCATCGATCCTGTTGTGACTCGTTCGCGGCACTCTCGGAGGAGATGAAGAGGGTGTTTGATCGGGCAGTCGCAGGCAGAGAGGCGGCTCGCCAGCTGGCAGACATCCGCCAGGGAGAAAGATCCGTCGCCGACTATTCCATTGAGTTTCGCACCCTCTCCGCAGAGTGCCGCTGGAACGAGGAGGCGCAATGGGACATCTTCCTGCATGGGCTGGCTGACCGCATCCAACGCGAGATTTATACCCTGGATCTGCCAGGGAGGCTCGACGACCTGATCGAACTGGCCTTAAGAGTGGATGCACACCTGCATCGGTTGGAACTACACACTCGTACCACACCTACACAGAGGAGTTTTGGGATCCCCCCACTCAACGCTCGTGATGCGGTCAGCCCCGTCGACGATCACGAGCCCATGCAGGTGGGTCGAGCCCGGCTCTCCCGGGAGGAGAGAGAGAGAAGGAGGTCCCGAGGTTTGTGTCTCTACTGTGGCGGAGCTGGACATTTTCTCAATAATTGCCCAGTAAAAGAGCGTGCCCGGCAGTGAAGAAGAGGATCCTGTCGGGCGGGGTCTCCATCCAGAAAACCTCTTCCACCCTCCTCCCGGTGAGATTGCAGTGGGCAACTCGGTCACATCACTGTCAAGCTCTTCTCGACTCCGGCGCGGAAGGTAACTTTATGGACTGGTCACTTGCACAACAGCTTCAGATTCCCACCACACCACTCGCTAACCAGATCTCAGTCAGCGCACTCAACGGACAACAGTTACCCACAGTATCTCACACCACCGCTCTGATAACACTCACCACATCCGGCAATCATTCCGAAGAACTGTCATTTCTCCTCATGGACTCCCCTCAGGTTCCCATTGTCCTCGGTCACCCCTGGCTGGTGCAGCACAACCCCAGGGTGAACTGGGGACATAATTCCGTTTCTGCCTGGAGCACTGAGTGTTATGCGTCTTGTTTAGTGTCTGCTGGTTCGTCTCTGTCTTGTTCTGTCTTGCAGGAAGAGTCGGTGAATTTGTCAAACGTGCCCGCTGAGTACCTCGACCTGAAGGAAGTGTTCAGTAAGTCCAGAGCTGCTTCTCTTCCTCCGCATCGTCCCTATGACTGTGCAATAGATCTACTGCCAGGTACGTCTCCGCCTAAGGGCAAGCTTTACTCTCTGTCTGTTCCCGAGAGGGAGGCCATGGAGAAATATATTTCTGATTCTCTGGCATCCAAGTTCATCCGACCTTCCTCTTCTCCAGCGGGGGCGGGGTTCTTTTTTGTGGGGAAGAAGGACGGTTCTCTGCGACCTTGCATTGATTACCGAGGGTTGAACAACATCACGGTAAAGAATACTTATCCTTTGCCGTTGATGTCTTCAGCCTTCGAGAGGTTGCAGGGAGCGTCGGTCTTCACAAAACTGGACTTACGTAACGCTTATCATTTGGTCCGCATCAGGAAGGGGGATGAATGGAAGACCGCTTTTAACACCCCCAGAGGGCACTTTGAATACTTGGTTATGCCTTTCGGGCTTTCCAATAGCCCAGCGGTCTTCCAGGCACTCGTCAATGATGTGCTGAGAGACATGGTCGATCAGTTCATTTATGTCTACCTGGATGACATATTGATTTTTTTCTTCGTCTCTCCAGGAACACGTTCAGCACGTCAGACGAGTGCTTCAGAGGTTGCTAGAGAATGGGCTTTTTGTCAAGGCGGAGAAATGCGCTTTTCATGCACAGTCTGTCCCTTTCCTAGGTTACATCATTTCATCTGAGGGAGTGCGCATGGATCCTGACAAAGTTAAGGCTGTGGTGGATTGGCCAAGTCCAGATTCCCGTAAGGCCCTACAGAGGTTTCTGGGGTTCGCCAATTTTTACCGACGTTTCATCCGTAATTACAGCCAACTAGCCGCGCCTCTGACTGCCTTGACCTCCCCCAGAACGACGTTCAGATGGTCCGAAACAGCCGAAGCTGTATTCGCCAACCTGAAGAGCCGCTTTGTTTCGGCTCCCATTCTTACGACCCCTGATCTATCACGTCAGTTCGTGGTGGAGGTCGATGCGTCAGAGGTGGGGGTAGGCGCAGTGCTCTCTCAGCGCTCTTCTTCAGACGACAAGATGCATCCTTGCGCGTTTTTTTCTCATTGTTTGTCTCCTACTGAACGTAACTATGACATTGGTAACAGGGAGTTGTTGGCAGTCAAGTTAGCATTGGAAGAATGGCGACATTAGTTAGAAGGGTCGGGGGTACCTTTTATCGTCTGGACCGATCACAAGAACTTAGAATATATTCAATCTGCCAAAAGACTCAACTCCAGGCAGGCTCGGTGGGCTCTTTTTTTCGGTCGTTTTGATTTTACTCTTTCGTACCGCCCGGGTTCTAAAAACATTAAACCCGATTCTTTATCTCGTATTTTTGATCCATCCGAACGCCCGTCTACTCCCGAGTGCATTTTACCGGAGACTCTATTCATCTCCACACTCCGATGGGAGGTCGAATCGAGGGTCAAGACGGCCTTAGAAGGGGTAACGCCTCCGTCTCGGTGCCCACCGAACCGTTTGTTTGTGCCGGAGGGATTACGGTCCGACGTTATTCAGTGGGGTCATTGTTCCAATGTGGCCTGTCACCCAGGAGTAAACCGTACTAGATTTCTAGTTAAGCAACGATTCTGGTGGCCATCTATGGCTTGCGACATTCGAGATTTTGTTTTGGCCTGTTCGACCTGTGCGGTTGGTAAGACTTCCAATCGACCCCCAGATGGGCTTCTTCAACCGCTGTCTGTCCCTTCGAGACCCTGGTCCCACATAGCGCTAGATTTTGTTACCGCCCTCCCACCCTCCCAAGGCAATACGGTTGTTTTAACCGTAGTGGACCGGTTCTCGAAGGCGACTCATTTTATTCCCTTGCCCAAATTGCCTTCAGCCAAGGAAACAGCGGTGACTGTCATCGATCACGTCTTTCGGTTACATGGCCTCCCGACAGACGTGGTTTCTGACAGGGGATCCCAATTTGTCTCCAAATTTTGGCAAGAATTTTGTAAATTACTGGGGGCCACTGTCAGTCTATCTTCGGGTTACCACCCCCAGAGCAACGGACAGACCGAGAGGGCCAACCAAGATCTGGAGAGAATGTTGCGATGTGTTGCCGCCAAGAATCCTTCCTCTTGGTGTCAACAACTCTCAATGGTGGAGTACGCACACAACTCGTTACCTGTGTCATCTACGGGCCTATCTCCGTTTGAGGGTAGCTTAGGGTACCAGCCACTTATTTTTCCTAGTCTGGAATCCGAAGTCGCGGTCCCCTCCGCTCACGCTTTTGTCCAGAGGTGTCACCATACATGGACCAGAGCCCGTGAGACTCTGCTCCAAGTAAGGGCGCGCACCAAGGTTAAGGCCGATCGCCACCGGTCAAGACCTCCCGTGTATGTCGTCGGTTCCAAAGTGTGGCTTTCTACTAAGAACATTCCACTCCGCTCCGTTTCTAATAAGCTAGCTCCCAAATTCATTGGCCCATTTCCTGTCACCAAGATCATTAGCCCGGTGACAGTTCGCCTCAAACTCCATTCTGCGTACAGAAGAATTCATCCCGTGTTCCATGTTTCCAAATTGAAACCCGTATTTTATTCACCCATTAATCCGCCAGCCCCGGTTCCCCCACCGCCGCGACTCGTAGATGGGGAACCCACTTATTCGGTAAATCGAATTCTGGACTCGAGACGGAGGGGACGCGGATTCCAGTACCTGGTGGACTGGGAGGGTTACGGTCCGGAGGAGAGAAGTTGGGTGCCTGCTAGGGACATCCTGGATCACTCCCTTATCGATGATTACAATCGCCAGGTAAGGGGGTCTGGGAACGCCAGGAGGCGTTCCTAGGAGGGGGGGTACTGTCACGGTTGAGGAATTCATTGACGCTCCCTTGCACTGTGTGTGCGTGTTTTGTTAATGAATGTGTGTGTGTGTGTGGGCGTGGCCACTGATTGTCCTCCGGGAGATCAGCAACAGGTGTTGTGCATTACCACTGCCTATTTATACTCACCTCATGCATCTTGTGTTTGTCAGATCGTTGTTTTGTGGATGTTGCCTGTTGTGTTCCCGTTTCTTCGGCTCCTCGTGTCTCCTGCCTTGTCTTCGTCTGGAAGTTCGTCGTTACAGTTAAAGTCTTCACTCTTCACCAACACTGGGTTCATCACTTCACGTCTGACCATCTGATCGAGTTGTCAACGCAAGCCTGCGCTGCCTTGCCTGCATCTTCATCAAAGTGTTCCATCGCATTGAGAAGGATCTTGTGATCTACACACCTCTCTTGAGAACTGTACCGGCGATCTTCCAACACTTCTGGGAACTTTGTCTGCATCCCTTTCACTCTGAGACTTGTGCTTTATATTCTAATAAAGACCTGTTTTACTTGCTATTGTCCCCTCTATCCTTTCGTAACAACCACAAGGCATCAATGATAGTTTTTATTTCGCCTCTAGAGGCCGCTCTCGCATTGTATAATGACAGCGCACTTCTCAACCACTCCAGCAATGGACGCAACCCGGAAAATGAAATCAACCGCGGTTGTGCAAGCACTTGTTAGCACATCTTGCTTGCAGTCAGTGTTCTTCCGACTTTATTTTGTTCTAAGTAACGAATGTGCTTTGGGGAAATGAATCAGAGTATACATTTTATTTAGGAAATGTTGTGGAGTAAAAGTTGACAGAAATATAAAAAACTCAAGTAAAGTACAGATAGGCCTACGGGTGGACAAGGTGCTTAAAATCCCTTCTCAACATCTCTTTTCAGATACTATATCGAAATCCCACCTACCTCCTATCAACAAAATGTTTAGATGGGGGCCGCAGAGTCAGCAGTATGTTTTCCATTATTTAAAAAACATTCACATTCCCTATCTAACAGCAGGCAATTACTCTGACATGAATGAAATCACTTTCCAAAACACAGCAGTAGCAATCTATTCACTGCCATAATTTATGACTGTTTTCTGTGTGCATCTTCATTACAGGGCTTTCATACGGAAATGAAGAACGACAACGTTAATTTCAGCTGAAAAAAGAGATTAAAAAGGAGAACACCTTCCTGCCTAGACAGCCACTTCCCAAACTGCCTGTCAATAATATTTGACTAAGGTAGCTTAGGTGCCGTAATACTCATGACAGAAGACCAGTCCTGGGAACTCCACGTCTAAGACAAATGTTTAGATGGGAGTGAAAAAGCATCGACATCTGTGGAATACACAAACAGGTTCCTGGGGAAAGTGTGTCAGCATAGATTGAAATATAGGTTCAGGTTGGCGTCTGGAAAGGGAACACTGCTGGCAGCTCCTCAATCTACACACTGCTGGATCAGATACTGTCATTTACACAACCAGACCTGAGGGTCTTGGCACCATGTGCTTTGCATCTTAAGGAAAACTTGTACTTTATTTTTAAAGGGATAGTTAACCCAAATATTATGTCATCATTTCCTCACTCTCATGTCATTCCAAACGATTTTATTTCTTCTATAGTACACCAAAGAAGAATGTTTTAGTCCATGCAATGAAAGCCAATGGGTTCAAAACAACATTGGACACAACTGACTTTCATTGTATGGGCAAAAACACTGAGACATTTTTCAAAATAGGCTATATTTAGATTTTTTTTATTTTATTTGTATTTATTTTTACAGAAAAAGGTCATACTGATTTGAAACGACATGAGGGTGAGTAAATGATGACAGAATTTAAATTTTTGGGCGAATTATTCCTTTAAGACTTAACATTCAGTTGGAATAAAAGCATTCATATAATAATTTATTTAGAACGTGGTGCATGATGGAATTATATTTATACTTTTCATCTTCTCCTTTTATGTGAAGACTCATAAAGTCAGACTTTAGTCAAGGTTATGTGTCACTATCGTCTGAATAACATGGGCAAATACCACCCACATTTCTAAAGTATGCATCAGTTTTCTCACCATAGTCACACTAGAATGTGTCATCTAAATTAAGGGTTCAAAAAGGCTTTTTTGCATATTCAGTAAAGTGTCAGCCAAAAAAAAAAAATCATGTTTCTGTCCTCTAACTGTATTTATGTCAGGACCACGTCAAATACGATTGGCAATTGCACACAGCTAGGATTGATGGTGTGGTTCTGTTCTGGGCAAGAACTCCCTGCACATCCATGCAGCCTAGCATGGATAAGATCAGGGAGAGCAGCAATACCCCCCCCCCCTTAAAATTTGCACCCTGTTGACTTCAATGGGGCAAGTACTAAACCTGCTTTTAGGCTCTTAACATCCTTGATGTGTCATTACAAGTGCACAGAAAATGTGAGTGATTCCTTCTGAGTGAACACGAGTGAATCTGACTGCAGTAGATGTAAAAGATATGTATAAAAATGATGTTATTTAAGCCAGCGCAAATACCTGTTTACATCCTGTTTTTCGGTTGAAGTCCAAAGTAGTCGATTGCCGAGTTCACGCGCGTGATAAACCCCATTGAAGTCAACAGGGTGCAAATTTTAAAAATAGAATAACTCGGTGTAGGCAACACCGATTTTTGTCGTTGTTCTCTGTATTGACAGCACTCCAAATGTACAAAAAAATTAGCTCAATGTTAAAATTGACCGGAGTTCTCCTTTAAGGGTAAACAGAACAGAACCAACATGAATGTATTGCAGATATCATTAATTCAAGATTTTAAAGTACAACATAATTTGAGAATTTATTCTGATTCAAGGGGAATCAGAATACCATCCTGACTGGAGAGAGGAGGAGCTGGGGATGGAGGAGGGTAATTAGCTCCTGAGAAACGCGATAGCTGCTGATAATACTGAAGGAGCTTATAAATGTATACAGTGATAGGCGTCGTATTGCTATAAGTAGACGTGGATCAGCTGAGTGTCAGCTGATGTGAGCTTGACTAACGTGACCTGCCAGAACTGACGCTATGCTTAATGACAGGCCTCTGTCGATATAAACGCTTGTAAAATAGTGGACACTAAACTGTCTAAATTGTCCTAAATCAGTACATTAAGCTTTACATTTTTTTTTTTATGTAAAATATTATTTTAAAAATCATTTTTAAATCATTTTTCAAAAATCTTAATATGTATTATTATTATTCTTTTTTTTTTCTTAAAGTTACAATTTAAAGTTTAAATTAACTCTTCCTCTCCACCAGCATTTTATTTTTAAGTTTCCAGCCAGCGGCAGAATCTTTTGCCATATTCACAAAACTTTCATGGTCCCCAGAAAATTTTGTTGGATGGAATATGTAAACAGTCAATATATCAAAAGAAAGTATAAAATTTTTTCTTACCTAACTTTCATTCGTTTTTATCAGCACCTGAATGTGGGTAAATTTCATTTAAAAAAGCTGAGAAAATCACATTTTTGTCAGACTTCTCCAAGATCAGATTCAGAATGCTAATTAAAACACAGATCGAGAAGATAGAGTCCATCAACAGCTTGCACAGTCGTTTACCTCTTTATTATGGTTTCGACATTTCATTCGGTATAACGTTAGGCACTTTTGATTTATATGCTGTTGAATTTTTGATGATCACATTAGCTTACTTGAGCATACACAACTTCTATCTGTAGATATTTGTAGCGCATCCTGTGCAATGAAGCCTGTGAATGTCCTTGTAATTCGTTTCAACCTTTCCGAACTTATGAAAGATTATTTTACGGAAAGTTTGATTGGTGTATGTATGTGTGTGTGTGAGGAATTGGAAGAAAGCAGATTACGGGTGTTTCTAAAGCAAACTCAGCGTCATCGCATATCTGGTTAAAAACTAAGTTCAGAATCGATTCTGAAATTCTCAGAATCGATCCAGAATCGTTGGAGAGAGAATCGCGATGCATCGATGAATCGATTTTTTCTCCCACCCCTACTATTTTTGTCTCATCAGACCACATGACCTTCTCCCATTCCTCCTCTGGATCATCCAGATGGTCATTGGCAAACTTCAGACGGGCCTGGACATGCACTAGCTTGAGCAGGGGGACCTTGCGTGCGCTGCAGGATTTTAATCCATGATGGTGTAGTGTGTTACTAATGGTTTTCTTTGAGACTGTGGTCCCAGCTCTCTCCTGGTCATTGACCAGGTCCTGCTGTGTAGTTCTGGGCAGATCCCTCACCTTCCTCATGATCACTGATGCCCCACCAGCTGAGATCTTGCATGCACTCTTAGAAAGAATGTGTCAAAAATGACACAACCTGTGTTAAATTTTAACACATCTGTGGGTGAGCTCCAGGACTACTAGATTTGTTTTAATTTCAACTCATTCACTGTGTTAATGAGTTTAACACACTAAATGTGTCAGAAAGGTTAACATAAAGATGTGTAAAAGATGTGTAAATATGTGTAAAAGATGTGTAAACATGTGTAACATTACCACATTATGTGCTATCCTTGGCTACACACACTGTGTTAAGAAAGGTATCTAAAATCCTAAATCCTAAACAAAATAAGCATTTGACAAAATAAAGTCTGTGGTTGATTATCTTATTTATTATGACTGACATATCAACAACTAAATTCAATCCAGAATAGAACAATACAATTTAAAGCAGTCAAAAAGGAAATGTCCAACATAGGATAAAACAGTTATTTTCTCAATCTCATTAGGTAACATGACACACTTCCCCACCTTCAAAATAATTTCACTTATTTCCAAAACATTTTTGGCTTGATGTACATTGGTGGCCAAGTTTAGAAAATATTAAGCATTAATGTTTTTGAAAGAAATCTCTTATGCTCACCAAATATTTTATTTGATACAAAAGTACAGTAAAAACAGTAAATATTGTGAAATATTATTACAATGTAAAACAGCTGTTTTCTATTTGAATATATTTAAAAAATATTTTATTCATGTGATCAAAGCTGAATTTTCAGCATCATTACTCCAAGTTTTCAGTGTCACATGATCCTTCAGAAATCACTCTTATATGATGATTTGATGCTCAAGAAACAGTTCTCATTATTAGTATCAATGTCTGGACCACCCATGAGGACGTTTGACTGACATGTAACGCAACCAATCACAGTTCGTTTTGTTCTGCGTCATGTTTAGGGGCGTGATAATATATGATGTTGATGTCCCTACAATAACAGACTGGCTGCATCTAATAAATTATTCATTCAAGAACGTTAAACAATGGAGCCGCGAACTTCAAATACTTTTGAAAATCCAGTGTTTAGTTGATCCTGGTAAGCGCTCATTGTCACAGTTGTAAGCACAATAGCATTCTTCTTCCACGAGGGGTTTTGGTGTCACGGCATTTGTTTCCAGGCGAACCGATAAAGAACACGACACTCACATCTCCCGAACATCCTGTAGAATTCAACCAATCAGATCGCAACTTTGAAACTCCTGAAGTGTTTCCAGAAAAGTGTGACATATGCATCAGTCCCCTGTTTCCTGGATGCAAACGTGTCCACCAACACAAATGTGCTCAGTTCTTCTTCAGAGAAGATCGCAGTTCCAACACTATATAAAAATATAATAGGGAGAGAGAGAGAGGAGAAAATTACACAAGCATCAAATTGTTTTTAATCTCCATCATACTATAATTCAGAATATATATATATTTGTAAGTAACACCCTTTTGTCAGCACATTCAAACATTTCAGTTGAACTGTAAACTAAATTATGCCAGATTAAATTTTAATACTTACATTTCCTTAATTCTCTCCAAAAATGCTGAGATTCGTAGGCTTAACTGCAATCAGGGATTTAGGCTAGCCAATTTCAACTTGTTTGCAGTGAAGGGACAGCTGTTTGAGACAAATACACAGTAAGATACATGATGCAAGAAATCCCCATGTGATGATCTTTTTCTTTCCCTCAGTAGTTAACCTACCTGTGCGCTGATAGGCTATGCTTATTAGGCACCTTCCTGGTCAGGTCGGACTCCTTGGCCTAATAATAGATCAAAAGAATGCAAAAATAAAAACTTAAGTTGTTTAGAATGCTTGATTTGATATGAATTAATGATTTAGTGAGTTTTACTGCAATGCTTACCTGAATAAATTAAATCTGGTGAGACTGAACACGGTGGTCGGTGGAAAATGGTCCATCTTCTGATTGGTTCATTTGCTGTGTAATAAATATTAGACATAATGCAAAGGTCACTTATTTTATATAAAGTTAGCACATGTAACGTTATTGTATGCTAACAGTTAACGTTACCTAGCCTGCACATCACTCAAGAGCACTTATGACATATTGCTAATCATTTCAGCAAACTTTCAAATCCACTACTACGATTACATTTTATACGTAACGTTAATCAAATTAATAAAGAGTAGACGATTTTTAAAACACCCTTACAAATAACATTTTGTGTATTGTAAATCGAGTAGCACTGTAAGTTACAATCTAGGTGCGGTCACGTTTAGCTACCATTGCTTGGCGAAATTTTGCGTGTAAAATCCATTAATAAAGGTCTCTTCATTATCTGGAATTTCGTGTGAAAGTGGAAAAAAAATTATGCCGATTTTGAATCGGGGTTTCCACGCAAATTCGCAGCATTGGTCAACATAAAGCTGCTTGGTTTAGCCGTGCTTCACCTAACTTTAACGTTAAGTTAGCTGCTAACGTTACACTATTGACAAAAGTCGAGTTTTTTGCCCGCAAAATCTCGTCGTAACCTAGCTTTTAAGCCAGTATTAAAATAACAGTAGCAGGAAATATTGTTTTTGAAAATGAACATAAGTAAAAAAAAATAATTCAAGTACAGCTTACCTCAACCTTGAGCATCACCGGCGTGATTCGGCGCGAATCATCTCCTCCCTGGTAAAGAGGTGGTTTTCACGAACAGTTTTGACGCGAGGGGTAGTCGATAACGAAGTGATAAGGTACATGTTTTATTTTCAACAATATAGTAAAAACAAAATAGTTGCTGTCGTTAACAGACTTTTATCTACTAACGTTAATGTTACTGAACTGCAACTGACTGGAACTGGATTATGTTCACTCAAAAGTCACCTTATTGGTTGGTTCAGTTTGACTAGCTAATTTAAATAACGGTCGCGTTATAAAAATTAACACATTAAAATGTGTAAGCACATCAGTCTACTCATAATGTGTTAAATGCTTTGAGTAAATACCCAAGTTGTGTAAACTTTAAACTACACATGGATATGTGTAAAATAGATTATTTTTTTATACACAGTTTTAGTTAATATTGACACAAAATGTGTAAATTAGAGTGTTACACATAATGTGTAATTTTTCTACACATTCCTTCTAAGAGTGTGGTGCCCCAGACCGAGGGAGATTGACCGTCATCTTGAAGTAAATTAGCCATTTTCTAATAATTGCGCCAACAGTTGTTGCCTTCTCACCAAGCTGCTTGCCTATTGTCCTGTAGCCCATCCCAGCCTTGTGCAGGTCTACAATTTTATCCCTGATGTCCTTACACAGCTCTCTGGTCTTGGCCATTGTGGAGAGGTTGGAGTCTGTTTGATTGAGTGTGTGGACAGGTGTCTTTTATACAGGTAACGAGTTCAAACAGGTGCAGTTAATACAGGTAATGAGTGGAGGACAGGAGGGCTTCTTAAAGAAAAACTAACAGGTCTGTGAGAGCTGGAATTCTTACTGGTTGGTAGGTGATCAAATACTTATGTCATGCAATAAAATGCTAATTAATTATTTAAAAATCATACAATGTGATTTTCTGGATTTTTGTTTTAGATTACGTCTTTCATAGTTGAAGTGTACCTATCATAAAAATTACAGACCTCTACATGCTTTGTAAGTAGGAAAACCTGCAAAATCGGCAGTGTATCAAATACTTGTTCTCCCCAGTCAACAGAATGTGTTAAAGGGACCATCAAAATAAAGTGAAACTAAATATTGTCGGTGGAGATCAGAGTATACCTCTAACGGTGGTGTATTTGGTTACATTATATTTTGTGATTCCTCTGGAACAGAGAGCATTTGTATGAGAGAAGGAAAATTGCATGTGCATGGCAGCGGGACAATGCTCCGTGCCAAACATTGTAGGAGCCACTGTAGGAGTAAACGTTATCCTTAACAGGCCCATCTAGTCTGAAACAAAGCCAATGTGTGTTTTTCTAGCACTGAGGCTC
This sequence comes from Scardinius erythrophthalmus, assembly GCF_964197995.2. Classification (NCBI taxonomy): domain Eukaryota; kingdom Metazoa; phylum Chordata; class Actinopteri; order Cypriniformes; family Leuciscidae; genus Scardinius; species Scardinius erythrophthalmus. The sequence goes on from NC_138240.1 coordinate 21,459,130, forward strand.
AAACCCAGATGAGACGGGATAATTTGCTGCACCATCTGAGCATTTCAGTCTGTTTGCATGGCTTTGCAGACATGACAGATAGTCGACCAGCCTCATCACAGGAACCACTCTCACGTAAAAAGCGATGACAAACCACCCTAAACATTGGGTTATAAATATCATATTTCATCCCTTTCAACATTCAGGCACCAGTCTCCTCTCATATAAACAACATCAAACTCAATTTGCTGCCTTTTCTGACTCTTACTAATGCAATTGGATATTTTGCCCTTATTTAATTTTCAGGGAAAGTAAATCTCCAGGCCCCTCAAATGGCCAAGTTCATGTTTCTTTGTCTCTTTTCAGAACAATTATCTTCTCATCTGATCCTCAGAGAGCCTGTGGCAGGATGATACAGATATCTCAACTGTAATCATGTCATGGCTTCACTGGTCAATATATATTTTCCAGAACTTCCCAAGCAATTATTGGTAGCAGAAATTAATGACATATTTAGGGTGTCAGTATAGATAAGTTCTTTAGAATTTGCAAAATGTTTATCAAAACATTTATTTAGAAAAAATGCATTTAGGTCACAGGTGGTTGCAGGCAAACAGACAAAGATGAATAAGAGTTCCAACATGAAGTTTTAATAATAAAACAAATAACAGGCAAATAGGCTAAGAAACACAAACTAAACACAAAATTGACACTGAATGATGGAAATGAAGGAAAGATACAACTTAAATAGAAACTCAGGCCCCGTTTACACGAAGGGAAGACGCAGATATTTCCCTGCGGTTTAGCCTCTCATTTACTCGAAAACCCCGATTATTTCTAAAAACTCCGGCCAAAATGGAGATTTCTGATAACGCCGGTTATATGTTGCCATGTCAAATGGGAGAAACGGTTTTAGGTTCTCAAACGTCACATTATGCGCCAGAAAATGCTTAACGTCATGTGAGCGCCCTATGTTTATGCCATGTTGGCATAGTTATGATGGCGCTCAATGGCGTATTTATGCGGGTTGATGTAAATGAAAACTATGTTGTGTGCACGATGTTATTATTGAAAACGGAGGGGAGGGGAGGGGATGGGGGATGGGGGATATTTGTTTCTCTACATACCAAGCTATGTGTAATTGAGACCTCAAACAAGGTAATTAATGACACACAGCTGATACAAATGCACTATCATAATGACAGAAACTATGACAACCAAGGAGTGGCAGGAAAATTAATAAAGGGAGACAGATACTTGGTGAAGGCAAACTAGTCCATGATAACTAAACAAACTAAACATAATGGTGACAGGTTTATTGTAACAGCAAAGATGAAGCTATTTGTCATAACAGATATTTTCATATATTTCACATGACAGAATAACTTAAATTGCACAAATTATCCCACTCAAAGATTGACATACTTTTATTTGTGTTGCTTCCTTGAGCATCAGTAGCCGCTTTTAGACATTAAACTGGTAAATTACTGTGAAATTGTTGGATTGAGTTTTCTACTAAAATCAACCATGTCTGCTGTTCACACAACCAATGACTTTCTGTCAATAAATGAGCTTTATATGTTGCGTTGTTTTATTTATCTGCCTAAATGAATAAAAGCACTAGTTTCACTGTCCAATTTGAAAAAATGTTTTAAAGGTCCCGTTCTATGCCCCTTTTCACAAGATGTAAAATAAGTCTCTGATGTCCCCAGAGTGTGTATGTGAAGTTTGAGCTCAAAATACCCAACAGATCATTTTTTACAGCATGTTTAAATTGACATTTTTTGGGGCTCAGAAAAACGAGCCGTTTCAGTGTGTCCCCTTTAAATGCAAATGAGCTGCTGCTGCACGGCCCAGGGGGCGGAGCTTCATGAGCTCGTGCTCAGTCTGTCAGGAAAAATTCATCTCACGGAATGATGATAATATCAGAAACTCTCAGTAACGGCGTTCATTTCGAGTCGGACAATAATGCCTACAGAGTCAGATTGCTGTATAGAGATGAAACAGGTATGGTTTAGTAGTTTAATTACGGTTATTATAACGTATTTGTCATCTGCTTGTAGGCTATGTATCCATTATTTATTAATAGCCTACAAGTCTGCTGTCCGAATGATGATCAAACATGTACTGATGAGTTTAATAAAGTTTATTGTACATCACACAAAAGATGAAGCGTCAGTTTTACTTCAGAAAGAGCTGAGTAAACACAGTAGGCTAAGTTATAAGAAGTGCGCAAGTAGCCAGTAGAGTTGAGGGAGCATTCCTGTGGGCGGAGGTTAGTCAAGAAACGGTTCTGGTGATGTCACTAATGCAGGATGTAGAGGGGTGTAGTCCAATCGAGCCGTTTTTTGTAGTCAACTTCTGTTAAATAAAATATCTCGCTTGGCATTGAACTTTGAGCTTTATAATTTTACAGATATTATTTATGCTCTAACAGCAACATTACACACTAACTAAAGTTTGAAACATGGAATCGCATGCAACGGGACCTTTAACTTCTGAGAGATGTGCCTAAAAGGTCGATCACACAGGATGCATTTTTGTTTTTTTTGAGACTCCATACAATAGTAGCCTATCCAACTGATCAACCTAGGCACTGATTAATGGAAAAGAAACCTAAAACAAATGTTGTGCTTTTGTGCAAGATGCTATTGATATTGCTATTTCTTACCTAGTGAAAAAAAATCTATACCAAAATGTATTTAAAATAAATTTATTTCATTAACATATTTACTGACATATCGCTTGAGAGTTACTGATATAAATATTATAACTAAACTTTAGCTGGAGTACTTTTTTATTGCACAATGTACATTTCTTAATATTAAGCCTAAAATTGGTTTTAATATCACTATTAGTAGGGATAGTATGACTGTATAATATCAGTATATGATTGCAAGATGTTTAAAGTGTACCTAAAGTATACTTGCAATAGTTCCACTTTAGCTCAATCAAATATAATTAAGTATATCTTTAGTTGGACCTCAACACTATTTCTGGGTAACTAATGTATTAAGTATAACATTAGTTGTTCCAATTTAACAGACTTTAAGTACACCCATTTAGGATACCAACAGTACAATTGTCATGGTTCGTTCAGTTGAAGATGATGAAAAAGGTGCAAACAGGTTTCTACAAACAAAAAGTTATTTAATAAAACAAATTCCGGTAATCCAAATGCAAGAAGGCAACTAACAGAGTGTCTACACGCAAACAATACCCAGACAGCAACTGAATGAAAAAGAGGAACTTAAAGGGACACTCCACCCATTTGCACTAAGCTTTGCATTGTTAGAAACCCAGTCATACTATTGAATGGTCGTGCAACACTCTCTCATTTTCCCCTGAGACGGGAGAAATCCGTTATTTACCTCTTACACTTCCTCCCACAATGACGCAAAAATCGTCATTTTGCGTCATTGTCGGAGGAAGTGTAAGAGGGGGGGATTTCTGTTGAGACTACAAGCACTAGTTCCTCATCTTTCCCAGGGGGCGGGACCCGCTCACGCTACAGACCTATTACAGATCAGTGGGTGGGACTTTACTCTCTGAAACTGAAAGCAATATCCTCCATCTTGTTTGAAGCTAAGCTAACAGGCGCTGTGGAGACAGATGTACAGTTATGACAATAGCGGAGTAGAGTACTCAATATGATATAGAAGAAGATGATTTCGGAAGTCTGATGCTTGAATCAGGTGTTTATGGCTACCTTTACAAGCCGCATTATAGCGAAGAGCAGCCGAGGCAGAAGACCTGCCTGCCGCGGACGAGGAGCCCGGACTGGCTCGAGTTAGGGCGGACTGGTGGCGCCGGTGATCTCACTATGCAACTCATATACTGTAAGATGCAACTACGAACACAGAGATAGAGTCCGTCTGCGGCAAAGAATTTCAACAATGACAATTTCTCCTGGACGAAATCTCTGAATCAGACGAGGACACGGACGTTTGTGTTGTGAACTATCCTAGTTTCGCACCGCATATGTTCTGACTGAACATCCCGGTACCATGCAATAATTCTCCTTTTCGAAAGAAATACAAACGAGGAGTAATTCACTAATGTGTTCGCCAACTAACTAGACATTTTGTGTGAAATGAATTTCAAGCTCTGGTAGTAGCTAGCCTTGTAGACGGAAGAGTGATTTCTCTTATAGGCAGATATGCGCTGTTCTGGATTAGTGGGAGTGGCTTGCGGAGCTGTGCAATGTGGTGTATTGTGGGAGTTGTTGTCTTTCATACAAATGCGTCCTGAAGTTATTTTTTGTCTTTCCTCGGTCACGAAGGCACCAAATTCAAAATTTATTTTACATTTCGACTACATATATGACCCACTTTCAATAAAAAACAATGTTCCTATGGGTGGAATGCCCCTTTAACTACAAAGCACATGAAGGAAATATTGACAAACACCTGTGATGATCAATGAATCGCCATAGTAGTAACTAATAAGTGGTAGGAAACTGAACAAAGGAACACAGGTAACTGAAAATAACGTCTCAGCTTACGACTGTAATCCTAGTTCTCTGAGAAGGGAACGAGACGCTGCATTGATGACACTTTGGGAACGCCCCTGCGTGATTGGGTCTGAAGCACGTATGTCAACTAGTCCAATGGTCAGAGTAAGCGTCACAGGCAGGTGACGTCACGACCAGGAAAGGATAAAAGCACATCTGGTCTGACCTGCGTTAGATTCAAATTAGCCGAAGCTAGTTGCAGGATGTATAGCAGGGCGACAAACACCGTACTTACAATTGCCTGTTTGAGAAACTATTGGCAACTAAGTCATAAGCACCTGAGACCCTAGGGCAGTGTCCAGGTCCAGGCTATAAAACCTCACAAATGTGAGCGGGGAAGACCAGCCTGCCGCATCACACACCTCCTGTAGGGAAACTCCTGAAATTAAGGCTTTGGAGGAAATTAAATGTGATGGTTGGCCGGAGAACTCATAAGCAAGAGATATAGCCTTGACTATCCACTTGCTGATCGTCTGCTTAGAAGCTGGAAGTCCTTTTTTAGGTGACCAAAACAGATAAACAGCTGATCTGATTTTCTCCACAGGGCAGCTCTGTGGACATAAGTGTCCAGTGCTCGCACTGGACAGAGGAGATTCAGCTTTTCCTGGTACAGAGTCGTAAAAGGAGGAGAACAGAAAGCTTGCAACACAATAGGCCTCGTATATTGGTCGGCACTTTAGGGACGTAGCCCTGTTTAGGACATAGAAATGCACTGACCATCCCTGGTGCAAACTCAAGACAGGTGGGAGAAACCAAAAGGACCTGAAGGTCTCTGACTCTCTTAAGGGGTGAAATAGCTAGAAGGAAAATGGTCTTGAAGGTCAGAAACTTTTCTGAAACCAATTTGAGGGGCTCAGACAGAGGGAGATATGAACATAACATGAACATACTTCAGCAGTTTCAGACAGAGAGAGGAATGAACATAATTCACAGCTTCCGTGTTCTCATCTTCAGCGTTCTCTTCTTTGGGGCTCAGACAGAGAGAGATATGAACATAACATGAACGTATCTCAGCAGTTTCAGACAGAGAGAGGAATGAACATAATTCACAGCTTCCGCGTTCTCTTCTTCAGCGTTCTCTTCTTCTGGGCTCAGACAGAGAGAGATATAAACATAACATGAACGTATCTCAGCAGCTTCAGCATTGTCCTTCAACAGGGCTCAAGTGGGGAGAGGAATGAACAGCTGTGACTGCGAGTGAACAGCAGAAACACAATTCCCACACTCGCATATTCACCAACACACTGCAAGGTTTCACTAGTGCTCATTTCCACAATAAAACTGCAATTCAACGGACTCACGGTGCAACCAAGGCTTACACCCGCAATCCAGCCGAAGCCTTCTCTCTCTCTCTCTCTCCCGCGGCCTCCATCCGCTGCCTTGGCCTCTCTCTCTCTCTCTCTCTCACCTGCTGCGTGAGTGTTCCGGAAACCGCCCCCGTTCCTCTCAACATCAACCTCTTTTATGTTCCTCATGGTCCAATCGCCCTTCGGGATCTTTCTCCGCTGCACAGCTGACAGCAATCGTGCTCGTCAGCTCTCTCATTGTTTCTCCCTGCTTCCGCATTTTCCCGGAACCGGCTCCGTGTCTCACCGGAAGCGCTCCCCGTACACAACTTCCGCCAATAAGGTTCCGCTTTTAGTCACCCCGTGACAGTAAGCCGATATGTTCACCAAGTAAACCTTTAGGGTGGATGGAGATAACCCTGATGAAAAGTGATCTTGTAAGAACTCAAGCACTGTACCAACTCGGCAGTTAACCGGATCCTACTGACGCTGATGACACCAAGAAGTGAAAACTTTCCACTTCAGGGCGTAAAGTTTCCTCGTAGCTGGAGCTCTAGAGTGTAAGATGGTCTGTACAACCTCAGTTGAGAGACCAGCATCTATGAGTTGGGGTTCCCGCATCTAACCCACAGGTTACAAATCTCTGGGCGGGGGTGAAGGATTGCGCCCCCCATCTGAGACAGAAGGACTCTCCTGACTGGAATCTCCAAGGGAGAGCGTTCGAGGAGATATATAAGGTCCGTGAACCAATTGTAGTCTTATTCCATCCCGGCATACTCTCTCCCGAACTCTTGGGAGCAGAGCAACAGGGGGAAATGCATACAGACGTAGCCTTGGCCACCCTGGGACAGGAACCAAGGTTTCCTCCATATAACCAAGCAGTGGAGACACCGCCATGTGATCTTGATCATACGAAGTTGGTTTCCCCTTGGGGAGAACCCTCTGGTCCTGAGCCACCACTGACAAGGTCTCATGTACAGCAGGCCAAAGGGTATCACATTGGACGCCGCTGCCATGAGGCCTAACAGTCTCTCGAATGGTTTCACAGTTTGTGACTGGCTAGCTTTAACTCTTTCGTGGCTGTGAGGATAGCAGCTACATGAGCGGGCGATAGGACGGCTCGCATTGTGACTGAATCCCAGACCACACCAAGGAAAGTGGTTCTCTGTAGTGGAGAAAGCACACTCTTCTAGTCATTGAGCCTCGACCCCAATTTCTGCATGTGTGCGAGGACGACATCTTGATGCAGAACCGCCAACTGCTCTGATTCCACTAGGATCAGCCAGTTGTCGGTATAGTTCAGAATGCGTATGCCCTGCAGCCTGAGCGGGACCAGAGCTGCATCTATGTACTTTGTGAACGTGCGGGGTGATAGAGCTAGACCAAATGAAAGCACCCGATATTGGTATTCTTTACCATGGAGACATGGAAATATGCTTCTTTTAGATCTATCGTGACCAACCAGTCCTCGGACCTGATTTGAGTCACGATCTGTTAGAGTGTCAGCATCTTGAACTTGAGTTTCTTGACTCAAAAGTATATACAGTATAGACAGTATAGGATGCAACCCCCCATCCTTTTTTGTAACAATGAAGTAACGGCTGTAAAAACCCGATTCTCTGTCGGGTGAGTACACCTGCTCTATAGCTTCCTTCCCTAACAGAGCTTTCACCTCTTTCTCCATTACCAGAACCTGCTTGGGGTGGTGAACGAGAACAACCGACTGTTTTTGAACCCCCCTCAGAGGGTGCGAGTTTGACGCAGCGTCGGGTTGACACTGAGCCATGTGCTCGCCTTGAGGCACCAAGGGTGGTAGCCCCCTGAGGGCACCGAGGTGGAACGGGCACCATATACTGAGGTGTACACCGCTCCACCCCGGTTGGGGCTACCCTCAGAGGTATGACACCAGTGGCGTAAGGACCTCTTCTGAGCAGAAGCCTTCTTAGCTTGAAGAATGGTCCTCAGATCCGGCTTCTGCTTCGAAGGCTTCGACTGAGAGTGTCGGCCCTGCCCCCATGACTTTAGAGGAGGAGCACGGGACGCGACACTCTCTTTTTGTTGTGCTCTATATGAGGAGCTGGACGGCTGGGGCTGCTCACGCCCATCAGCCCCAGGGGGTTTGGTACGGTGAGGGAGATTTTTTTTTAAATGCCTCAGATTGTCTTTTGGCCTCCTGAAACCTCTCGACGACCGTATTCACAGAGTCGCTGAAGAGGACAGTAGGCGTTAATGGGGCATCTAATAAAAATGCTCTGTCTTTGTCCTTTATTTCAGCCAAGTTTAGCAAAAGGTGCCTCTCAGTGGCCACCAGGGCTGCCATAGACCGCCCTATTGCTCTGGCAGTCTCCTTGGTGGCCCTGAGAGACAATTCTACAGCCCAACACAGTTCTCGAACTTCGTCGGGTCTTACTCCCTTGCTCTTATCCAAATCCCCCAACAGATCAGCCTCATATGCCTGTAACACTGCCATAGTTTGAAGGCATGCTCCAGCCTGACCTGCTGCCTTATATGCTTTACCCACTAAATTAGATGTAGTTTTGAGTGGCTTAGTGGGTAGCACTGGGGCCTTCAGGGACAATGCTGAACCAGGGGACAGATAACTAGTTAGTGTCTGTTCAGCCCTGGGCATCGCCCCAAAGCCATATTCATTCAGCCCCCTTATATCGGAATATACATGGACTTGGGGGCTAAAAAGACTGAATATGAAAAAGGATGAATATGACTTGTTCCACAATCTAGACAGCTCACTGTGTAGATCGGGAAAAAATGGAATGCCCTGTGATGGAGGTGATACATTTGATGACACGAGCGCCCCTTTTCTCGGCCGGCCACTGTGATAGTAAACTGTATATAGTTTACTATCACATGTTACTAATAGTAAACTGTATATCAAACAAGTTAAGGGAACAAGTTATTTAGCGAAACACAAGAGACTACTACCAAGTGATTGAACACTATCACTACTACCAAGTGATAGTGTGGATCGCGTTAAGAACACTAGAGACCTTATTCCTGAGTGATAGTCTTCAATAGGGGGCGAGACTTCGTTCGACTCTTAGGCGGGGTTAGATTGTGGCTTAGGCGTCAACCCGCGCATTCAGAGACAACTCAACTGAGTATAATATTTTCAGGTGTCAAGGACACTCTGTTCAACCTAAGTCAGGTGCGTAGGGGAAAAATCTACCACACTCAATATTTAATTTAGCCATGGCACGAGTAATCACCTCCACCAGCTCCTCATATGCTGGGGAATGAGGTGACGAAGTGGCGTAAGGTGGTGAATTCTCTTCCCCCTTATTGTCATCTTCAACACTCAATACATCTAGTTCCTCAGAACTAGAGAACTTAAGCATTGGGCTCTCTTGCTGAGTGGGCTGCCAACACTGGCGAGAGAGCGCTGGATCCCTGGGGCAAGGGAAGAGAAAGGGCGGAGCCCGTCTCAAACCCCGCCGAGAGATCAATCTGCGATCCCCAAGAATGCCTTCTCCATGCTGCCTCAGCAGCAGCGGGTCCGGATCCCTGAGGATCACGAGCCTGGCCACTTTCCTTGAAAAGTGACAGGCGAGAGCGGAGTGTGCGAAGCCTCTCACAATGCTGACAGTCAGCCCCCTCGAAGGCTGACATAGCATGCTCGACATAGAGCGCTTGCTGAGGCACAGAAGCTAACACCAGTCAGACCAGATGTGCTTTTATCCTTTCCTGGTCATGACGTCACCTACCCGTGATGCTCACTCTCGCCATTGGACTAGTTGACATACGTGCTTCAGACGGAATCACGCAGGGGCGTTCCCAAAGCGTCATCGATGCAGCGTGAGTTCCCTCGAAAGGGAACAAAATAAAAGTCCATGATAATGAAAAAGACAGAACATAAATGTAACAAAAATTGCAGAGTATTTATAATAAGTACAAAAATATGTAAATGTGTTTGTAGTATACTTAGTATAAAATAAATGTATTTCAAAAACAGTTTAGTATACTTAGTATAAAATAAATGTATTTCAAAAACAGTTTAGTATATTTATTTTTCACTCGGGTTACCATATTTTTTTTTATATATTGCTGATATTACAAACACACTGGTTTGTAGCGCAAATAGTTTTACCATTTACTACACTATGTTATCCTTCTAGTTATTTACCTAAAGCGACTAATGAATTGGAGGTCTCGCACATTCACAGAAAATAGCTTAATTTAAAGTTCTCTTACGAGAGGTTCTCTCGTATTGCGTAAGCTCTGCTTACGCAGCGGGAAAAGCCTTCTTTTCTCGAGATACTGAAACCAAAAATTATCCTTAATTTCATATATTGTCAACGCAGTGCGGCTGCAGGCAGCTGAGCTAGAGCGGCATACTGCGCGCTCATTGGCTGCCGCGCGGCAACTGCTTAAGCCTACCAGTGAGCCTGGCGTGACGTCACGCCCAATGAGGGCGCGCGCGACCTTGCACGTCATAGCCCGCCAGAATGGGCGGCGTCAGAGCGTATATAAGGAAGGCTCGTAGGCTATATTCTCTGATTTCTGTCTTTTCAGCGAAGCACTCGCATCGCTGGTCTCTGAGAGGAAACCGTCGCCGTGGCCTTCTTGGATCAAGCTAACGAGCCAGCTTAGGACAGCCTGAGGAAGCCGGACGATCTCTTCGCCGCCTTCAGCCTGCCGTGCCAGCTCAGCTATCCGGCGATACATATCCTTCCGTGTTAAGCTCTTTGTGTGTATTGCTTTTCTCCGCAGCACTCTAAAAGAGCACGAGGCGTTGTTTCAAATGCCTCGCACCACGTGCGGCTCATGCCGCTCACCGCTCAGCGACGGAGACCGCCATCTTCTCTGCGCTCTCTGCCTGGGACGGGATCATGCAGCCGTCGCGTTTTCCTCGGGCGGCTGCGAATGCTGTGAAGAGCTGCAGATGTCGACCCTGCGGGCTCGACTCGCCCTCTTTTCAGACGCCGCTCCTGCCGTTGCTGGGCCGCGTAAGAAAAAACGCCGCTCACAACGCCCACCGGAGCCTGAGACACGAGCCAAGGCCTCGCCGGAGCCTCTCCCGCGAGCCTCGCTCTCTCCCTCTCCGCCCCCGCTCCCCGACGCGCAGCCGACGGCTCTCGCCCTCGATGCCGTCGACACAGCGGATGAAGCGGACGACAACGATCGGCTGGACACATGCTCCTTGTTAGCGTCGGACAGCGAGGCGTGGTCCGGCTCCGCCCGATCCACCTCCTCCACCAGAGCTTCCAGCAGGGCTCCCGCCGGAGTGGAGGCCGAGCTTCTCCACCTCCTCACTATGGCGGTCGAGCGTTTGGGCCTCGAGTGGTCTGCACCGGAGGTACCCCCGCCTAACAGGCTTGATGGATGCTTCCTGACCACCGGTCGCCAGGCTCCAGCGTCTAGACCGGCGCCGTTTCTGCCTGAGCTCCACGACGAGCTTTCTAAATCCTGGAACGCTCCAGTTTCGGCCAGACTCCGCTCTCCGGCCTCATCGACTCTCTCCCGCGTGGACGGAGCTACGGAGAAGGGGTATGACCGGATTCCACCGGTCGAACAGGCGGTTGCAGCGCATCTTTGCCCCCCATCCGCGAGATGGCGCTCAAAGGTTGCCCTCCCGTCCAAAGCCTGCAGGACTACTTCGGCGTTCGCCAGCCGCGCTTTCTCCGCCGCTGGGCAAGCCGCCTCAGCCCTGCACACTATGGCGGTCCTTCAAGTTCTCCAGGCGGACCTCCTCCGCCAGCTTGACGAGGGAGAACTGGACAGATCGGCCCTAACCAACCTGCGCAGTGCGACGGACCTTTCCCTTCGCACGACCAAGACAGCAGCCCAAGCGATCGGACGATCCATGGCTTCGCTGACCGTCATCGAGCGCCACCTTTGGTTAACTCTCGCCGATATGGGGGAACAAGAGCGATCCGTCTTCCTGAACGCCCCGCTCTCGCCTACTGGTCTCTTCGGCCCGGCAGTGAGCGGCCTCGTGGACCGTTTTTCTGAGGTACAGAAAGCGTCACAGGCCATGAACCTCTTCCTGCCCCGCCGCTCGAGCTCCGCTGCAGGCCGCTCTAGCCAGCCTCCTGCACGCAGCTCCGCACAGCGGCCGTCTCGACCCCCAGACTCTAAGCAGCGCCAGCGCGGCCGCCCCAGGTCCCGCTCCACCAGCCAGCACAGGCCGCCGCCCCCGCGTGGGCCTCGGCCTAAGGTAACGCTGAAGCCCGAGCCTGCTAAGTCCTCCTAGCACCCGTCGGGAGGAAAAGACGGGCGGCTCCCGCCGCGGCCGGACCACCGTCGAAACTAAGATGTATCCCTCTGCCAGTCCCCTTGTCAAAGGCTACTGCAGTAGTGCCCACAGCAGCCAACGAGCCAGTTTCGCAACTCTCTCGCCTGCACACAAACGCCGTTTTTACGGCGACCCAGATAAATCGAATAAAGAGCGTAATGTCTGGTCAGACGGCTCACGCCGTCAGTGTTATGAGTGTAGTAAACATGCCCACTTCCCAGTGCTCATCACTACACACAAGCACAAATTCCCCTGTGTACCCCACAGAGTGCACTCACATAAGGCGCGCTACGGCCGCTCGAGTGATAACTGTAGGTCACGTGCCCACACTTCAGTGCTCACACCTACACAGTGCTCGCTCTGTCCCACACGCTTGGGTAACGGAACATTCTGCCACTGGCCGCGTGTTAATACAGAGCCCTGTGCCCGCTACACAGCACGCACACTCTCAGCTAAACATGTACGAGCCAGCCACCGGCTGTGTGTTAATAAAGAGCCCTGTGCCCGCTACACAGCACGCACACTCTCAACTAAACATGCACGAGCCAGCCACCGACGGTGTGCTAATAAAGAGCCCTGTGCCCGCTACACAGCGCGCGCACCCTCATGTAAACACGCACAAGTCAGCCACCGGCTGTGTAATAATAAAGAGCTCTGTGCCCGCTTTACAGCACGCACACTCTCCGATAAACATCCACGAGCCCGCCCCGCTTCTGCGCCGCGAGCCGTCTCACAAAACGCTCTCTCACAGCGCTGTTCAGCCGGCTGCCGCCATCTGCGAACCCCCGTTCCCCCTCACTGCCACTGCGCGATTCGCGCTTACACCGCCACAGATTCCCCGTCCCGCGCTGCGCGACGAGCGAGAGTCAGAGGCGATTCGACCCCTAGCTATGAGTGCGAATGCATGGAAAGCTATCCAGGGTGTGTCGAAGTGGGTACTGAACACAGTGATAAAGGGCTATTCGCTTCAATTCGCTCGCCGCCCTCCGCGCTATCGCGCTCGGGCCGAGACTACAGTGAAAGCGGATGCAGCGCATCTGCTTCACACAGAAATAGCGAATTTGCTGCGCAAAGGGGCGATAGAACGGGTTCTCCCTCCGGGTTCCGAGGCAGGCGTATACAGCCGCTATTTCCTCGTACCCAAGAAGGGCGGAGCACTCAGACCTATATTGGATCTGAGATATTTGAACAAAACGCTTATGAAACGGCCGTTCAAAATGCTCACAACCAGTCAAATCCTCGCGCAGATTCGCCCGGGGGACTGGTTCATATCTCTCGACCTGAAAGACGCGTACTTTCAGATTCAGATTATACCCCGTCACAGGCCATTCTTGAGATTCGCCTTCGACGGCCAGGTATATCAGTACACTGTCCTGCCGTTCGGCCTATCCCTGGCACCCCGTACATTTACGAAGTGCATGGATGCGGCTCTCGCACCCCTGAGATCGAGGGGAATGCGAATCCTGAACTATCTGGACGATTGGCTCATTATAGCGCACTCGGCGGAGGAACTAGTTTCCCACAGAGAAGCGCTTCTCGGTCACCTGCAAAGCTTGGGTCTTTCCGTGAACTGGGACAAGAGCTCTTTAGCCCCCAGCCAGTCTATCACTTTTCTGGGTATAGACCTGGACTCGGCGGCAATGACAGCCAGACTGTCCGCACAGCGCGCGCGCTGTGTTCGACACCTCGCCGCCTCCTTTCAGGAGGGAAAAGTTTTTCCATTGAAAACTTTTCAGAGGTTGCTGGGCCACATGGCATCAGCAGCAGCTGTCCTGCAGCTGGGTTTACTCCGAATGCGTCCGCTTCAACGCTGGCTAAAAACGGAAACGCCCCGCAAAGCATGGATTTCAGGCCGTACTCCAATCAGAGTGACTCAGCGCTGTGTTACAGCCCTGCAGCCCTGGCTGACGGCCGAATGGTATCAGCGGGGAGTGTCGATGGGAACCATCGCACACCGCAAAGTGATCTCGACAGACGCGTCCAACATGGGTTGGGGAGCGACTCACGAAGGCAGTCCGATTTGCGGCCCGTGGTCGAATACGGAGAAAGACCTTCACATAAACTGTCTAGAGATGCTGGCGGTCGAGAGAGCGTTGAAGCACTTTCTACCGCTTATACGGGGACACCATGTGCTAGTTCGCTCGGACAACATGTCAGTGGTGTCGTACGTGAACCGCCAGGGTGGAATCAAATCCAGAACCCTGTGCGCGCTCGCAGAGCGCCTCCTATCCTGGGCTCAGGGCCCGTTGCGCTCCCTAAGGGCAGCTCATGTACCCGGTCGTTTGAACGACGGCCCGGACAGACTGTCCAGGGACAACGTTCCCCCAGGGGAATGGTCTCTACACCGCCAGACGATACAGACGCTTTGGCGTCGTTTCGGCGAAGCGAAGATCGACCTCTTCGCCACGAGCGAGAACGCTCAGTGCCAGAGGTTCTTCTCGAAACGGGAAGACGCGCTGGCCCAGACCTGGCCCAGCGCCCCGCTGTACGCGTTCCCACCGATCTCGATGCTAACTCAAGTGCTAGCGAGGATCAGGAGTTTGAACTGCGCAGTGCTCCTCATAGCCCCGCGTTGGGAAAACCAACCATGGTTCCCCGAGCTAATGAGACTGGCAGACACAGCCCCATGGCCGATTCCGGTGAGGAGAGATCTCCTCTCTCAAGCCCGAGGCTCGATTCTGCATCCCCATCCAGAGCACTGGTCTCTGCATGCGTGGATAATCAACGATTACTCGTTGGCTTGCCAGAAGGGGTAATTAACACGATCACGCAGTCCAGAGCCCCCTCGACGAGGCGGCTCTATGCGTCTAAATGGTCAGTGTTTAACAAGTGGTGTGTGAATACGGGTTCTAATGCTCGAACCTGTGGAGTTCCACAGGTACTGAAATTTCTCCAAGAGATGTTGGACGCGGGCAGGTCCCCCTCCACGCTCAAGGTTTATGTCGCGGCCATAGCAGCGTTCGCTGAGTCGGCGCGCGGCCGTGCACTGGGCAGAAATGAACTCATTACCCGCTTTCTACGCGGGGCCAGGAGAATGAACCCTCCACGGCCCCCGACGGTTCCTATTTGGGACCTGTCCCTGGTCCTGGAGTCCTTAAAAGCGCATCCCTTTGAGCCTTTGGACTCAGTGGAGTTGAAATACTTGACGCTTAAGACCGTTTTTCTGCTAGCTCTGGCTTCAGTTAAACGTGTGGGAGATTTACACGCGCTGTCCATCAGCGCGTCGTGCCTCGAGTTTGGACCTAACGACTCGTTAGCCATTCTCAAACCGAAGCACGGCTATGTCCCCAAAGTGTTAGGCACTCCCTTCAGGACTCAGGTCGTTACCCTATCGGCTCTGCCGTCCTCCAGCAGTGAGGAAGGGGTCAACTGCCTTTGCCCGGTCAGGGCGTTAAGGTGTTATGTGACGCGCTCTGCAGCCTTCAGGTTCTCAGAGCAGCTTTTCGTTTCGTTTGGCGGGCGCACCAAGGGTCGCGCCGCTTCGAAACAGACACTGTCCAGATGGATAGTAGACGCTATTGCAGCAGCTTATGCGTCAAAAGACCTGCAATGTCCGTTAGGCATACGGGCTCATTCCACCAGAGGCATGGCCTCATCGTGGGCATGGTCCAGTGGGATTTCCATTGATGACATTTGTAAGGCGGCGGGCTGGGCGTCCCCCTCCACATTTGTTAGGTTTTATAACCTGGAAGTTCCCGCTATGCAGGCTAAACTTCTGTCAGTCTAGTCGTGATTCGTGTCCTGCCCAAGGGTCAGGCTGTATTTCCGATTAGCTTGTCTGTTGAGCTGCACGCTCAGGGTATCAGTTAACATGAACCGGCAGTGCCGTTCTGTGTTTTTTCCCTATGTGTGCTTATGAACATGTGTTGGCCCGCACCGCTGGCCACCTGTTAATCACCTCTATGTTTTTCTATGAGTCATATGTGATTGTTAGGCTCGCACGGCGTGGACAAAGGGTTCCCGCTGCGTAAGCAGAGCTTACGCAATACGAGAGAACCTCTCGTAAGAGAACGATACTTGGTTACTCACGTAACCTCGGTTCTCTCTAGAGAGGGAACGAGTATTGCGTTCCCTGACCGTGCTGAGCCTATCGCTCGCGTCGCTTCAGTCGACAGAAAACAGAGAATATAGCCTACGAGCCTTCCTTATATACGCTCTGACGCCGGCAATTCTGGCGGGCTATGACGTGCAAGGTCGCGCGCGCCCTCATTGGGCGTGACGTCACGCCAGGCTCACTGGTAGGCTTAAGCAGTTGCCGCGCGGCAGCCAATGAGCGCGCAGTATGCCGCTCTAGCTCAGCTGCCTGCAGCCGCACTGCGTTGACAATATATGAAATTAAGGATAATTTTTGGTTTCAGTATCTCGAGAAAAGAAGGCTTTTCCCGCTGCGTAAGCAGAGCTTACGCAATACTCGTTCCCTCTCTAGAGAGAACCGAGGTTACGTGAGTAACCAAGTATCGTTTTAATTTAAAATAGTGTACATTTATCCACCTTATTTTGCAATGCGGAAGCATTGCAAAATAAGGTGGATAAATGTACACTATTTTTAAAATTTAAATATATGTATAAAAAAAATGCTAAATGTAAAACCACTATATTTGCAATGTTAATAACTGAAAACGCATAATCACATTGGCTAATTGGCCCAGACAGTATCACACTGGTTTTGTGGAAAATTACCATTTTTATGCTATGTGTGAACAATAGCATGAAAATGGTAATTTACCATGTAACCATCCTGGAAAGTTAGCAGAACTGATTTACCAGTGTTTTCTAAAAGGTCCTGTTCACATGATCTCTGAAGGTTAATTTATCAGTAGCCTACTTTTCTGGAAAAAAAAACTGTATGTGTGAATGCCTTTAATGGCTATTGGTAGCATTTTGTGATTGGTAGCACTTTGTGCATTTTGTGCATTTTTGTCATTTCTTTAAGTTCAATTATTTTATGTAGTATCTTCTGAGCAGTAATTAAAGTTTTTTTTTAAACAGGGGCAGAATCATACAGTGTATCTGCAATATCTGTCTTCTAAGCCCAAGGTAGAAAATGAGAAGCTATTCTTGGTGTAGTCCTGACCTCTAATTTAATATCCATGCAAAAAGAAGATTCCCTGCATGGCTATACGATTTAAAATCAAGCTTCTGCTGAATTAAATTAGATCTGGCATGCTCAAATGGCCGATTGCTTCGAGACAACAGGGAGATTTCTTGGACTGTAACAAGGTGACGGCAGTCCAATTTGATTAAGTTTGACATTTGATTGATGTATGCTGTCCTGTTAATCTTTCTGAAGCTCCTTGTCCTGTCTAACAAGAATGATTCTTCTCTTAGTGATGGTAGCTCTCTGAGAAGTGCGTGTACATAGAGATAGATATCTAGACATTAATGGCTAGAGTTAAAAAAAGTGTCATTCTTTTAACAACTGTTCCTCTATGGCTAGAGTTTTTATACATCTGGGTCAGAGGTTTTAAACTAATGGGATGCGACCCAGTAATGGGTCACAGATCAGTTATAATCTTTGAATTACTTTACCAATGAGCCACCTATGAGCCAAAACATTATGCCCACCGGCCTAATATGCTATGCTGTTGGTCCTCTGTGTGCTACCAAAACAGCACCTACCAGCCGAGGCATGGACCCTACACGACCCCTGCAGTTGTCCCGTGGTATTTGGCACCAAGATGTTGGATCAAACTTGTTAGTCTAGTCTAGGTGGCACGTGTCAAATTTACATCCACATTAATGGCCAGACCCAGCAGAACATTGCCCAGAGCATCACACTTCCTCCACAGTCTTGTTGTCACCCCACAGTGCATTCTGGTGCTATAACTTCACCAGGTAAACGGTGCACATGTAAACGATTGTCCATGTGATGTAAAAGCAAACAAGACTCATCGGACCAGGCGACCTTCCACTGCTCCAAGATCCAGTTACAACACTCTCGATGGCAGAAAGGGGTATTCATAGGCACTCTGATTGGAATGTGGCTACACATGATAGTGTGATGCACTGATCATAATGTTTAGGCTCATCAGTGTAAAGCGGGTCCGGATGTGTAACCAGTTGAAAACCATTGTTATAGGGTTTGGGTGCTAACATTGTTTTAGTTATATAAAACAACCTATCAGACGTTGTCATTATTACTTGTCTGTGTTTGTTATAATAGCAGTGGGATTGAAAATTGCATTCAAAGGTCACTCCATAATGTTCCTGAGCTCTCAAATTTGCTTTAAAGAATAAATATCAATTTGAAATTTACCACCAGGGAACAAAATTAAATGTCCTTCACAGTACTAAAGGTATCTTTACATGCCATTTAAACTCTGAAAGGCAGCAATCAGAGGGGAATGGTACGGCTGAATGAGACAAATTGGTTTGTTTTGTTGGCTGGTACTCTTGCTGAGTCCTGCTTGGAATCCAAATCGCACCTGGGCTAGGCATACACTGTAAAAACTAAAGGAGCCTCAAGTATCCTGTTGGATACTCAAGGAACTTCAAAATGTAATTTTGGTGCCTCAAAGCTCTTTCTCCTATAGTAGGGTTACTGGAGGAGCATTGACAATCTTTGAGGTTCTTGCTGGAACTTATGGGATCCTTTAAGCACTTTGTATTTACTTCAGAGGTTCTGGAGTCACCTTTTCATTACCATGAGACCTCGAAGTGCTTTGGGGGAAAATAGAGGAACTTAAATGCGATAAAAGGGTTATTGGAAGATCTTTTAACATTTAAGTGGTTCCTGGAAGATCTCTTATGTTAAAGCCAGCATCTGGAGGAACCCAATGGTTCAGTGAGGCCCGAATTAGATTATTATTCTATTATTATTATTATTATCCTATTATTATTATTATTATTATTATTATTATAGGCTACTTAAGTTTGATTCAGTATACATACCCAGGTGAAAAAGACGTACTATTAAATGTATTAAAAATGTACTTGTGTTTTTAGTAGACCTACAATACAAATATACTTTAATGCATTTTTAATACATTTAACAGTAACTATAGTCTTTTTCACTTGGGTAGCTTACATGTATTTATTATAGGCCTATTTTATTAAGTCATTTAAACCTTAAACAACAACACTAAATAATAATAATATTATATGAAGAAGAAGAAGCAGGAGGAGAAAAGTATTATTCAGTCACGAAACTGCTGCTATCCCTCTGCTGTCGTCGCTTCAGTGATCCTCGCGCTGCTCGCGCGCAACAAAGCTCAGCTGATCGTCATCAGGAAAGTAACGGCTCCTCTCATCAAAGCTTCCGCCGTTTATTCGGCTCTCCATTACAAGGTTTGTAAACTCGCCAAATAAATATAAATACAGAGTCTACTCACTATATATTTAAACACACATATATATAAACTAAATTTATTATACATTACTACGTTTTTACAGTGTTTACCACTCGTTTATTGCACAGTATTAGGTATGAAGGTTTTAGCCGCGATGCTAACTACGTTGATCTAATGAACAAATGGAAATGATTGACTTATTGTCTTAGATTGATTTAGTCATTCAATTCAACATATTTTGTACAACTGTGTCTTCAAATTGCTGATATAGCCTAACTAATTTAGAAAATTCTCTGATTCTTGGCGTTTGTTATGAATAACAAAAACAGGTTATAGTTTGGTCTGTTTTTGTTTAGCCTAACTTTACTACAGGTGCCCTCATTCTCTCAAATACCATTTTAAAGCCATTTACTGGTCAATAAATATTATGTTGTAAATAATCAGCTTTGTTCTTTTGTTTCCCCAGAACAACCATTACATTTCTAAAATAATCTGAACATTTCAGTGGCAACATTGAATTAACGTTACAGTAAGTTACCTGCACCACATGCAAGTACTTTATTACTATGAACTTTCTCTGTGTGAAGTTGTATTGTTTGACTGTGTACTTGTGTTTTTTAATCAGTTACTCTCTGAAAATCTTTTCTCATGATCTCAAATCTCATTCATGTTACTCAGAAAAATAATATCACAGGTTTGATTCACAAAAAATGCTATAGACATTTTAACTCTGAATTATAACTTCAAGTTTAGTCTTTTTCGACAAAAAAATAAATAGGAAAAAGCAATTAGGCTTCAGAAGACTTGCAACACAACCCATAACACATGAGTTGTGAACTCATTGATTATTTTTAGGATCTTTTCTGGGACATTTTTTGAGCTTAACCATTTTTACATAAATTGTTGCATTGAATTGAACTAGACAAGTGTGCATAAGAATGGTTTCATGAATGATTTACACAATTGTTTTCTTCTTGTGTTTCATGCAGTGAAACTGAATGGTGACTGGGGTTGCATTATGCCTGAGATCTGCTTTTGGGTCCACAGACAGAAAGTCAAACAGGTTTGGAACGTCACAAGGCTGAGGAAATTATTTAAATTTCACAACTATCACTTTAATAACATTACTAACAGTAAATTTTGTATTTTGCAGGGATCTCGGTAAGCTGAAATACAAGTTTGACCAAGAATAAAAATCCTCCTGTAGACCTGAAAATCATCGAAGTGCCTGGACCATCCACCAGAAAAGAGGAAAAACACACGGAAAACGATGCTGTACCTTTTCACTTTTCTAACTCGTTAAGTACCTCACACCAACTTGGTCCCATAGTGACATTTTTGACCACAAACGAAATTGCTGATCGTGTGAATTCATATTGAAATGACTGAATTCACCAGTGAACATTCACAGAACAACAGATCATTTTACTGCACCTTAACTCTGTTTCCGGGTCGAAGCCTCTACTTCCTCTATCTTGTTTCATGAGAATACTCAACAACCATTTATGAACACTGTTGATTCAAGTCACACATTTAAGCTTTTCAAAAGCCATAGTGTACATTACAGTCTCCAGTCTAACGGCATCCCAGACTTAAACATTTAATGATTCAAAATAGCTGAATAACTAACCATCAGAGATTTCAGTATAGAGATAAAGGTTACAGCACAATTAGTGTATATTAGCACTGTTTGTTTGTTTTTGGCATCTGATAGAGCTTTTGGACTTGGAAACAGTGATGTCAGACTTACCATCGGACTGAAACACAAATGTTTTAAAGTTAAGTATGATGGACATTTTTAATTAGTTCAAATGTAATTTTTTTACATTGATTTATTTAGTGGAACATATGTGTTTCCATGCATTTTGTTGAGATGTCTTTTCTTGTTTATCTATTGTATATACATGGTTGATTATTCATGTTGCTTATGTATTATACTATTTTTTTGTGTAGTCATTGATATTAATCTAGTTAGCTTTTTTCCCCATGTGCATGGAAGTGTATGTATAAAAATGAATATCAAATATGTAATAAACAATTCTTATTTTGTATTTGGTTCAATTTGTTTATTATAATAGAAGTCAAAGGTAACCATAGTAACAACATGAAATTAAATATTTAAAAAAAATGAAATTTGGTTCCTGGAGGCACCCAAAGTGGTTCCACACAGTGCCTAATATAAGAGTTCCTCAGGAAACCTGTGTGGTTCCTCAGAGAACCGGCCCTTTTTAAAGGGTGCCTAGAGGATCTACAGACGGTTCCGCCGGTGTGGCGAAGTGAAGAACCCCAAAAGGTTCCTCCAGGCACCTTTTATTTTTACAGTGTAGATTTGAACCCAAATATCACTATAAGAAGCACACTGCGAGAAACTTTCCATTTCTATTAGCAAGCTTCTCGACTGTACACAGGAAATGCCACGGGAGATTTGCTGTTTCCATGCCGCCATTTTAAAAATATCTAAAGTATTAATGTAACATATAAATGTTAATTTTAAGATGCAGCTGGTGGAAGATCTGACCTTGAAAAACTGATAAAATATTTAGAGAAACACAGTATTTGAAGTGTACAATATTCCATAACGGTACATATCAACTACAGTGGAAAAAAATATTATTTGATCCCCTGATGATTTTGTAAGTTTTCCCACTTACAAAGTAATTAAGGGTCTATAATTTTTATGGTAGGTTTATTTTAACGGATAGAGACAGACTATCAACCAACAAATCCAGAAAAAACACATTATATAGGCTTAAGGTTATAAATTATTATTATTATTATAAATTGATTAGCATTTGATCGAGTGAAATAAGTATTTGATCCCCTGCCAACCAGCAAGATTTCTGCCTCCCACAGATTGGTTATGTGTGTGCCCATGTGAAAAACAGATTAGTCCTGTCACTTTAAGAAAGTACCCCTAATGTCAGCTCGTAATGTGTATAATAGACACCTGTCCACAGAGACTGTATCTTCTATTCCAACCTCTCCACCACCGTGGACAAGACCAAAGACCTGTTAAAGGACATCAGGGACAAGATTGTGGACCTGCACAAGGCTGGAATGGGATACAAGACCATGAGTAAGAAGCTTGGTGAGAAGGCAGTTCTTCTCAAGGCAGTTGGGACCACAGTCACCAAGCAAACCATTGGTAACACACTACACTGCAATGGATTGAAATCCTGCAGCACCCGCAAGGTCCCCCTGCTCATGAAGGCACATGTAAGCCTGTCTGAAGTTTGCCAATAAACATTTAATGATTCAGAGTAGACTTGGAAAGAAGTGCTGTGGTCAGATGAGACCAAAATTGAGCTCTTTGGCATCAACTGAACTTGCCATGTTTGGAGGAAGAGTAATGCTGACTATGACCCCAAGAACACCATCTCTACAGTCAAGCACGGAGGTGGAAACATTATGCTTTTATGCTTTGTTTCTCTGCCAAGGGTACAGGGCGACTTCGCCGTATTGAGGGGCTGATGGACGGGGCCATGTAACGTAAAATCTTGGACAAGAACCTCATTCCCTCAGCCAGAACACTGAAGATGGGTCGTGGATGGGTCTTCCAGCATGAATATGACCCAAAACATATTGCCTACCATAAAATAAAACCCATAACAAAATATTGACCCTTCATTTCTTTGTAAGTGGGCAGACTTACAAAACTAGCAGGGGATCAAACAATTATTTTCCCCACTGTAGACAAGTACTTCTTGATTTAAGTATAGGCAATCTCAGAAAGCCATGCATTCATTCTTTTTTCATTTTGAAATATCCACTGTAATCTCATGAGTATTAGTATGTATTTTAGTGTGGTTCTACCACACACACAATTACATGTTTTTAGACACTAAAACATACCATATTGATGTACTTACACTGTCTAAAACTTATTTACATATCATCACCTTTACAGATGTACAGTCGTTTACAAATCCTTACAAAGGTTAAACTAAATACCTAATACCAAAATCTAATACCGAATTCATAGAATTAATCGGTTGATAACGCTGCATTTGTGATAAATTATACTATGTTTTCAAATGTTTAAAAATTATCTTGTTTCAAAGAATTACAAAATGTTAAACAAGAACAAGCTTCAAAACCTTAAAATGCATAACATTTCTGTACTTGTTTTACAACTGATTACACTTGCCTGTACAATTATATATTTTTAATTGTAACTAAAAAGGTCATTGTATATTTTTCTGCCCATTACATTTTGTATATTCTTTTCATACCCTACAAGTGGTTATGGTTAGGTATGGAAGTAGTGTTAAGGGATCTAAAATATATCAATAAAATGGTAAAAACACTAAAACAAACATTTATGTTAAGAATGATTTGTAAATATCTGTTTACAAATCCGTTTATCTGTAGATATGTACTGTACTAATTTGTATGTTTTAAATGTTGTCAATACATCCATTTTGTACTAATATATATATATATATATATATATATATATATATATATATATATATATATATATATATATATATATATATATATATATATATATATATATATATTTTTTTTTTTTTTTTTTTTTTTTGTCCCTGCAAATGTTCTGACCAGAGGTGTCAAAATTATTCACATTCATTACTCAGGTAGAAGTATAGATACTAGGGTTTAAAAAGACTTTTGTAGAAGTTGAAGTATCAAATCAAGCAATGCCATCTGACAACAACTGTCTCATTAATTTGGTTTCTAAACGCGCAAAGCATGACAAAAGCATGCATTTTTCAGTCTGGACCAGCCAAAGCGCATATGCAGTCTTTCTATAGTAACTGGAGCTTCTAAAGGCACCTGCAGTGATGTAATGACTTTAACAGTACTTATTCCACCATATTGCGCTTTGCACCTTCTCCCATTCATAGTAATAAGAGTGCAGAGTCTTAGTATATCTAAAGTCTTTGTTAAAATGTTGCTGCAAAAATTGTATTTAGTCAGAATGCACTTTTAAATGGCTGTCAATAGTAAAAAATAAAATAAAATAAAAACTACTATAGTTAGGCCTAGGGCATCTCCTGGCCCATATTAACCAGCCAAACCTTGACCACTTGGCTAAAATGCTGAATCAGTCATATCTAAAATAAATAAGTCAATCAGAGTCATAATTTAGCAATCTCTTCAACAAATTAAAGTAATTGAATTTTGTGTTTCTACTCAATAACTTGATTCACTAGAAAAGGAGTCTCTATATTTCAGTCAATATCCTGACATTTAAGTACCAAGCAGTAATTCATGCGCTAAACTAAGTGCAACTGCAATTAAACTGTCAACTGCTCTTTGAAAACTTCTGAGCTCAGCAATTGTTTGGGGGGAAAAAAAAGTCCTCAAATGATCTGACATTTCTAGCTTATGCAAATGGTTGCCATTGAACGAATGCTTGCCAAGAGTAGGTGCCCAGGGGCATGGCTGCCCAATTGTTTGTGTCATGCAATTTGTGGCATGCAACACACACTTTGATTCCCTCACTTCTCAATACAGCTACATACAGTAGTAAAGATCCCATAGGCAATTCACATAGCCTTTTGTGGTCTTTGAACATTAAAAATGATATACAATATGAACATTAAAATAATACACAAAACAAAAAAAATATATATAAAAGCAATTTTAAACACTCACTGTAATACAAAATAATATAATATTTTTTAATAATAATTCAAAGTCCTTGCTTAATTCACATGGGGCCAGTCTTGGATTAAATATTGGTACACTTTAATGAAACACAAATGTGACTCTGGACCACAAAACCAGTCACATGGGTAATTTTTTTTTTAAATTGAGATTTATACATAAGCTGAATAAATAAACTTTCCATTGCTGTATAGTTTGTTAGGATAGGACAATATTTGGCCGAGATACAACTATTTGAAGATCTGGAATCTGAGGGTGCAAAGAATTCGAAACATTGAGAAAATCGCCTTTAAAGTTGTCCATTTATGTTCGCGATTGTGCTGCATTCACTCACAAAAATAAATGTTTCATATATTTACGGTAGGAAATTTACCAAATATCTTCATGGAACATGATCTTTACTTAATATCCTTATGATTTTTGCAATAAAGAAAAATCAATCATTTTGACCCATACAATGTATTGTTGGTTATTGCAACAATACCCATGTGACTTGTGACTGGTTTCACAAATGTTACTCGAGGAGTAATTTTTATGAAGTAAATTTTTCAATATTAAAGGAGAACTCCGGTCAATTTTAACATTGAGCTCATTTTTTTTGTAAATTTGGAGTGCTGTCAATACAGAGAACAACGACAAAAATCGGTGTTGCCTACACCATGTTATCCTCTTTTTAAAATTTGCACCCTGTTGACTTCAATGGGGCAAGTTTTAAACCTGCTTTTAGCCTCTTAACATCCTTGATGTGTCATTACAAGTGCACAGCTAATGTGAGTGATTCCTTCGGAGTGATCACGGGTGAATCTGACTGCAGTAGATGTAAAAAAGATATTAATAAAAATGATGTTATTTCAGCCAGCGCACATACCTGTATTTTCTTCCTGTTTTCGGTCGAAGTCCAGAGTAATCCATTGTCGAGTTCACACGCATAGGTTTAGTTACCTATGATCACGCGCGTGAACTCGACCGGAGTTAAAATTGACCGGAGTTCTCCTTTAATGGAGCTAAAACTAAACAGTTCTCATTAACCTTTAGCACGTTATTTTTTTTTTTTATCAATGTATGTATTGTTTTTAAAACAGTATAATCAAAGCTAAAAGATTGTGAAATGGCATTGGTTCTCGTGTGTCTCGTGACCGGTTGCATCATGTTAAAGTTCGGGTATATCTTTTGACTCAGATGCATTCAGGGAGCGGGATCATTTTCAGCAATTAAAACCTAAAAGTTCCACTTTGTTCTAAATTATAAAAAATACTGTATGGCTTCAGAAGTCTTGGAATGCAACATGAGTTGTATGTAATACTTTTGTTTTTTGGTCAGTGTTTGTCTGTAACTTTAGATTAATTTGTCTGTTACTTCTTGTATTGAGAAGTGGGTAAGTTTAGAGTAGGGGTGGGGTTAGTCTCACATAGCTAGACCTTCAAACTGACGGAAGAAGGTCCGGACTCTATAGCAGCTTTCATTCGCCAAAGACAACTCAGAGGCCATCTAACTGACATGTAAAGCAACCAATCACAGTTAGTTTTATTCCGCATCAAGTTTAGGGGAGTGAAACTGTAACGTCGATGTCCATACAATAACAGACTGATATGTAAAACTCTTAGGCATATTTTAAAGAGTATACGGCACAAACTTTAAATACTTCACATACTTTAGTCCAGCCTTTAGTTGAACCTGATAAGCGTTCATTGTCACAGTTGTAAACACGATGGCTTTCTTTTTCCATGAGGGGGTTTGGGGTCATGGCATCTTTTTTTCCAGGCGGACCGTTAATGCAACACACACGTTTCCCGGACATCCTGTAGAATTTAATCAGATGATGACTTTGAAACTCCTGAAGTGTTTCCAATTTTTTGTGCCAGACTACAATCCAGCCAATGGTCCATTGGTGTGATGTCTGACGCTGAGACTAGGGTGGGGTTAGGTCCTTCTATCTATCTTTGAAAATATAAATATCTAAAATATCAATTACTCTTTTACAAATGCAAAGAATTAAATGCGACTTGATCTGGCACATATGGCAATCAAACTGAAAGAAATAGAGTACCCAAAATGAAGCTAAAGGGGTACCCTGTGTGTTAAAAAGTGATGCAGAGGGGTCCTGACCAAGTGTCAATATTCGATGATTTGGGAGTGAGAATGTGTTGATAAAACCATTGTTGAAATTGTTGCATACACCCTTTTTGTGCCCCTGTCTGTGCCTCTTCTTTTACCACCAATGGCATTTTGCTCTTTTTAGCCAGTTGAACGGTTTCAACTTGATGAACTAAGTGGGATGGAAAAACATGGCCTATCACTGCTAAAACATCTCTCAGCAGGCAAAGTGTGGTCATTTAACTGTCACTGTGATGTCCTGTTCCTTCTTAAATCCTCAGTGTTGTTGGGTGAAGGGGATATGAGATAGTCTTTGACCTAAGAGTGTGTGCATAAATTCATATTTTATTGTGGGTTAACAGGACTGCTGGAGCATTACAAACAGTGCAAATCCTCTCACTGTTCCTGTCACGTGGGACTGATTCCCTTCTCCCTCTTATTTAATCTTGAACAAAGAGTAATTTAGGCTCCAGAGACAAAGCTTTGTGTTAAAGTGTAGCACTTTGAATCCTCCTTGAGGATTAATTAATGTGTGACCACAGTAAAATTGGAACGGGTTATCTGCCTCTGAAATAAAGCTTCTGCAATAGTAATGTGGCTTCATAACTGGCAGAGAGAAATGCTTTTCAAATAGTGGGAAATAGGAAATCTCTTGATGATTAAATATGTATGACTCATTGGAACTTGTCATTGACGGTAATGGAATAAAGAGATTACAGTTATGATTTTGCATAAGTGGTCCTTACTTATGGAGCTGCATTAGTGTTGGTGGTGCTGCATAAAGCAGACATCCAGATCTGATTACAGAATAAACAGGAACAGACCAAACCAGAAGAGAGATGAATTGCATATGAGCTTCATGTGGAGTGCCTGTTAATACTATTACTTGTGAAATAAATTTTACTCACATCGAAGTTGCAGGTGCATAGGAATGAAAATATGAGATTTTGTTGACTGTATTTATCACAGCAGTTTCTTTTTACTTTTTTCATGAATGATACAGAACAGGTGAAACTATACTGCTGTGTATCATACCCTCCAATGTTTCACATGTAATCTCAGTAGGCCTATTTTGTGAAAGCAATTCACAATTCATTCGCAACGGCCTTTATATTTTGTGTATCACAGTATTACAATTAAGTCATAGATTCAGAAATCTCAAGTCAGCTCGGTCAGTGCCATTTGCCCAAACTGATTCATTTCTTCTAGTTAACTCAGTAAAATACATGTAATGTATTCATATATTATTCATATATGAGCAGAGCAATCTCTAGCCTTTCATCAAGTACCCTCATCAAAAAGTCTGTGCTTATTTTGATACTGTTGGATATAAATGTATATAAATCTTCTTTACTTTTAGTACAGCATCATTTACAAGTTCCAGGAGCAATAAATACCTGATTCACTGTTGCAAAGATATTTGCAAGTTTTGTTTCCTGGATTGAAGTTAAATTTATTTATTTATTTATTTTCTGTGAGAAACCTAAACGATTTAGAGTGAACTGTCCGAATGAATCAAACTGAATCCCAAATGATTTCAGACAATTAGATCAAAAGAGTGATTCATTTGCGAATCTGGCATCACTGGTCATAAATCTAAACATATATATGTTTATATATATAATTTCCATTAAAATATATTCCATTAAATACTGTATATTCCGGTATAATTTCCATTAAAAGCAATATTTTACTGAAGCACAGTAGGCCTATTTCACTGGGACTGTACGTATATGAGTCAGTAAATGTCAGAAGCAAATCATTTATCCATTAATTTATCGCCCTTCAGGTCAATTGGGCACCTTTGTAGAAGAGCTGGATGTGCTGCTGTCTTCATTCCATTCCATCTTTGGCGATTTTAATATACAGTACATCTAGAGAAGCCTTATGCTATAGACTTCCTCTCTCCTAGCCTCATTTGATCTCAAATGACTCATCACCACAAGTACTCACAAATATGGCAACCAACTTTACCTAATTTACACATGCAACGTCATCACAGACAACATTTTGGTGAAACCCCTGCACATTTTAGATATTTTCTTTATTACTTTTAATCTACAACTTACTGCTTGTTCACCATCAACCCCTTACTTTCAGACGAAACCTGCACTCACGGTCTCCTTCTGATCTTTCCTCTGTTGTGTCATCCTCTCTTTCCTCACCCTCACAATTCTCCTCTCTGGATGTGAATACCGCAACGGACACTTTATGTTCCACTTTAACTTCTTCCCTAGACAATATCTGTCCTCTCTCCTCCAGGCCAGCACGTGCTACTCCCTCTAATCCCTGGTTATCTGATGTTCTTCGTGAACACCAGACCCAACTCAGGGCAGCAGAGAGAAAATAGCACAAATCAAAAGACCCATCTGACTTAAGTATGTATCAGTCTCTGCTGTCATCCTTTTTTGTTGAAGTTCATAAAGCTAAATCTTCATATTTCCACAACAAGATCAACAGTGCTTCAAACACACGCACACTTTTCAAAACATTCAACTCTCTCCTCTGTCCCTCTCCGCCACCACTTCTTTAACTGCTGATGATTTTGCTCATTTCTTCACTGACAAAACAACCATCAGCAGTCCGTTCTCAGCTACACACACAGGAATTCCAACTCCAACCACATCCACAGCCAGACATCTTCTCTCCCCTCACTGAGGCAGAAGTGTCTAAACTTCTCCTCTCCATTCATTCTACCACCTGCCCTCTAGATACCAGCACTCACACACATCAACTCATCTCTCCATACTGGCATTTTCCCTACCGCATTCAAGCAGGCTCGAGTAACCCCACTGCTTAAAAGCCCCACATAACACACGTCCAGGGTTTGAAATTAACTTTTTTACCCACCGGCCAATTTGAATAATACATTTTTAAGTTACCAGCCATTCAGAACTTCTAATAGCCAAATAATAACAATAATAATAATAATAATAATAATAATAAATATATATAAATATATATATATATATATACATACACTGCCCTACAAAGGCAAAAGACCTTAACTCGCTTGAGTGTGGAACTGAGAAAAATGACTTTAAAGATTTTTAGTTGTCCCACCAAATTAATTATAGGTAGGACACTGGAAATCTGGCAATTAGATGTTTTAGTGATGAAAATGATCTACATAAAAAAATCTTGAGAAGTTACTGTACTCTGCCTTTGTAAATTGAGAAGTCATGTCAAGGCAAAAGGCAGTAACTGACAAAGGACTTGTGCAGGACAAAGCTCTGACGACATCAGAAGTTACAGGGACTGATGGCAGCTGTACAAAGTAGGCAGGCTACATCGTCATTTCAATTTTAACCCTCTGGGGTCTGGGCTGTTTTTGGGGCCCTTGAGATGTTCTGACATGCCCTGACATTTGTGCTTTTTTCAGTTGCTTATAAACATATTAATGGCAAAGGTGTAAATTCACTCTATAAAGCACAAACAGGGCTACCATAATATGTGAGCCACGTGTATGTACATGTTTTCATTTTTGAGAGAATAATGTTTATGCATGGTTATTGAAAAAACTAAAAACTAAAATTTCTGAAATAACGCCACAAAACACATAGTAAATATGTGTCAATAAGACTTTTGACTAATGGATGTCCTCGCCTAGAGTTTTTTCTTCAAAATTATGTGTAAATAGTCTTGCTTTATCGTTCACATAAAACCCAACATTGATTTAAATTGATGTAAAACAGGTTTTGCTTGGAAAGCCAATATGCGAGGGGGGCGTGAACGAGGAGTGGTTTACACCTTAGAATACAATGTCCCACCCACTCTGCATAATTAGCCATTCATTCAGGTGTGAAACTGACTGAGCCACAATGCAAGGACAAAAGATATATTTAGAAGAAGACTTATATTGACTATTTTAAGATTTTGCTTACATCTACCTTGTAAATATGTTTAGCTATTTTATTAAAAAGGTTACAATTACAACAATAATTACAATTTCAACAATATTTCAAATGTACTCTTTCTTTGTAAAAAAAAAATGATTATAGGCCTACATTTTATCTTCATTAGTTTGAATATAGTCAACATTGGAACAGCTAACATCTTAGTTGATGACTTTATTTTTGACAAAAATAGTATTTTATATATAGAAATTGCTAAACAAAAGCTTATTTGACGTGGCAGTATATTCTACAGTAAAAACTGTACCCAAATCTAGTCAACAAGATGTTGTCTTTCACGATGTCTCTTACGATAACTTACATGTTCAAGTTACCTGGACTTGTAAAGATTAGTTGAAATACGATAACTTACATGTTCAAGTTACCTGGACTTGTAAAGATTAGTTGAAATACGATAACTTACATTTTCAAGTTACCTGGACTTGTAAAGATTAGTTGAAATACAATAACTTACATGTTCAAGTTACCTGGACTTCTAAATATTAGTTGAAATACGATAACTTACATTTTCAAGTTATCTGTACTAAAGTGTATGTTAATTGAACTTAATTTAGCATATTTTCTCAACTTGCAATATAGCACACTCAACCAAATAAATAACAGATTTTTCCATACAAATGGTTTTATTGTTCCTTACAAATCAATAAATGTTAAGAACAAACTGTTAACATATTCAAAGGAATACAATTATATCAAAATTGCATGAAGTTTAAAGATAAAAATGTATTTGAAAAATGCATAGAAAGTGTATTCATGTGGGATTCTTTTCATGTTTGTACAAGTTTTCAGCATTGATGGCCTGACATGCATTCTCATTGCTTAATTTTTTAAAATTTTACTTGGCTAAAACATATATTAAGATTTCATGTGTTTTAAAGTTATTTCACAAGGGGGTATATTTATGTGAAAAATCTTAAAGTCTCAGTTCACACAAAAAAAAGTTGCTCACCTGTTAATACCTGTTAATACTTTCCATTGTTGGTAGACAAATGAAGATCTTTTTAATAAAATCGGTGAGCTTTCTGTCCCTCCTTTGACAGCCTAAGCAACTAGCACTTTCAAGGTCCATGTTACGTCCCCTGATGGCTTAGAGGTATGAGAAAGACGTTCATAATTAAAACTTACAAATTAAACACTTTCCCATAGTTTTGATCTCTGGGAAGTATTGTGGGCGAATGACTCACTGACAACAAACTACTGCAAACAGGTGGTTCGCTTTATTTTCCATACAAACAAATTGAAATAAATCTAAACAAACAAATAAACTTATTTACAGCTATATACAACTTAATCAAAATAATTGAAAAGTAATAATTGAAATAAGTCACAGAGAGAAAGAAACTGAGCGGTGCT
This sequence comes from Scardinius erythrophthalmus, assembly GCF_964197995.2. NCBI lineage: Eukaryota > Metazoa > Chordata > Actinopteri > Cypriniformes > Leuciscidae > Scardinius > Scardinius erythrophthalmus. The sequence goes on from NC_138240.1 coordinate 21,491,445, forward strand.
AAACAAACAAAATAACAAAACCAAAACACACTCTAACTAATAATCACCACTCTCTAAGCTAACTAAAAACAAAAACAGAAAATAAAGAATTCTTCAGCGCTTAACACACCATAACTAAAACTTCACTAACTAACCAAACCAAGATTACACAGTTGCACACGCTCCTTCCCTAATGTGTCTAACAATTGTTATGCTACGTGGATGCAAGATGTAGGTCACGTGACATACTTCCCTTTTCTCTTCTCTCTGGACTGGTACAATGGTAGATCAGGTAAGGAGTCCTCTGAGTGAGCAGACAACACAATCCAATAAGAAAACAGGCAAGCGAACCACCACAAAGTCAGCACTCTACAATAACAACAATAGCACAAGCCAACAAACGCTCCAAGCTCCCCCTCTTCCGTCCTCAAGAATGGCTTAAATCCTGAACCATAGCCGATGATTGGTTGTCTCCGACCAATAGCAGCACCTAAAACTTAAAGACAGCAGAGAGCGGGAAAACAGGAAGAAACCAACAGCAGAGGGGAGCAAAGGCAAAACCAATGACAAAAAGGGGAGGGAAGAAAACACTAGCACGTAACAGTCCAGAAAAGACATCCTTAAAGTAATCCAAGTGACTCCAGTGGTTTAACCTAAGTTTTATGAAGCATTGTCAGTGTTTCATTCCATTTTATTTATTAAATAGTTTTCTCCATCAAATGTTTACAAAAACATAGCAGCACATGATTCTTGTGTCGACGCGAAAGCTGACACTGCTGCATGTAAACAAATATATAAACCACTGACGTCACTTGGATTACTTTAAGGATGTCTTTTCTGGACCTTGAAAGTGCTAGTTGAATAGGATGTCAAAGGAGTGACAGAAAGATCAAAGATTTCATTTAAAAAAATATCTTAATTTATGTTTCAAAGATAAATAAAGGTCTTTTAGGTTTGGAGCAACATGAGATCTAACATCTAACAAAATAATTTTAATTTAGGTTAAACTAACACTTTAAGATTTTTCACATTAATAATACCTCTTTAAAGGAGAACTTGGTAACTTTTGTAACTTATTAAAAACTGTCTAGAAATCATTTGGATGGTTAAACAACCTGTTCTGGTGATATTGGTGACTTTCCCCACTCCCCCCAGCGTTCCCATCCGGAAAACCAACCTTGCAACTTGGGGACTACCGTCCCGGCAAAATAGAAATAGGAAGTCTCGTGAGAAGCGAGAACGAGAACGAGCGCGAAACACGAATCGCTTTACGGCAATTCAACATAAACACACACGCATGTATGATGTATTACCAGATTACCCACCTCGGTAGACATAGCTCCACACGATACAGTTGGCTTGCTCCAATCAAGTAGTTTATGTTGAGAGCATAAAGCAATGTCATTTGTATGTCACCAAATCCTCGCAGAACAACTGCTTCCTCGATTACAAGGGCCACATCACTAGAGTTTCATGGAATTGGGTCTATCACAGCTTCCACCACTGCGATGATTCCAAGAGTCATGCCCCGATCATATCTTCTTCGGAATCTGTGTGCGGTATTAAAAAATGACAAACTTCAAAATGTGCTTTCACACATACAACACTGAAGCTCAACCACTTAAACACACCATGAGTACACCAAGTTTTATTTAGTGTTCCGAAGAAGATTAAAGGTCTTACAGGCTTGGAACAATATGAGGGCGAGTAATTGATGAGAGAACTTTCATTTTTGAATGAACTATCCTGTAAAAAACCTTTAAACTGAGACTTAGGTTAAATACTATACACTGTGAATAAACGGAGGCATTTTGCATCTGTACACTAAATGAAGCATTATAAAATGTTACAATCAAGCTACAATATTTTAAGGCCTAAAGAAATTGATTTCACAGGGGACTTTTTTCTTCCAAAATGTAATTTTGATTATCAAAGATAAAACTTAATATGTCATTATAAAATGATTGACTAGAAGGTGACTAATTTTAATTTATTTTAAATACGCATAAACAAATGACATATTACTTTTTTCTTCAATATTTTGCAGCACTAATAAAAAATATGCACAACAACAGAAATGGCAAGAAAGGAAGTGCCCATAATGTTTATGAAAAAAGTACAGTAGGAAATATATGTACTTACATTTTTATCTAGGCTGTCCATTATGGTCCTCATTTCAGCAATGTCAGCAAAGCGCTTGAACGGTAGACACAACAGTTTTGGTAGATGCCAGTCAAGACCCTCATAAAAGGACTTGCTCAGGTCCAGTGAAATTAGCATGTTGAATTCTGCACTGATCTAAACTAATATTAAATGACACAAACATAACAGCAGCATGTCAAACAACACTGCAAAATAATATATCTACATATTCATCTTAACACCATTTTCAGCAGTGTAGGACTTTACCTGTCTCTCACAAAAAAAGAACCGGTCACCTCTTTTTCCATATCAGATACTGGAGGATCCTTTTTTAACTCTCCTGTCTGCCTGTAATGCCACAGGTCTCTGAGAAAGCATAAAGATCACAGTTCAACGTAAAAGCTGCAGCACAGAGCCGGACAGATTGTGTATGGTCCCTGGACAAATGTTTTTTTTTTTTTTAGAGCAAACTCAGTTCTAAATGAACACACACAGTCTTTATAGATGCAGGGAAGCAGACAGTTACTTACATGATGGCAGTGCTTCAGCTTTTTGTGCCTTCTGACAATGCGTTCATTGGTTGTCTTGAAAAAACAGAACTTGCTGCTCCACTTTATTGGTCAAGGGCAAAAGAAAAGAACAATTAAGTCAACTAACATTTAATAAACCGAGTACACAATCAAGATCAAGACTAGAACAATAATAGTTTATCACCAAATTTGTGGACATATATTTATTGACATTACTATTAAGACCTTATTAGGACAGTATTAGCTGCTGAGCATTTCACTAGTTCTTCACTAGGGAAAACACTGCGACGGTTAAGCGGTTGCTATAGTTACATAATCTCCCACAATAAACTAAACATAACTGACCACAGTCTTTTAAGTTCGACATTTAATAAGTAAAACTAGACAGCTGTACAACAACTTTTCAGTTATGGAGCGTCCATCTCGAACACCGGAGGATTCTGATAATCCTGCCGCATCACTCACAGTTTTACATTAAATTAACGTTACATTATTTGTCAGCTCGTTGTTGTCGCAACTTATGGTGCCTTCACGTGCTATGGTAATTATGGTAAATACCAAAAGCCGACATGGAAAATGCACATGAACACCCCCTCATGTGGTATTTTCCACTGGGCAACTCGTAGAATATTTTGATGCACGAGTTGCCGAGATGAGATAACCTTTGACCTGTTCAAAATGGCGGAGAGCAACGCAAGAGTCGTGAATACTGTTAGCGGATAGTTTTTGTAGCCTATACAATGTTGTGTCATTAACGATTGTAATATAATGCGTTAACACTCAATTTTCAACTTCGCAGCAATTTCCTTGGTTCATATTTAATCATTTTATGTTATGTTTTATTTTTTTTAATTATTAATTATGTTTTAATCATCAGAAAGCACCACATTAAGGTTTTTTTTTTTTTTTTTTTGTAAAGATAAAAAAGATACTATACTGACACAGACCTTGCGGGTACTACATTACGACAACAAAAGCACTTGAACACAACACACTGGTAAATACCAGTTCACAAGTGGAAAATATCATCTTTTCCATAGCACGTGAAGGCAGCATTACTCACGCGTCGACGCTGCTTTGCCTGAATGGTGATTAGACTTGCTGATTTTGGCGCAAATAACTTGAACATGAGAGTGAACAAACATGGTAGAAATGCGTTATTTTTCACGACATGCATTTCCCGCTCTCTGGGCTATTTTAGCATTCATCCATATATCAGTCTCTCTCACATAATATATATATATATATATATATTAGCCTACGTATCGTTAAACTGGCAAAACTGGATTAGCAACGGTCCAATGTGATCTAGAAACGTTGATATTGAACAATACATGGATGATTACTTCATATGTCATTTTACAAGTTATTACATCATATTAACGAATATTTACTTACCATATTTCTTCTTCTTCTTCCTTGGGTTTTTAAGGCAGTTGGTATCCAATATGTTACATTACTGCCATCTACTGACTGTTATCATGTCACTTCTTATTTATATTCTTCTCTCCAGTCCAGTCCTCTTTAAAAAATCAAACAAATATTGCTTTCCTTGCTCACTCTTTCCACATCCTAATATACTTTTTACATTGTACTGTCCTATACCGATTTCTTGTAATCTATACTTCAACTCTTGTCTTTCTTTTATAAATTTCCTGCATGACATAAAAATGTGACTAACTGTTTCCTCCTCTTGACATTCATCACATTGACCTGTGGGATGTTTTCCTAACATACGAAGAGTTCCATTTAACTTACAATGCCCAATCCTAATTCTTGTTATTACCACTTGTTCTGTCACTTACCATATTTGATGATAGTGGAAGAATTAAATCATCTGCCGATAAACTCTCCAGCAATGGCCGATGAAGGAGTCAAGGCGAGAGACCTGTTTGTTTCGCGCTTCACGTGATCTCATCTCGCGATAAAAAATGAGAACTAACCTTACTGGTTCAGCATATGTTTTTAAGTTGAGGCGGCAAATACTCTAGTTATGTCAACTTGCAGACTAGTTGAGACAGTGAAAACTTAACATGTTAAGTTGAATTAACAAATTCAGAAACCACAAGTTGTATCAACTTACAAAATTACATTGAAACAACTAAAATGCGGAATCATTTTTTACAGTGCTGTAACATTGTTTTCATGAAATATTAGGGCATATTGTTAATTTGCAGTTTAATACGTTGCTTATACAGATAGCCTACATTTTATTTCAACATATTTCAGTCGATTTTTACTCATCTCAGTATAGCAATACAGTTTGCTAAAACATCATCATTCATTCACACACGCGATTTAAATTTAAACTGTCTTTGCCAGCTGTGGTAAACAGCGCGCATCTCTGCCGTTTATTTATTCATAAACAGAAACCCATGTGAAGAAATTCACGTGAGAAGGAAAAAACTTACTGGTATTCCTCAGCTCGCTCCTCGATATACCCGCACTTCTGAGGGACATTTTCCATTATTATTATTCCTCATAGTGCTGCAAGACGGTGTAAACAAGTAATGATCTGAATAAACTTGTGTGTTTTCTCAAGCTGATATGTGGCCGTTCACAGGATTGCGCTTGGATTGCCTCAGCCATTTGCGTTTGAATAACGTGCGCTCTCCGTGGGTGGAGTCACATTACATTTGAATGAGCTGTAATTAGCTCAACTGGAATCGCTCTCTTTTAATACAGATTTCACAAGATGAGAATATTTGTTTTTTATATAAATTACTTCATTTAAAAGAAGAGAATTCAAGCTTCATGCCTGTATGCCTGTTTGACTGAGTATTTGCTTAGTTATTGTTCATTTTCGGACGCGTTTCAGAATGGACTACTCGCAGAGAGAAGGCAGAACTCGCCTTGTGTTTATTTTTCTTTATTTGGCAAAAAGCACAACACTTTGTTTTTATTGTGAGTATACACAAAAATAATACACATTTAACAGAATCGATTGATGTATGAAACTTGTTTTGTAAAATCAAAGTCAAAAGATTATTTCGGGTCTCAATTTAACTCATAAGGAAAAAAGCGAGCAGATCACGCCGGCGTGATTGCCGACCTCTGAGGGTTAATGGACAGTAAAACAAAGGCAGATAACCGTACAATCTGATAGGTAGCATTATTTGATAGAACACCGGCACAGTTCCTTCATACTGACACGCGGCTAAACAAAGGCAGAGTTCCGTAACTCAATTTGAGCATTCCAAAACAAAGCCAAAGAGCGGTAACTGGTGTTACGGTGTTCTGCCTTGGTTTCTCAAGGGCTTTTGGAAGTTACTGTTAAGACAACTCATTATTTTCTCGAAAAAACAACGGAATTGACTCAAGATACTTATCCACATGATAAAGGAGGTCTTGAATGTGCTAAAAATATCAATAACTCATTTTCGACCAAAAACAAAGTTACGGTCTTTTGCCTTTGTACAGCAGTTGAAGGCTGAAGGCTGTCTGATCGCTGATCAATTGCTCCTGTCTGCCTCGCTGCCTGCTGTGAGTGTGTTTGCTTAGGTGCTGTCCGTCTTAGCCTCGTATTTCTTTGTTTTGAACCATCATTTACTATCATTTCTAGTTGTTTATACTTCTACTAAATACAGCTTACCCAACATCTCAGATTAACCTGACATCGCTAGCTTCCGTTATTACTAGCACAACACGCTAATAATTCGCTAGCCTGTTAACGCACCACCCGTGCGCTCAGCTACTTTTTATTTATTTATTTATTTAACTTTCTCGCGCGCCCGCGCCTTTGAGTTCATAAAAAGCTCAGGTAAGTAAGAATCAGTCAACAAACAAGGCGAGTAATGTCTTGTCCTATTATTGACTCCTGCACTTCATGTCACATGTTTAGCATAGCCTTCTCTGTTGGCAATATAGGATTTATATGTGATAAATGCAAGGAGTCAGTTAGGCTGACAGAGAAGATTTCAGAACTAGAGACACGCATCCAAACTTTAATTGAGGATAGTAAGAGTGCTAGAGCTTTAGATACTATTTTGGATGCGCCTAGCATAGTGAACTCTTTACATGATGCGGTTCCAGCTGAATTAGTGCCTGAGCAGCCAGGCAAATGGGTGACAGTGAGGGATCGCTCTAGTCGCAGATCAAAAAACCACTCTTCTGTTCCGATTACCATAACAAATCGATTTGCCCCGCTCAGTGAAACACCCACTGAGAATTCTGTTGATTGTGCCCTTTTTATTGGCGATTCTATTACACGGAACGTGAAAATAGAGACACCGGCCATCATAGTCACATGTTTGCCGGGAGCCAGAGCGCCTGACATCAAAGCAAATTTAAAAGGGCTGGCTAATGCTAATCGTAAATTCTCTAAGATCGTTATTCACGTCGGCACTAATGATGTTCGACTCTGCCAGTCGGAGATCACCAAAATTAATATTAAAAAGGTGTGTGAACTCGCACGTACAATGTCAAGCACTGTTATTTGCTCTGGCCCCCTTCCTGTTCGCAGGAGTGATGAGATAGTTAGTAGATTGTGTTCACTGAATCGCTGGCTGTCTAAGTGGTGCCCGCTTAATAATATAGAATTCATAGACAATTGGAAAAGTTTTTGGGGCAAACCTGACCTGTTGAAAAGAAATGGTATTCATCCCTCCTGGGATGGTGCTGCTCTTCTCTCTAGTAATATGGCACATAGTCTTAGAGCTCAAACATGACAATCTGGGGCTCAGGTCAGGAAGCATACAGACTGGCTTAACCGACTGTCTGCTAGCGGCCTCGCGTCACTAAGGTCAGATACATCCCATCACATAGAGCCTCTTTCACCTAGCTATCATCATATAGAGACTGTGTCTGTTCCCCGAATTTGGAAATCCCCAAAAACGTTTAAACCCATCTAAGGTTAAAAATTTAATTGATGTTCAACAAATAAAAAACAGCTATAATACAGATGAGCAAATGCTAAAGCTTGGGTTGCTGAATATTCGATCGCTTACTTCAAAAGCACTCATTGTTAATGATATGATTACAGACTATAATCTAGATGTGCTGTGTTTGACAGAAACCTGGCCAAAACAAAACGATTACATTACTTTAAAAGAGTCCACCCCGCAAGATTACTGTTATAAACATGAGCCTCGTCTGAAACGCAAAGGGGGTGGTGTTGCTGTAATTTATAGAAATATTTTCAAAACCACTAAGAAAATCAAGTTTTAAATATACTTCTTTTGAAGTGTTGGTGCTTAATGTAAAAATATATAGTATAAATGATAAATCACGTTTGAGATTTGTGTTGGCTACTGTATACAGGCCACCAGGGCACCATAAAGATTTTATCAAAGAATTTGCAGACTTTCTATCAGAATTAATACTGACTGCAGATAAAATACTAATTGTTGGTGATTTTAATATACACATCGATAATGAAAAAAGATGCATTGGGATTGGCATTTAAAGACATTCTTAACTCTATTGGAGTTAGACAACACGTGTCAGGACCGACTCATTGTCGTAATCATAGTCTAGATCTAATATTATCACATGGAATAGATGTTGATGCCGTTGAAATTCTGCAGCAGAGCGATGACATCTCAGATCATTATCTAGTCTCGTGTAAATTACATTTAGCCAAGTCTGCAAAGTAGTGATGCACTGATTACAATTTTCTGGGCCGATTCCGATTTCTCATTAAGTTTGACCTGCCGATACCGATTTTAGCCGATTCCGATTTCATTTTTTCTAATCACTTTACAGCACACACAAATATTTATTTTATATCTTTTCTGTAATAGAACATTTTACAATTTGCACTGTTCACACACATCTAAAGTGCAGTGTTATGGAAGAACCATTTCCTTTTCACATTCAATATCCAATAATTGTTTTATATATGTATTTAGCAAACTAAACGTCTGTATGAAAACAGGGAATGACAATAAAATAATATATAAATAAAAAATAAAATAAATATAGCCTTGCAGTATAAAGATATTTCTCAAAGCACACAGGCCTATTGCAATCACTTGTACAAACTGAATAATAAAACAAGTTTAAATGGGTACATTTTCTATAAATATTAGTCTTCGTTTTCTTTTCTGACATAGCCTACTCCAATTCTTGTTAAAACACGCAAATTCTGTGCATTTTGGGCACTTTTTTTGTGAAACCCTATTTAGGCTATTTTGTCCATCAAAAGTGTGCTTTCCCTTTAATTGAGCGTGAGCAGTGCAGCAAATAGACTCGGCGCCGAAAAACGTGCTTCACTGCTCGCGACGCTCCTGCTTGACACTCACGCGCTGCTCCCGCTCCCGTTGTGCATGCACTCATTGATTAACATGCACGCCGAAAAAAAAAACGCGCTTGCGGCCTGAACGGACGTAATTAACGAGGTTTTCTACATGTGCTCCGTGTGCACGTGTGATGCTGATGTTGCGCGATGTTAATCATGCGGCGCCCGAGTGCATTTGACCGGCATAAAATCGGTATTTGTCAGACTGACCGGCCGGTCGCCGGTCACGGCCGATCACGTGAAAATCGGCCAATTCCGGTCACCAGCCGATCAATCGGTGCATCTCTACTGCAAAGCCGACTCCGTGTTTCAAATATGTTAGACCTATTACTTCTGCCACTAAGGATTGCTTTATCAATAATCTTCCTGATCAGTTTCATCATCTCAGCATCCCAGATAGCTTGGAAGAACTAGATATTGCAATATTATCAACAATTACATCAGAGTTTGACTGTTTTGCCATTGCTGGAGATTTTAACATCCACATCGATAGTGCAGAAAACAACATGGCTAAAGAAATCAAAAGTGTTTTAAAAACTTTTGATCTGACTCAGCATGTACATGGACCCACACACAATCGTGGACACACTCTAGATTTACTTATCAGTAAGGGTCTAAACATTTCATTGATTGTTATTAAGGATGTAGCACTGTCTGATCATTTCTGTATTTTCTTTGATATATTGATCTCTCCTGCCATTGAAGCTAAATCTGTGTCTGTCAAGAAGAGATGCTTAAATGAGAACACAGTGTGCTATTTATGAAGGCTATATCCTTAACACCAAGTATATCTGCAGACTCTGTTGATTTTCTCCTTGATTCTTTTAACTCAAAAGTTAAAAGTGTAATTGATGATATTGTTCCTGTCAAAGTCAGGAAGAAGAATGGCAGACAAAAAGCACCTTGGAGAAACTCAACAGCAGTGCAAAATATGAAAAGACAATGCAGAAAAGTAGAGCGCATGTGGCGGAAGACAAAACTTGTAGTCCATTATAACATCTACAAAGACAGCATCCATGCTTTTAATATGGAACTAGGCAAAGCTAGACAGACTTTCTTCTCAAATATTATAAACAGTAATTTAAACAACACACACACTCTTTTTGCTACTGTAGAGAGACTTACAAACCCCCCAAGCCAGATTCCCAGTGAAATGCTCTCAGACAACAAGTGCAGTGAGTTTGCTTCTTTCTTCTCTGAGAAAATCAATAATATCAGAAAGGTGATCAGCACATCCTTGAGTTGCCCTGGGGTCAGACAGATCAAACCGCCTGAGAAAGTAGTTACTATGTCTGATTTCAAAGAAATTGATGGCAAAATTTTGGAAGAAACCGTACAGCACCTTAAAACATCAACCTGCGCTCTTGACACACTTCCCACATCATTTTTCAAAAGTGTGTTAAACAGTTTAGAAGCAGTTCTCCTAGAAGTGGTAAAAGCTTCACTTCTCTCTGGGAGTTTTCCAAACTCCATGAAAACTGCTGTTGTCAAGCCCCTCCTGAAAAAGAGCAATCTGGATAAGACCATATTAAGCAACTATAGGCCGATCTCAAATCTTCCTTTCATAAGCAAGATAACTGAAAAAGTTGTCTTCAATCAGCTGAACAAATTCTTATGCTCGAATGGATACTTTGACAATTTTCAATCTGGTTTCTGACCGCACCACAGCACAGAGACAGCGCTCATAAAGATAATAAACGATATTCGCTTAAATACTGATTCAGGCAAAATATCAGTACTGGTACTACTCGACCTCAGTGCTGCATTTGACACTGTCGATCATAACATACTTCTTGACAGGCTGGAAAACTGTCATAAGTCTAGTCTGTGTTTCTGTCTTGTTTCATGTTTAGCCGCTTCCAGTTATGTTTATTAGTCTTCCCAGGTGCTCCCTATTAGCCACACCCCCTTGTTATCTTGTTTAGCTTGTGTGCCCTTGTATTTAAAGCCTGTGTGTCTAGTTCAGTCTTTGTCAATCCTTAATGTTTGTTTGCTGGTTGTTCTGTTCCTGCGCCTTGTTTCCTGAGTCTGAGTTTATGTTTGAGTTTGTGTAATAAAGAAATACTGCAAATGGATCCTACTCCCCCATCTGCTTCAACCACACGTGACAGAAGGATTGACCATAACATGGATCCAGCAGAATGTCACTTCCGCCAGGATGATCGCCCGATGGAGGAATATGTGCGGGAATTTTGTGAGTTTTGCCATGGTGTGAACTTTAAGGACACTGTCTTAAAGGAGATGTTTGGCCGTGGAATTAATAGGTCTCTTTATTTCCTCATGCCTGATGATACCCCGAAATACACGCTAGCGCAATATATTGGCTTTGCCCTTTTATTGAGTGGTTCACCATTTACTGTGGGCTTTGCACAAGAGGAACCTCGCAAACTCACAATATTCCCGAAACCTGTCCCAGTTCATGTCATGCCCATCATGCCTCATTGGGTCCACCCCGTCATAACCACCAGTGCAGAATCTCTTCCCACTGAGACAGTTTTTTCTGAGATTCTCCATGTCACATCTGCCGAGCCTGTGTCTCCGGACAAGATGGCTGCCGCTGAGCCTGTGTTTCCGGACAAGATGGCCGCCGCCGTGCCTGTGTCTGTTCCTGTTCCTGAGCCCGTGGAGGAGGAGGAAGCTGTCCCTGAGGCCGCGGAGGAGGAGGAAGCTGTCCCTGAGCCCGTGGAGGAGGAGGAAGCTGTCCCTGAGGCCGCGGAGGAGGAGGAAGCTGTCCCTGAGGCCGCTGCGGAGGAGGAAGCTGTCCCTGAGGCCGCTGCGGAGGAGGAAGCTGTCCCTGAGGCCGCGGAGGAGGAGGAAGCTGTCCCTGAGGCCGCGGAGGAGGAGGAAGCTGTCCCTGAGGCCGCTGCGGAGGAGGAAGCTGTCCCTGAGGCCGCTGCGGAGGAGGAAGCTGTCCCTGAGGCCGCTGCGGAGGAGGAAGCTGTCCCTGAGGCCGCTGCGGAGGAGGAAGCTGTCCCTGAGGCCGCTGCGGAGGAGGAAGCTGTCCCTGAGGCCGCTGCGGAGGGCGAAACCGAGTCTGTCCCTGAGCCTGTGCCTGTGTCTGTTCTTGAGACGGTGGTATCTGTTCCTGAGCCGGGGCCAGTGTCTGTTCCTGAGTCTGTGCCTGTGCTTGTGTCTGTTTCTGTGTCTGTTTCTGAGCCGGTGGTGCCTGTTCCTGAACCGGAGGCGTCTGTTCCTGAGCCCTCAGTGACCGCGACACTGGCCATTATGGCCACAGCCATGTGGTGTGTGTGGGCTACGCACACACTTGGACCAGTGGTGTCTGTTCTTGGGCCGGTGGTGTCTGTTCCTGAGCCGGTGGTGCCAGTTCCAGTGCCCGAGCCGGAGGTGCCAGTTCCAGTGCCCGAGCCGGTGGTGCCAGTTCCAGTGCCAGTTCCAGTGGTGCCAGTTCCAGTGCCTGAGCCGGTGGTTCCAGTTCCAGTGCCTGAGCCGGTGGTTCCAGTTCCAGTGCCTGAGCCGGTGGTACCAGTTCCAGTGCCAGTTCCAGTGGTGCCAGTTCCAGTGCCAGTTCCAGTGCCTGAGCCGGTGGTACCAGTTCCAGTGCCAGTTCCAGTGCCTGAGCCTGTGGTGCCAGTGCCAGTTCCAGTGGTGCCAGTTCCAGTGGTGCCAGTTCCAGTGGTGCCAGTTCCAGTGGTGCCAGTTCCAGTGGTGCCAGTTCCAGTGGTGCCAGTTCCAGTGCCTGAGCCGGTGGTACCAGTTCCAGTGCCAGTTCCAGTCCCTGAGCCGTTGGTGTCAGTTCCGGTGGTGTCGGTGCCAGTTCCTGAGCCAGTGGTGCCAGTTCCAGGGCCAGTTCCAGTGGTGCCAGTTCCTGAGCCGGTGGTGTCGGTGCCAGTTCCTGAGCCGGTGTCGGTTCCTGTTCCTGAGTCGGGGTCGGTTCCTGTGCCATGGCCGCTCGAAGGATCGTCTCCTCTCTGGTCGTCTCCGCCATGGCCACCCGAAGGGCCAGCCCCGTCCCGGTCGCCTGCTCCACCCTGGTCGTCTCCATCCTGGTCGACCACACAGTTTGCTCCATTGACCTGGCCCTCCCACCTCCCCCAAGAACGCCTCTGTTTCACCACCACCCTGGACTATATTCTGAGAAGCGTCTGGAATCCGCTCCTTAAGGGGGGGGTTATGTCATAAGTCTAGTCTGTGTTTCTGTCTTGTTTCATGTTTAGCCGCTTCCAGTTATGTTTATTAGTCTTCCCAGGTGCTTCCTATTAGCCACACCCCCTTGTTATCTTGTTTAGCTTGTGTGCCCTTGTATTTAAAGCCTGTGTGTCTAGTTCAGTCTTTGTCAATCCTTAATGTTTGTTTGCTGGTTGTTCTGTTCCTGCGCCTTGTTTCCTGAGTCTGAGTTTATGTTTGAGTTTGTGTAATAAAGAAATACTGCAAATGGATCCTACTCCCCCATCTGCTTCAACCACACGTGACAAAAACTGGGTGGGGCTTTCTGGGATAGTCCTAAAATGGTTCAGGTCATACTTAGATGGGAGAGGTTATTATGCGAGTATAGGAGATCATAAGTCTGAGTGGACATCCATGACATGCGGAGTCCCTCAAGGCTCAATTCTTGCGCCACTCCTGTTCAACCTGTATATGCTCCCAATGAGCCAAATAATGAGAAAAAAACAAATTGCTTACCACAGCTATGCAGACGACACACAGCTCTACCTAGCCCTATCGCCTAATAATTACAGCCCCATTGACTCCCTGTGCCAATGCATTGACGAAGTCAACAGTGTCAAAACTTTCTTCAGTTAGACAAAGACAAAACTGAAGTCATTGCGTTTGGAAACAAAGATGAAGTTCTCAAGGTGAATGCATACCTTCACTCTAGGGGTCAAACAACTAAAAATCAAGTCAGGAATCTTGGTGTGACACTAGAGTCAGACCTTAGTTTCAGTAGTCATGTCAAAGCAATAACTAAATCAGCATACTATCATCTGAAAAATATTGCAAGAATTAGATGCTCTAAGACTTAGAGAAACTTGTGCATGCTTTCATCACCAGCAGGGTGGATTATTGTAATGGACTCCTCACTGGCCTTCCCAAAAAGACCATAAGACAGTTGCAGCTCATACAGAACACTGCCGCCAGGATTCTGAGCAGAACCAGAAAATATGAACATATCACACCAGTCCTCAGGTCTTTACACTGGCTCCCAGTTAAATTTAGGATTGATTTTAAAGTATTATTACTGGTATATAAATCATTCAATGGCCTAGGACCTCAATATATTGCAGATATTCTCACTGAATATAAACCTAACAGATCACTCAGATCATTAGGATCACATCAGCTAGAAATACCAAGGGTTCACTCTAAGCATGGCGAGTCTGCTTTTAGCTATTATGCCAGCCGCAGCTGGAACCAGCTTCCAGAGGAGATCAGACGTGCTCCTACTGTAGTCACTTTCAAATCCAGACTCAAAACACATCTGTTTAGCTATGCATTTAATGAATGAGCACTGTGCCAATGCTCGTCCGACTATCTGTACTGTATTTTATTTTTTATTTTTCTAAACTGTTTTAATTATTCTTATTTCTTTTTATTATTTAAATTTCTTCTATGTAAAGCACTTTGAATTACCATTGTGTATGAAATGTGTTCTGTCAACACTGCACTGGCTGCCTATTAAACATCGCATCAATTTTAAAATATTGCTGATTACTTACAAAGCACTAAATGGTTTAGCTCCACAGTACTTGAGTGAGCTCTTAACACATTATAGTCCTTCACGTCTATTGCGATCTCAAAATTCCGGCCAGTTGATAATACCTAGAATATCAAAATCGACTGCTGGCGGTAGATCCTTTTCCTATTTAGCACCAAAACTTTGGAACAGTCTTCCTACTATTGTCCGGGAAGCAAACACACTCTGTCAGTTCAAAGCTAGATTAAAGACACATCTCTTTGACCTAGCATTCACATAATACATTATAGACTTCTATAATTCAATGTTAGGCTGCATAGATTTGGTCAGCTGGAACCGCGAACACTTCCCATAAATCCTGATGTACTCGTTACATCATAAGAAGAATGGCATCTACGCTAATTTTAGTGTCTTCGTTTATCCCGAGGTTTTCCCGCAGCCTGCCGCATCCAGGCCGAATCCAAATCTGACGAAGGACCTTCGCCTGAACCCGATGTCAACGCAGTGCTGAAGTGCCAACTAGTCTCTCCCTATGGAGGATCCCTTTACCACTCCAGATAAAGCGTCGTCGGGAAAACTCAATTCGTGTACCTACCCCGAAATGATAAAATAAAATAAAATTCTGTATCAAAAATTATAAGGAAACACCAGTACTTTGTTTAGGCTTGGTCTGTAGGCAATTACAAACCTGCGCACATATATTCAAACGCACATAACTATAGAACCAATTCTTAATGTGCATGTGAACGCCATCAGCGTTTCTCACAGGTTCGTGTTTAAAGTTTGTGTAGAGAGAATGGTGTCGTCTTAGCGGCCCCTAATTTAATAACTAATGATCGTTGCGACGGAAGCGAATCAATCAAAACTAACTTTAGCTGGAAAATAACTTTAAGAACCGCTATAAAGCCAAAACAATCTTACCTTAAATTATACGTTTATCTCTGTAAAGCTGCTTTGAAACAATCTACATTGTTAAAAGCGCTATATAAATGAAGATGACTTGACTTGACTTGAGCAGTATATACTGTATGTGTGTTTGCAAGAATTTTCAAGAATCTTTATTTGAACTCCAGTTGTGCGATCAAGACGGAAACTGGGACCACCAACTTCTTTAATATCGTGACCGGAGTCCGGCAGGGATGCATTCTATCGCCATTCCTCTTTTTGATCATGGATGACTTTGTCATGGCGAAGGTGATGGACGGATCCGGTTATGGGATCCCATGGACTGGCCAATCATGCCTGACCGACCTGGATTTTGCTGACGATATTGCACCTCCTCTTTGGACAGGGAATCGGGCAAAGTTGGGTTGAGGATCAGCAGAGAGAAGACCAAGGTCATGCAGGTCCACTTGCTACCAACACCGGCGATGATCCTGATCCTTCTAGGGCAGCAGCAGCTGGAAGACGTCACCCAGTTCACTTACCTTGGGAGCCTTATTAAAAATGATGGTGACTCGAAGACAGATGTGATCTGTCGCATTGGCAAGGCATCAGCAGTGTTCTACCACCTGCGGCCCATCAAACTGCATCTGTACGCAACCATCGTCCTGCCTGGAAGGTCACAGTGGCCGTCACCCGTAAGGTTGACGTATTTCAGCAGCGGTGTCTACGACGTATCCATGGAATTAGCTATCTAGACCACATCACCAATGTGGAAGAGTAAATTGCGCAGACTGAGCATCATCATTGCTGAACGGAGACTACGATTGGCCGGCCATGTTCTGCGAATGGACCGGCACCGGATTACGAGGCGCCAGTATTGGGAACCGCTAGATGCCAAGCTTGGACGTGGACGACCCAAGATCAACTGGAGGTCCACGTTCAAAGACGACTTAAAGTGACTCGGCATCAGCTGGGTGGAAGCCGAGGACCGTGCATTTGATCGTGCGCAGTGGAGAGCTCTTGTTGCCTTATATGCTAGACAGCATGGGCAGGACTAAGGTCTAAGGTAATATATATAAATATATTATATAACATAAAATAAAATTTGGATTTCATATATTCATTTCTTTTTCAAACAAAATTTGGATTTCATATTTTCATTTCTTTTTCATCCTGTCATCCAGCATCTCCTCCCTTCATCTTTCATCCTCATCACCAAAAACGTGTTTTATGTGGACAGATCAATACAGTACAAAGAACATGTAGAATGTTGGAAAATAAAACTATTTTCTGTTAACCAAATGCTTTATAATCTTTGCTATTGTTTCAATGACGGGCATGTTCAAGTAAGCCAGATATGCGTTTTTCTTGCGTTTTACACTGTATTTAATATATCATGATGACTCACAAGTTGAATATTTGCGCTAAATCTGCGCAGATTTGGCTTACCCAAACATCCCCAGCAAAGTGAGTAAACATAATAACACGCTAAATTGGATAGTGATTTGACAGTTGTTACCGCTGTGCAACCCAGCATTTGCCACAGTTGATTTTTACCCGCATTTGGCGGGTTGGTTAATTTCAAACACTTGAACAAGTTGTTTTCAACAAGGTCTTTCCTCTAACAGAACAACCAATCTGGTTTCAAGAACGGCCATTCAACTGAGACTGCATTACTGTCAGTCACTGAAGCCCTGCGGTTTGCGAAAGCTGATACCAAATCCTCAGTTCTCATTCTCCTGGATCTATCTGCTGCCTTTGACACTGTGAATCATTAGATCCTTCTGCCCACCCTCTCATCACTGGACATCACATAACTTCCACAGGTCTTTCAGGGTTGCCTGGAGAGGGGAGGTATCCAAAGCACATCATTTGAACACAGGGGTTCCTCAGGGCTCAGTTCTTGGATCCCTCCTCTTCTCCAAATATACTACATCACTGGGACCCATCATAAAGACACATGGTTTCTCTTACCATTATTATGCTGATGACACACAGCTCTACCTTTCATTTCAACTAGATGATCCCACAGTAGCTGCATGAATCTCAAGCTGTCTGGCGGACATCTTGGCATGGATGAAAGTACATCACTTCCAGCTCAACCAGGGGAAGACTGAGCTTCTCATCTTCCCTGCCAATCCATCTCTACAGCACGATTTCACCATCCAGCAAGGTACATCATCTATTGCCATATCAGGGTCAGCTTGAAATCTTGGAGTAATCTTTGAGGACCAATTGACTTTCAAAGTCCACATTGCAAAAACAGCTTGGTCATGCAGGTTTGCACTATACAACACCAGGAAGATCAGGCCTTTCCTAACTGAGCATGCAACACAACTTCTCGTCCAGGCCCTGGTCATTTCTAGGCTGGATTACTGCAATGCTCTTCTGGCTGGACTTCCATCGTGTGCAATCAAACCTCTACAAATGATTCAGAATGCTGCAGCACAAGACATCTTGTCTTCAATGAGCCCAAAAGGGCCCACGTCACACCTCTCTTCATCTCTCTGCACTGGCTACCACTCGCTGCTCGCGTCAACTTCAAGGCATTGATGCTTTTTTACAGATCTACCACAGGCCAGCACCCTCCTACTTCCACTCACTCTTACTAGTCTACATCCCTATCAGAAGCCTACGATCAGTAAATGAGCAACAGCTTGTGGTACCATCAAAGAGAGGCAAAAAATCACTCTCCAGAACATTTTCGTTCACTGTTCCTTGCTGGTGGAAAGATCTCCCCGCTTTCTTCTGGAATGCAGTATCCCTGACAACATTCAAAAGACTCATCTCTTCAGTGAGCACTTAACCTCATAATCATCATAAAAAAAAATAAAAAAAAATGCTTTCACCTTTCTTTAATCTCTCCCTATTCTATCTTATACTACTCTAAGCAATGTCTGAAACTTTGTATTTTGAGCACTTCTTTGTTTGCCACTTCACGATAAATCACTTACTGTATTCCTCATTTGTAAGTTGCTCTGGATAAAAGCATCTGCAAAATGAATAAATGTTAATGCTGAAACCACCGGACTTTGATGTACTGGGACCAGCAGACTTGGGACAGCCGGACTTGAAAGCGACAGAGAAAGTTAAAGTGCATACCTGCTAGTTCCATTTTTTGGTCAGTTGTCCTTTAACAAGCGAGGGCAACGAAGGCATAGGTGTGGAACTAAGTTCAGGCTTAAGTTTATTAAACACAACAAAACAGGGAACACGAGAGGACAAGAAAATAAGGATCCATCAAACACAACTGAAAAAAAAAATATAACATAGCAAACACTGGAGTTTATACACATGGTATTACAAGACTAACTAGACACAAGTGCAACAGATCTGGGAGAAACGAAGAGAACCAAAAGAACTACAAAAAGACTACAAAACTATACAGAAACAGAAGAGGGCAAAAAAAAAGGTCCACATGGGAGACATGACACAGTAAATATAAATAATGTCATAGATCGCACCTCTGTGGCTCTCTCCGCTCATAAAAGAACACCTTCACCGGAGTATAGAGACAGAGCGCAACGTGTCATAATCTGAAGACCACGCTCACCGGGGGGGTGGGGGGGGGGGCAGTCCAACGGTCTCCATTGACTTTGCATTGCGAGAGGCTGCCTCCTTGTCATTTCTTGCTTCTAACAAAAGACAGAATAATGCCTAATAGCTGCTATGTGACAAGGTGTGCAGCAAACAAGCTAAGAAACCCAGAAATAAGTTTTCATAAGCTGTCGACCCCAAAAAATGAGCGTTTGAGGACATAAAAGTGGATACAGGCTGGAACGAATGGGTAAATTGTGGGATCCTGACACTCAGTATGCACTAAAAATACACCACGTGTGCAGTAAGTTAAACATTTGGTCACTGGTGAGTCAAATATCCAAATGTCAGTTTTATATATTATATTCCTGTAAGATAAACTATCCTGTGTTGGCAATTTCTGTCTCCTCCAGCGGGCGTACGCTAGTTCTCAGAGTAATGAGACACGTGACGCTCTGTCTCAACTGCCTGTATCGACTTTTATGTCCTAAACACTCATTTTTTGGGGGGGTCGAGAGCTAATAAAAACGTATTTCTGGGTTTTTTAGCTTGTTTGCTGTACACCTTGTCACACAGCAGCTTTTAAGCATTTTTCTGTCTTTTGTTAGAAGCAAGAAATGACAAGAAGGCAGCCTCTCGCAATGCAAAGTCAATGGAGACGTTTTGATACGTCTCTATTGAACTTAATTTCATACGCTCTGTCTCTATTGAACTTCATTTCCCATAAGCCCCGTACCTGGGTCTAATCACCCGCACAGGTGTTCCCAATTCTCCCCTCTATATATACTGCCTTCTGACTCTCACACATTGCGAAGTCTTGTTCTGCCCCGGCTAACATTACCAAGCGTTTATTCTCTGTTATTAATTCCTCGTGTATTGACCTGTGACTGTTTACCGATTCCCGTTTCTTCGTCTGCTGCCTGCCCTGACCTTTGCCTGTTACCATTTCTGATTCTGGATATTGCTGCCTGCCCTGACCTCTGCCTGGTATTGTTTATGTTTTTGGATTTCCTTCGGCATTGTCTACGCTGTTCTGTAATTACTGCCTGTTTGACTATTCTCAATAAACATACTGCAAATGGATCCGAAAGTCTCTGACTCTGCATCACAAATAACATCATAAGGACATTTCAAGAATGTTGTTCTAAAGACATTTAAAAACCTTTATGAGAACATTCATCAAGTATAAATAACATCATAAGGATGTTCTGGAAATTTAGTTTGAAACATTTTCTCTCAACATACAAATAAGAGGAGTCTATAAAAGTTATTTAAATAACGTTTTATCTTAACATTGACATAACCTTAAAAAAAAATATCGAAAGTTCTGGGAATATTCCATTAGCTGGGTAGTAGTTCACAGTAGGCAAAATTACCTATTATTTTCTGACTGACACTTCACTATCCCATTTGTAAATGACAGTGAAGCAACGCAACTGACTCGGTTAGGTCACATGTCCTTAAAAAAAGGAGCCAAGGTAGTACGCCCAGATTATATTCATACTACATCCTATACATAATACTATTTCAATGGTCGCAAAGGAATTATTTATTTAAAAGAAGTACCTACACAGAGAGTATGCGGATTTGGAAGCAGCCTTAGTCTGTGTGGGGCCGTTTATGTGTATGTGTGTGTATTTTTGTGAAAGCACGCTGCACTCTTTACAACTCTGGAATTGCTTGTATTTGAAAACGTTTCATTAGCTGTGCATAGAGGGGGAGATTTGATTTGACTTCCTGTTTCGACCCTTCTTTAATCTAGACCCTTGCTAATATTTCTCTGATGGTGAATAACTTCCCTTGAAACATGGAAGTAATCAGGCATGTCACTGTGCAGTGAAATTTGCTTTCAATCCATTTGTAATAGGCATGATATTAACAATGTCAGACAATCAAGGCTTCGCGGGAGCCAGGTCTGAATGAATAGATATGCTTTATTTGCTGCTGTTGTTTTTGTTTCTCATTGATTACATTATTAGTGTTAGTATCCAATAAGCAATGTCGAGCTCATCTGGTAAACAAATAAAAGATCTCATTAGTGATGCAATGAGGGATTTGATCCAGACAGACTAATGTGAGATCATTTGTTTCAGTCCCAACTTGGAATGAAATGCTGTTTTTAGCGCATCATGTCTCATTTGTGCAGTTCACTGACATGTTTTCTTTGCACTTCAGATCTTTTTGATTTGTGCGTGCACGCGTTCATGGCTATCAAATAAACGGACGCAGATTAGACCCTTGGGTTAGTGTTTTCCTTCAGTGTTCACCATGGAATTATCCATCTGAGCTTTTTTGTAACGTTAAATAAACACAGATATCAGATATGCAGTGTGACCAACTGCATATTCATCAGCTTTTTTTCTGCTTTGGAAACAGGTGGTGGAGTTGCATAAGCAGTGCCGTTTTCTTGCCTTGTACTGCTTATTTTACACCATGCAAAACCTCTCTAGGTTTTGTGATTTACACTCCAACCGCCCCCTTGCCTGGACTCTTATCCCTCAGGGATTGTTTTGATGGGGAAAAAAATCCATCATATTTCCATGCACTCCATACAAATCAATTCACCTTCTCACAGTCAATCAGTATGCTTTCCTTCAGGCTGCTCCAAAATCCCTCCTTTGATCTTTTTCCCTGAACACAGTCATTTTTCGAACACAGAAAGCTTCGTCAAGTGTCCACACCATGCTTTGGTTGCTTCCTTTGTGCTGTGTCTCGTCCTTTCTCTTTGTCTCAACCTTTATAACAGCTTGTCATTCCCATCCATTATATCACGGCCCAAATCTACATGCGACTTTGTTTCCTTTCCCTCGCTCACTTTCTGCATTGCAGAGGGCTGTTGATGCTGATGTTTAGGGTGGTCTGCAGTGAAAGAGAGTCCGATGATGTAAACTGAAGGGATTTGGTAGCTGGCGAGGAGGGACCAGGTCCACGGGCTGTGTGTGGTTCAGGCTGGTGTCAGCTTCACTCCCTAAAGGACATGCTTTCCACATGGAGCTTGCGGCAGCAGGAGGTGCCCTCACAAGCCAAGTTCTCTGCCCCAGAGCTCTGCTCTGTTCTCTCAAGATAAAGGATAGTTCTCATGGTAATATTTCCCTTTTTGAAAGGAAGGGAGAATTGATAAAGGACATGCTTCTCTTTAATTAGAGAGGGAGAAGTCCAAATACTAAATGTTGTTTATTTGTTTTCACTTGGCAACAGCAAAAATATTCTTATCATCTTTGTCCTTTTTCCAGTAAAAAATAACTCAAGCTAAACGCTTTTTTGGCAATACTTGATTTTGGTGGTCCCTTTTGAACATTCTGTTGTCTATAATTAACTTTACAACTACATGTCAACTAACTTTCATTAAAGCATTCCTAGACTGTCTGCTTAATATCTGATAGCTCTTTATTTTGATGCTCCCCAAACAGACATTCTACTAACTATAAGTAACATTGCAAGTACATAACTTATTCTAACCCTAACCCTACCAGTCTACTAATACTCTACTAACACTCTAATGAGAGTTGGTAGTAATGTAGGTACTTATAGTCAACATAATGTGTTAAAGGGACCATCACAATAAAGTGAAACCAGTTTTTTTATATTGATATTGACATAAAAATTGTATTTACATATTGGCAATTTTTCTTTATTTTCCTCAAATTATTTATGTAAAACTTTAAAATAATAATAATAACATAATAATAATAATAAAATCTTACAGTGGGTTGAGAAAATAAAAACTGAAAATTATGAGATAAAAAGAAAATTATGGTAATACTTTATTTTAACATGACATTTACACACTGAAAAAAATGATTGGATCAAAGTAAAAAAAATACTTCAACTTGTTACAAGTAATCGGTTTACTTTATCTTAACTTAAAAAAAAAATATTTACTCAAATCACATTTCCATAGTCAACTGAAAGTAAAAATACAATTTCAACCAAAGAGATTTGTTTAATTAGCATTAAATTATAAATTATTATTTGGATTAACTTAATATTTAAAACTTTTATATATTAAATATCAAAATAAATACAAAACAAAATTACAAACATGAAATATCACAATTTTTGCCTTTTACACTCTGGAATTAAACATTTAACTGTTTATTTAGTGCAATCTTCCAACAAACTCACAAAAACCGGAATTTCCACTTGTTCTAAAAATATTTGATGAAGAATTCATTTGATTTACAAAAGTCAATACTGAAACCGTTTTAGTGCATGACTTATTAAAAAAAAAAAAATACATTCAATAATAAAACCGTCAACAATGTCATTTTGTACAAAAAAAAAACAAAAAAAAAACCTTCCATCAATAAATGTATACATCAATTCCATTTGCTACAGTAAAATTGTCACTCGACATTTCAGATTATCTTGCATTAAATTTAGGAATGTAACAGAAAACATTGAAAAGCCCTTAATATGGCATTGATAAATCAACCAGTGTACCATCAATTCATTGAAAAAAAGAATTGAAACAAATCAACATTGAAAGCTCCTTAAAAGACATGACATGCAGGAACATTTAAAGGGTTAGTTCACCAAATTAAAATATTTTTAATGAGATCTGAGAGCTGTCTCACTCCTTCATAGGTTGCTAGGTAATTTCATTCTGCCGGCCAAGACAAGTTAGTAAAGACATTGTTAAGTTAGTCCAAGTGACTACAGTGGCTCAACCTTAAGTTTATCAAGCGACGAGAATACTTTTTGTGTACAAAAAACAAACAAAAATTTCGACTTTATTCAACTATTAATTTTCTTCAGTTTGGGTCTGAGTGAGTTCACGAGAGCGCCACGACACATGCGTGAGAACTGAGAAGATGACGCTCACGATCATTTGATGGGAAAGGGTAAAGGGTAAGCCATTCATTTAGCAGCATTGGCAAGGAACTTTACACTACATTGAGGCCCATCTGCGGCATCTTCTCAGTTCTTGCGCATGCATTGTGTTGCTTTTGTGAACACGTCAAGAAGATGAACGAAAGTCTTACGGGGATGGAACAACATGAGGGTGAGTAAATACTGACAGAATTTTCATTTTTGCATGAATTAACCCTTTAAAATCCATTTGCATCTTCGCTATGTCCATGACAATTATTTGAAAGGCCTCAAAGGTATATTTAAGGCCTCAAAGGTATAACATCATGGCACAAGCAGATGCAACTGAGGACAACTCATGTAAAACCTCAATAACATCAATGTAGAGCTTAGATCGGGCCCCACAAATCAAACCCGACCCTACCCGAGCCCGAGCACGTTGTGTCCGAGCCCGGCCCAGCCCGACACATTCACTGTAATTATGAGCCCGAGCCCGATTTAAACCCGATCATTTTTAATATGTGGGCCGTTATAACCAGGGGCGGCGCCAGAATTTTTTTTAACGCAGGTGCTGCTGTGCTAGATCATTTAAGCTACAGGGGGATCTGCGCAGTTATATATATTATATAAATACTATTAATAAATGAGAAAAAAATTGGCCACTCAATATTAAATATTCAATTATTTTAATTATCACAATTAAAGTTTAAATTGTATTAAATTGAACAAGCACAACATTCAGCATTCAATCAAATATTCTTAAAGATTAGCCCAATTATTATTAATAATGTTACTACAACATATTGTTATTTAAAGGGTCATGAAACCCCCCTCTTTCAGCTCAAGTCTAGCTCATAATCTTTTTGAAAAATGCAACTTTAAATGGGCGTGGTGGCTGTGAGAAGAAGGGAGGGGGAGTTGGTGTGGTCAAAGCCAGTGGCCAATGCATATCGACCGTCACTGTCAGTGGTAAAACGTGAGGAAATGCTAGATTTTTTATAGCTGGCAAAGTTAAAGTCTAATGAAATACACTGACACCTTATTTTTGTCCTTAAAAAGAAACTGAATGCCCTGCTACACATATTAGCCTACTACAGTAATCATTCTATTTAAAACATATACATGTACATGCATATCGGCCATTATAAAATATATATTTGTTTATATACACTAACACTATAAATGCATATATTTGAAAATAATAAATTTTCCGGTAAAAAAAAAAAAAAAAAAAAACGTTCCGTAAATAGCCTAGACTACACGCCCCCTAAACCCACTAAAGATGGACAATGAATGTGACATAAATTTGCACAAACTAAGCATGCGTTGATGTATTATCGAAATATCTACATTTTAATAACGAGTGATTATTTAACAAAACTAAAGGCAAGTAAAAACGGTCAGGGTTACATTTAGACACAAACACACACACACACACACACACACACACACACCTCTGAAGCGATAGAAAAGTCCTTGGGACCGCATCACTAGCAAGACGAAACCTGCATTGGTGTACAAGGCTGAAGTCCACCATTCTCCAGTTGAATGGTTGCTACACACACATAGTTTAGATGTGCCCGTGGTTGATGGCCAACCAACCGCCCGCAGTCAGAGTCCAGCCCTGGCAGCATCGCGGGGAAAGATGCACTGGAACTTTTGCACCATGAAAACAAACGCGCGTCCCATCATTGCCTCTCTCATCTACTACGCGATATCACAGTTTGACATGTCTGTCTTTGGAAAGATCCACGTGGTATCATGATTAATTCAGTGAAGTGTCTTCTCATTGGATATGAAGGCTCAGCCTCATTAATAATTATGAGAGAACGATGAGTCATCACCGGACGATCCGTACAGAAAAACGTCACATCCTGTGACGTGGACTCGATGAAGATTTCAAACCCGGAAGACGAAAATAGCCGATACAAACTCAAATTTAACCATTTATATCCTATTATTAAATTTTACAGATTATAACATTGTCTTCTATGGTGTTCAACACACCTACCTCTGTTAAAATCTCAGAAAAATTGGTTTAGGGTTTCATGACCCTTTAATATGTGTGTGAGCAACAAGCAAGATTTGTAAATTCGGTGACAGCGTGTGTTACGAGTTTCAAATGGTGTAACAGACCGCGACGCGCCGGCGACTGCATGTCATGATTATATTGTCTGCTATAGGCCTATTGCTTTTTATGTATTAAATCCAGGCAATTGGAATGTATTAAAATTAAGTAAGTAAGTAAGTAAAATTTATTTATATAGCACCTTTCACAGACAAAAAGTCACAAAGTGCTTTACAAACTGTTAATTAAAAGAAAAGATCAGACATGCAAACAATAAATCTAGCAAAACAACACACAAAACACAAAAACACAAGTAACCAATGCTGTCAAATAAAAGCAAGCCCAAAAAGATGCGTCTTCAGATGTTTTTTAAAAGAACCGACAGAATCCATAGTTCTCAGTGCTAATGGAAGTGAGTTCCAAAGCCTCGGTGCCACAGTACAAAAGGCACAGTCCCCTTTAGTCTTTAGATGAGTTCTAGGGACAATTAGAAGGTCCATACCAGAAGACCGTAAGAGCCGACCCGGTGAATGTTTGTGTAAAAGATCTTGAATATAGAGAGGTGCCTGGCCGTGCAGGGCTCTATAAGTGATAACTAAAATTTTAAACTGCACTCTGAATTCAACTGGAAGTCAATGAAGGTCCTTGAGAACTGGTCTTATATGAGACCACTTACTGGTACCAGTCAAAAGCCTAGCTGCTGCATTTTGTACAACTTGTAGTCGCTGCATAGAAGACTTATTCAAACAAGTGTACAGAACATTACAGTAGTCCAATCTTGACGAGATGAAGGCATGAACAAGCATCTCCATCTCTTTTCTTGAGACTACCGATCTAATCTGAGCAATGTTCCTAAGATGGTAAAAACATGAGCGAACTACAGACTTTATATGACTGTTAAAACATATGGCTCTATCCAGGCAGACACCCAGATTTCTCATTTCACTACAATCTGAGGTGGCTGAAACCCCCAAAACCTGCTTAATCTTAGGTATAATATTGTCAGGAGCAAAGATCATCAATTCAGTTTTATCCTTATTAAGTTGCAAAAAATTGTTTGCCATCCATTTGTTAATGGAGACTAAACAGTCCTGTAGAACTGACAGTTTATCTAGACTATCAGGTTTGAACGAAAAAAGTAACTGAATGTCATCTGCATATAAATAAGATATTTTTTTAAAACTATTAATGATCTGTCCAAGAGGAAGAATATACAAATTAAACAACAAAGGTTCTCTGACCACATAAGCAGGCAAAACATCCACCGGACTCTGAGAAGGTTTCATCGTACAAACTATCTTAATAAGATCATTAAAGGAAATTGACTGAAAAGAGCTTAAAATTGCGGGCCGCTCTGTAATAATTACAGGGGAAATATCTAATGGTAAAATACAAGCCCTGACAGCCATAACCTTACCCACAAAATGAGATAAAAAATTATTACAATCATCATTAGAAAAAGCCGGTACAGATGATGTAACAGACGACACAAGGCTCTTAATAGTGTCAAACAAAATCTTAGGCTTCCTTTTACAAGTTGAAATCAAATTTTTAAAATACAGCGCTCTGGCCACCCATCTCATGTAAATCAGACAGTAACTCTTTAAAATACAGACGATGAACCTGGAGCCGCGTAGATTTCCACAAGCGTTCAGTCTTCCGACACACACGTCTGAGACTGCGAATGGCATCAGTTATCCATGGAGAAGTCTTAACCACGGAAATATTCCGTTTCCTAAATGGAGCCACTTTATCCAATAGAACAGTGCAGTGATCATTTAACGACTGTACAGAACTGTCAATGTCATTTGAAAAAATAACCGAGTTGGAGTCAAAAACAGTCGAGAAATTCTCAACAGCAACTTGGGTAATCATGCGAGAACAAGACACTCGCTTAACCGGGGGTGGATTTTCGTTACACGCAAGATTAAATAAAACACATTTATGGTCACTAACAAAGACATCTTCTGTACACACATCGTCAATATTTAAACCATGAGAAAACACTAAATCAAGCAAGTGTCCTTTATCATGTGTAGGACCAGAGACATGTTGAACAAAATTAAAAGTATCCATTAAATTTAAAAAAATTAAAACAATATTACATGCAGCATTATCCACATGAATATTAAAATCACCGACAATAATAACTCTATTCAACTTAATAATAGAGGATAGAAAGTCAGTAAAATCGCTCAGAAAAGGACCCAAAATCCCGGGAGGCCGATAAACAAGAATACAATCAAAAGAATTTAATCGACCAACCTTAGACATCTGTAATTCAAAGGACGAGTACGTATTGGAGTTCATCAACTGGCAAATAAACTGATTTTTATAAACAGCAGCAAGTCCACCCCCGCGGCCCATGAGCCTTGGTGTGCTGATAAATGAACATTCCGCAGGACAGAGCTCAATCAGATGGGAAAACTCCATACTCCGTTGCCATGTCTCCGTCAAAAACATAAAGTCCAAATTTTTGTAAGTGAATAGTTCATTGAGTAGAAATGCCTTGTTTCTGATTGATCGAACGTTCAGCAAAGCCATCTTAAGCGGTGCAGATCTCCCACCAGGAGCAGAAACAGAAGTACGCAACAGCGGCCTCAAATGCTCGTCGCATACACCGCGACCGGTCGAAGAAACTCTCAGGGGCAAAGGAAACGGACCACTGAAGACATTCGGAACCAAGGGGCGAAGACACGGCAATCTGGAAACAGCATAGCATTGCTCCAACCTCCAAAGTTTCCTGAGGAGCACCTGTCTCCCAGCCCTTTTTCCTCTTCTTCTCCTCCGCTTCTTAGTATGTCTCTTAGGTCCCTCTCCTTCCCGCATGCAGGCAGCCAAAGCAGGTGGACAGCGATATAGGGTTGATTCGCCCAAGCCACTCCAAGTACAAAAGCCGCCACACTTGGTCACAGATGAGCGAATCAAGATCAACGTTTGGCGATCATACACCCACACGGCAGACACATCATAGGAGGACAAACTTAATAACAGCAAAGCACATAAAATAAATAAAACAAGACGAAATGATCCTCCAGCCACAGCGGCAATGCCAAACACAGGCGCCATCTTGGACAGGAAACAGGAAGTCCAATTAAGATACAATTTATAATTAAAATTAAGATACAATTTATACAAAACGAAATTCACTTTAAAGAAAAGCTTTCTTCAAAACAAAACTTAACAAACTTGACACTAAATGTGCTTATTTAATGGCTAAAACACTCTTTTTGTACAATTGCAGCACATTCATTTAATTCTGAATTTTGCACATGTAAAGGAAAGGCATTTGTTTGTGCATAGTAAAACATATCTGTAACATTTATCAAGTTCATGTGCGTGCATTTATTAATTATCTTTAATTATCTTAATGAATAATGCGACAAGGAAGAAGCATGTAAACTGCATTGTTTGTTTATTCAGAAATAATTGAATGGATCGGAAAAGTAACAAAAGAGGACATTGAGGGCTGAGGCTGACTACTATCATAATTTATGTCATGGCAAGCCTGCTTCATGTGTCTGTTCATCGTCGAAGTCCCCGTTTTTTTTGCTGTCATAGGCGAGCAGCGTGCCGCATTTAATGCACAAGACAAAGCCCACACATATTGTCACTCCGCACGACTTGTTTAAAATGTTTCCATACCTCCAATTTTCCTCCAAACTTGCTCAAAGTTAATTCTCCTGTTTTAATTTTTTTCTTTGCTTCTTCAAGCTCCATGTTGCACTTAAGCAGCAGAATAGTTGCCTACAGCACGCACAGCAGATATATTTCTGATTATTTATCGCGACAGGCCCTTATCTGAGCCTGTCTGAGTTTTGAGGACAGCCGGATCGGGAACGACATTTGACGGAGGCGGTCGCCTTGTAATTCTCAATGCATGAAAAACCCAAATAAATAATGTAGGCCTAATTAAAAGTCCACAAATTATCTAACGTTACTACTTAAGTATTTATTAATGGCTATCCATCGTTACTAGGCCTAACAGTTATAACTTAGCTAACTGTACTTGAAATATCAGATGACTGACCAAAATAAAAGATATTCAACCAAACACATGCATGAATGCATTGAATTCTACTTTAATATTATACAAATGTATATCAACGGTGATAAAACTTAATGAAAACTTATTTTTAGGATTACTCACCAATACTGTGGAAATTGCGTATCCGCAAGGGTCTTCATACAGCAAAACAAGATGGTGGCCGAACAGAAAATTCTCGACCCAAGCTTGATGACGTCAGTAGTCACGTGGTTTGGACGTGGATGTAAAATTGTAATTTGATTTAAAGCAATTAGTTTAAATCACACCCAAAAAAATAGTTTTACTTCAAGACAACTAAACTCAATTACATTAGACCAACGACAAGCCAGAAAAGTGAATTTATTGAGTCAGATCAAGTATAAAAAGTTCTTTAAACTAATGACAAGCCATATGCACTTTTTTTCAGTGCACATTGCATACTTACTACATATAATTACAAGTACTTGTCAATAGCATTGAGATGTATGAAGCATAGCTCACACAGCACACTTTTAAACAAAACAGCTTTCTGTTAGTCAGTGCAGGGAATTTGCAAGAGGTCAAGCAAGAGGTAACCTCACAAGCCAAGTTATTTGACCCAGAACTCTGCTCTGTTCTCCCAAGATAAAGGATGGTTCTCATGGTAGTATTTCCCTTTCTGAAAGGAAGGGAGAATTGATAAAGGACATTCTCCCCTTTAATTAGAGAGGGAGAAGTCTACATACTATTTTTTTTTGTATCCCCAGTGAATACTTGGCAACTGCAAAATATTTGTATTATCATCTTTGTCTTTTTCCAGTAAAAAATAACTAAAGAATAAGCAAAATACAAAATATACTTTTTTCTCCATATTGTACATTTTTCTTTATTTTTCTCAAATTGTTTATGTAAAAACTTGTAACCCTTGTTCCCTGAGAAGGGAACGAGACATTGCGTCGATACGACACTTTGGGGAACGCCCTTAGTGTAACTCATCTGAAGTATGAATGAAACTAATCCAATCCTGATTGGTGCTGCGTCATGGAGAATCGTTCTCAATCCCCTGAAGCAGATCTCCGGCAGGGTTTGGTCGAAATGATTCTCGATGTGCGGACATGAGCGCTGCCTGGCCGCAACCCTGTGAGGCAGACAGAGCAGTGTGCGTTCACTGGAAACCGATGTGTCCCGAAGCGTACTTGATGGCGGGATACATACATCGATTTCCTGAGGGCTCCCCAGAGGGGAGGCTCTTTCGGTTTCGTTCTCGACACCCTGAAGCGAAGGACCGGCAGGGAACAATCGAAACCAGTTTCTGATCTGCGGATGCGAACACTACCTGGCCGCAAGCCTTTTGCATTCGCTGAAAACCGATGTGTCCCGAAGCGCACTTGACGCTCGATACAAACATCGATTTCCTGAGGGCTCCACGGAGGAGCCATTCTCGCTCGTCCATCCACGGGTGGACAGCCCTGCTATGCTCGTCTCGTTTTTGATGTGTGGACGAAACGATTTTCGATGTGTGGATGGAACAATGCCTGGCCGCAAGCCGGTGGGGCAGACAGAGCAGCGTCCGTTCGCTGCTCATCATTTTAATACCTCAGAATTAAATGCAGCCATAAACACTAGATAAGTGAAACACGGTCTGAATGGTAGGCTGAATTAAAATATCTAACTTCTTAAAGTCAGATAATATTCCATCATTTTAATTTCTTAGAATTAAATGCAGCCATAAATCACCAGACAATTCTGTTTTAATATTTATTTTTACGGTCTTGTAATCTACACGCTGCCTCGGCAAACGCGAGATTCGAGCCGTTACAATATATTTGGCTTTCATCCCTCGAGAAGTCACTCGAGGCTGAAACATCCGACAGCGCACGGATGTACGCGTCGAAATATTTCTCAATGAACACTGCCAGCACTCTCAGGAGCTGACTGTGAATGCCTCGCACCCAAATAGTATTATTTTACAGATCGCGTGCGTCCCTTTTATTGCAGACCCATAATCTACGCCTGCCTCGGCAAACGCGAGATTCCAGTCGTTCACAATATATTTGGCTTTCATCTCTCGAAAAGAAAGTCAACGGCCGCGAGGTTGAAACACCCGAAAACGTCTCGGGTTACGTATGTAACCCTCGTTCCCTGAGTAGGGAACCAGACGCTGCATCGATACTCGATACTTTGGGGAATGCCTTCGGCATGAAGCGTCTGAAGTCAACTATGGAACTATTCCAATCTTGATTAGTGCAACGTCACCCGTGACGTCGCATGTGACGGTGATCCGGAAGCTACAAAAGGGTCACAGGAACCAGGAAATGTTAGCTTCTAATTGGTCAAAGCAAGTCGTTCTCAGGGGCACGAAAAGTGTGGCCGAGGGATGCAGCGTCTCGTTCCCCACTCAGGGAACGAGGGTTACATACGTAACCCGAGACGTTCCCTTTCGTAAAGGGAACTCCCGCTGCATCGATACTCGATACTTTGGGGAACGAATCCCCACGCCGCCACACTGAGAGAAAAAAATGCCCTGGTATAAAGCATCTGGTACACTCACGGACGATAGAATGAGTAGAGGGCAGATCCAAACTAGCTTGTCATAAGATTTGGTGCAAGAAGGGGAGGTCTGGAGCCGGAGGCTCGACTGACCTCATGGCTGGGAGCCCCAGACAGTAGAAAATATTAGATGAGAGGTAAAGGCAGAAGTGCACCTTGTACTTCAAATATGAGTGGTTTTAGATAACCAACTGTACTCTTAATTAAGGGAATAGCTCCTAACCCTTGATGCATAAACTAGATGGACTGACTCCTCTCAGCCTGAGTCCTAATGTAGGAACCTCAAAGGCTACGACCTTGACCATCCGACACATGCGATGGAGGATGGAATACCTGAAGAATCTTAACATTGCCTACAAGTACCTCAGTACCGGGCAAAAATAACGTTGAGTGGCTCCCACGCTAGTAAGTAAGAGGGGGCAGCACCACCACTCTTCCAGGGAGTAAGACAAGCAGGAAGCAGACTCAATAGATTCTCCTATACATACTTATATATCTCAAATATATATTTGTATACCTCACCCACAGGACATGATGGGTGCCAGGGATAACCCATCAGCCTGATGCCAATAGGCTGGATGACAGGATTCATCCTCCAATCTACAGGAACATGGAGTTTCAGTGGGAACGTCCTTTCGAGAACACCCTTAGAGGCTTGCGGAGGGCACTGAGGCCGCCACAGAGGCCCTAAGCATGAACAGGAGATCCCGTTAGAGAGCGGGATGGAACACCAGTACTGAAGCCAGTGGGCAGTAATAAACTGGGTTCAATGCCCTCCCTAACTTAATTGTTTAGTTCCTAGTAGAGTGGGGTTCTAGTATGGATGTCCTGACCACCTCGGTGGAAAGGGCAACCTAATTATGGGTGGGACCCCCTCAGGGGCCAGACCCATAGTCTCCATAACTCTGGTCGGGGATGAAATAATATACCATCAGCCTGAGACAGAAGATCTCTCCTAATAGGAATTTTCCATGGAGGACTCTCCAAGAGACTAATAAGGTCCGAAAACCAAATTTGGGCCGGCCAGTATGGAGCTACAAGGAGTAGTCTCACTCCATACCTCCTGACCCTTTCTAGAACCCCAGGGAGCAGAGCGATCGGGGGAAAAGCGTACAGATGTGACCTTAGCCACATCTGTACCCTGGCATCCAAGCCCAAAGGAGCTGGATGTGAGAGAGAGTACCAGAGCGGGCAATGAGAGTTCTCATGAGAAGCGAACAGGTCAACCTCCGCCCGGCCAAACTCTCTCCATATAAGCTCAACCACTTCAGGGTGGAGCCACCATTCCCCGGGCCTCGGCCCCTGCCTCGACAGGATGTCTGCTCCCATATTTTCAACCCCAGGAATATAAATAGATCTGACAGAGAGAAATTTGTCCTGGGA
Organism: Scardinius erythrophthalmus; assembly: GCF_964197995.2. Classification (NCBI taxonomy): domain Eukaryota; kingdom Metazoa; phylum Chordata; class Actinopteri; order Cypriniformes; family Leuciscidae; genus Scardinius; species Scardinius erythrophthalmus. The sequence continues at coordinate 21,525,228 of NC_138240.1, forward strand.
CCAAAGAAGAATTTGATGCGCCAGTCTACAAAGAGGGCGAGATCTCAAACCTCCTTGGCGGTTGATATAAGAGACCACCGACATATTGTCTGTCCTAACAAGAACATGATGGCCTCTGAGGTCTACAAGGAAGTGCCTCAGGGCAAAAAATACAGCCAACATCTCCAAGCGATTAATATACAATGTGAGATGATGGTCTTTCCAAGTACCTCGGGTGTAACGGCCCTCCATAACCGCACCCCAGCCCGTGAGGGACGCAGAGTTTTTCTCTCACATGGTGCTCCCAAAACCGGGCCCTGAGACAGGAACCATGGTTTCTTCCATACGACAAGAGAACGAAGGCATCTGCGCGTAAATCTGATCGTACGAAAAGGGTTTCCCAGAGGAGAAAATCCCTTGTTCCTGAGCCACCACTGCAAGGCCCTCATATGGAGCAGACCAAAGGGTACTACCGTGGAAGCTGCAGCCATAAGACCCAAAACTCTTCAAAAGTGTTTGACAGTGATAGCCTGGCCTAACCTAATACTCTTCATTGTGTTTAAGATAGTATTTATACAAGCAGGAGACAATTGTGCCCGCATTGTGACTAAGTCCCACTCTACTCCCAGGGACGTAGTCCTCTGAAGAGGAGTTAAGGAACTTTTCTTGACATTGAGTCTCAACCCCACGCACCTCAGATGGCGCAATACAACATCTCGATGTTGAATTGCTAGTTCTTTTTGACTGAGCCAATATGAGCCAGTCATCTATAAGATACGGACCCCCTGAAGTCTCAATGGAGCAAGGGCCGTGTCCATACATTTAGTGAAGGTGTGAGGGGATAAGGCTAGGCCGACTGGAAGAGTCCAGAACTGATGCGCTTTTCCCCCCAAAAGCGGATCTCGGAAAGTTCCTGTGATGGGGTTAGAAGGGAAAGAGGAGTTAAGGAGCTTGTGGATCTATCAAGACAGACCAGTCCTCGGAGCTGGTCTGACTGACAGTCGGTAACTTGAATCTGAACCCCCTCGGAGGTTGATCCAGTACCCTGAGATCCAAAATAAGGCCTAACTCCCCCCCTCATAGGAACTATGAAGTGCCAGCTGTAAAACCCGGGCTCCCGTAACCAAGGAAGAGCCCACTTTGAGGTTTCCTGTGTTAAGAGGGACTAGACTTCCCGTTCCAAAAACCGACCCTGCTCGGGGCTGGCCGACATGTGAACCACCCTTAGTAGATAATATCTGTATATTAGCTCCACCATAAGCAGGACCCCCTAGGCTATATTTTGAAGACCCCTCGGGGTGTCTAAATATGCCATTATGGGGACCAGTCCCTCGAAACTGGCCTCGGCTATAAATTTCCAAATGGCTTTGGTGACCTGAAGCAGCTAACTGGCAGAAACTAACCGAAATATGCTCTCTACAGACCTCCTGAGAGGCGGCGAACTCGACAGTGCCGCAACGTCTTCGGGCAGATACTGCGATTTGTGTTCGCTGGAAGCCGATGTGTCCCGAAGCGCCATCGGCGGCGGGAAGCAAACATCGATTTCCTAAGGGCTGCATAAGGGGGCGATCCTCCTGTACTCGCTCTCCTGGGGGAACGCCCATAAGGGTCTGCGTGTTACGACAAGACCTCTTAGTTGAAGCCTTCATAGCCCGAGAGACAGTCCTCAGACCTGTCTTTGGTATGGAGAGCTTCGTGCGAGAATGTTTCTTCTGGCCCCAAGCCTTATACGGGGGGGCACGAGAGGAAACCTTCTCAAAATATGAGGAGCTGGCGGCTGTCCCATGAGGCTGCCCCCTGGCAGCAACCCCATGAGACCTGGACTGACAACTGGGGATAGCTGATTGTCGCTCTGCCTCCTGAAGCCTCTCGACAACGGTTCTTGCCGCGTCGCCAAAGAGGCCAGAAGGTCAAAGGGGAGCATCGAGAAGGAAAGCCCTGTCTTTCTTCCCGATCCACAAGCGAATAAGCCATAAATGTCTCTCTGAGACGACTAGTGCTGCCATAGAAAGGCCAATAGCACGGCCGTCTCTTTAATAATACGGAGAGATAAGTCAGATACTCTACGATATTCAGTAATATAGAGTGAGACCTCCCAGTTATCATCCACCTGCTTGAGGAGGTCAGCCAGGTATGCCTGTAATAACCCCATCGTGTGTGGGCATGCACCAGCTCGACCACCGCCATATATGCTTTCCCTAACAAATTCGATGTACGAGATTTGGAGGGAAGTGTCTGAGCTATCAGGGGTGACGCAATGTCGGGGGGAAAATATTTCGCAAAATATTCCTCAACCCGAGCCATCACCTAATAACCATTTTCATTAGATTCCCTAATGGATGAGTAAATATATACATGGGGGAAAATAATTGAGATGAAAATGGATTTTTCCACGATCTTGATACCTCAGAATGGAGATCAGTGAAAAAGGGAAGGCTCTGACACGAAGATTGTGACTGGGTCTGCAGGAAGCGCTCATTCATTTTATTTTTCTTAGTCGCTTCCTGCTTATTATATGGCCATTTAACATTTAATTTAACCACTGCCCTGATTACAACCTCCAGCAACTCCTCACTAACGGGAATATGGGGTGGCGAATCCCCCTATCCACGTGATTCAGTGTTAATAGATAATATCTAACTCCTCGGAGCCAGATAAATCAAACGCTGTGTCTTTAACACGGTCGGAAGAAGCCGCAGCGCGGGCTTCCGAACCGTGCGCGAGACCAGTGGAGCTGGTTAATAAACACTGAGAAAGGGTCGCAACCGTCTCAGTATCATATGCCAGCCCCACGTGCGAATCACATGCATACAAGCGGCGCGCTGCCTCAACAGACGCGGGACCTGATGCACTGGAAACGCGAGCCTGATCTAATTGATCGAACAAGCTCAAACGGGAGCGGAGCTTTTTCATTGAAAACAGTTTGCACAGACAGCGCCCTCGAGCACCGCCCGTGCATGCTCCACTCCCAGACAAACTACACAAAGCGTGTGTGTGTCATCCTCGCTTAAATAACGTGGGCAAGGGGACGCACACTGCCTGAATAGCTTCTCTTTTTTTTTTTTTTTTTTTTTTTTTTTGCCATAAATAATACTCTTTTCACGGGACAAACAACACCAAATAGAACAGACAAGATGACATAGAGCGCTTGCTGAAGACCAGAAGCTAACATTTTCTGGTTCCTGTGACCCTTTTGTAGCTTCCGGATCACCGTCACATGCGACGTCACGGGTGACGTTGCACCAATCAAGATTGGAATAGTTCCATAGTTGACTTCAGACGCTTCATGCCGGAGGCATTCCCCAAAGTATCGAGTATCGATGCAGCGGGAGTTCCCTTTACGAAAGGGAACATACGGCTGTGCGCGTCGAGATATTTCTCAATGAACACAGCCAGCACCCTCAGCAGCTGACTGTGCATGCCTCGCACCCACACAGAATCTTTATTGCAGAGTAGACCTGTAATCTACGCGCTGCCTCTGCAAATGCGAGATCCGAGCCACTATAGATTATGTTTTGCAATGCCGACCTTTAATCTACTCGCTGCCTCGGCAACGCAAGATCCCAGCCACAGAATCTTTATTGCAGAGTAGACCCATAATCTACGCGCTGCCTCGGCAAACGCGAGATCCAAGCCACTAGATTCTATATTGCAATGCAGAACTTTATTTGAAGTTCTTACGGGACAAACAACACCAAATAGGACAGACAGCTTGACACAGAGCGCTTGCTGAAGCGCAAAAAGCTAACTCTGTTGTGTGCCCTTTGTAGCTTCCGTGTATGCCGTCACATGTTACGTCATGACTAGGGCTGGGCAAAAAAATTGATTTTTCGATTAATCGTTTTTTAAAATGTGGTCGATTCAAAATCGATTCTCAAACGCCAAGAATTTATTTTTTTCCATCTTTATTTACCCAAGTATTAGTTTTCCTCCACTGTTCATAGGCTTGCAAACTCCATTTTATAGCTAATGCTGTGAGATTTTATGTTAGTTTTATCTAAATCATAAAATAACCTCAACTAGCGCTGAACGTTTAATCATATCGCAATCGCGATGTCAAGCCTATATGCAATTAGGCTATATGACGCAAAATGCTGCGATTTTATATGAAATAAACTAATTTGGGCTTTTAACGCAATTAATGCAGCATCTGTTAATTTTTTGTCATCCTTTGGCTAGTGTTACATGTATTCATGTAACACTAGCTCTTATTCATGCAAATGCTTTTAAACCATTCATGCGCGACAAGACAAAATGAATGTTGAATGTCGTGACTGTGACACAAAAAAACTTGCGATGATATCGTGCGTGCGCACAAGACAGCCCAGAACAGAGTTATCTTTCGCGCTTGAATGAACAATAACACACACAATTATGCCAAAATGTCTTTTTGTTGAGTATTTTCATAACATAAGAGCAGTCTTGAACGTGATGAACGTGAAGAGTTGTGACTCGTGAGAGAATGAGGCGCGTGCGAGATCCGCGTCTCTGTCAACAGCGGCTGGTCTTAAAGGGACAGTACACAATAACCACTAATTATCTCTGTCGTTAAAGTAAATCAGGGGTCGGCAAGTAACTTTGGCCGCGGGCCAATATTTTTTTTAGCCAGTAGATGGCGGGCCAGCTACACAGAGTAGGCCTATGGATACAAATTAAATACTCTTATATAGGCCTATAATTGCGGAATATGATGGGTCCGTCACCGTCCGTGGATCATTCATTCAATCGTTTTTTTTTTTTTTTAAATTAAAACCAAAAATAAAAAGATGAAAAACGACTTGTTTTTCCATTATTTATTTCCTAAACTGAAATGAAAAAAAAAAAAATAAGGACGGGTTTTCTGATTTTCTGATTGTGCTCAGATCAAAAATAGAAAAAATGAATTACTGGATTAGACAAATTTAAATTTTGATTTTTAAGTTTTAATTTAACACCTTATGCATATATCAAGGAAACCATTTTAAACAGATCAAGTAGGCTACTATTGTGGTAACATATTACAGCCATTTTAATAAAGGTGTGAATAGCAATCATGCCTCATTCCGTACAGTCCGACTTTTGAACTTTATTCCTTTTTTATTATTATTATTTATTCGGGGACACACACATACACACCTAAGGTTTAAGGAGGTCTGCGTGGGACTGTTTTTTTTCGTCCCGCTCCCACAAGGTTCTATTCAGCAACCGCTTAAAATACACTCGGTGTTCACCCGCTTTATTTCCCGACCTGACGGGTCCACAAAATTTAGATCTCGTTTCCATAATCTCACATTCAAATGTCTCTAATGGAAAGAAGGAGATTGGAGTAGCCTATAATAATTATAAATGCTATACAAAAATTGTGTTCGTGTCAGTATAAATATTAGGCTATTTTAACATTGTACTGTCAGCAGAGAAAAAAAATGTCACAGAAAAAAAATATGAAATATAAATAACATGAATTAAATAGGACAAAGCCTATCACTCAAGTTTCTAAGCAACATAAACGAAAATCATATTGCCCTACTGACGAAATGAAGTAGGCTATTTTCTGTCGAACTATTTCAAACATCCTTGCAAAAAAAGAATGTTGTTGACTGACAATGGTTTCAGTACCAAATAGCTCCTCAGAGCTAGGTGTACAGGCGGTCAGAATTAAGTGCGGATACGCTGTCAAAAGATGTCGGGAGTTGGCTATTGTCAGTCAGACCGCACGCTCCGTCCAAAGTACACCAGAGTTCTGACCGCTACCGTCTTTTGACGCGCGAATGGACACAAAGTGGTCAAGCGTATAACTAGACGCGGCAGGCGCGAATTTGACGCGCTATTCACGTCCGTTGTGAACGCACAGTTATACTTTAAAACGTAATCCCGCGCCGCATTATTCCCTATGGGCGTTTCACACAGTATGCGGCGGTGAAATCGCCGCGCGACTACGGCTTTTCTCAAGTAGTGGAAGAGTTTTGTACAGCATTTAGGACTGCCAAAATAATCCGGCGGGCCAGAAAATATTGCTGACGGGCCAGTTTTGGCCCGCGGGCCGCCAGTTGCCGTTCCCTGAAGTAAATCAAAGAACAAAGGGAACAGACAAAAACACTCACTGCTCTTGACTAAAGAACTTTTGTAACTTTGATTAGTCTATATAAAATGTATAATTAATGCAGTGCAGACGGTTTGATAACTTTATTCAATTTCTGTATATGGCCTAGCTGTTAGACAGAAAGGGCACAGATAAAATATATATATAAAATGTTTTTATATGGGTTTATGTGAGAATTGTTAACTTGTTTGATCAAGACATGCGACTGTTCTGACTTGTCCAATTTTCAGCATCAATTTTTCATCTTGCATCAAAATCCTGTCTATTCATTGTATGCATTTGAAATATAGAGTTGGGTTCTGTTTTAATTGTACCTAAAACAAAAAGAGTTTAATATACAGGTTTGTAGCTCTTAATTTATTTTTATTAATTTAACACTTGAAAACTTACTTTTCAACTTTTCTTTTCTTTTTCTTTTTTTAATAAATATAGGATTTGTATTAAATATTCATTGAGTCGAATCGAAATCTAATTTAGAATCGGAATAGAAAAATCTAATCGAGAATCGAAATTGAAAATCAAATTGAAAATCAATATCGAATCGAATTGAGAGCTTGCGAATCGAAATCGAATCGAATTGTAACATCTGAATCGATACCCAGCCCTAGTCATGACGCAGCAACGCATCTGAAGTAGTTTCATTCATACTTCAGATGAGTTGCGCTAAGGCATACCTGTCAACACTCCCGTTTTTCCCGGGTTTCTCCCGTTTTTTAGCCCTATCTCCCGGACCCCTCCCGGTTTGTTATTTCACCCGGGAAACTCCCGTAATTTGCATGGCCCAAACTCCTTTATGAATAATCGGACCAATAAGTTTGTCTAATGTTGACCAGTTTCTAGATCTTGTATTAAATGCATTATATTCACACAATCCACATACCATGTACAATTTCAACCCGTTTGTCACCTCAACCTGGCAACCTATAACCCAGTTGCGCAGTCGCGGAAAGTATAACCTGAAAGCGAGCCGATAGACATGGCAGGTAAAGGCAGGGCAGGATTAACCATTAGGGCAACTGGTCACTTGCCCAGGGCCACATGACATCTAAGGGGCTCTGACAGGTAGGAGGAAATACACAGAAATTTAATAAAGTTATCAAACACACTACAGTCTTCACTGCATAAAGTGCATCTATGCGGGTTCACGCAGTCTTTCCTCCCCGCTGAACGCCAGCGATTACTATTTCGTGAAATGCACTCCTGCTGGTTGAGCGCGGTAAAGTTCGTTTTAGGTTCGATATTAGCCGGACATTTGTTCTATAGGGTCGGTAGTCTAACAAAGATATCAATAGCAAGATTAGTTTTAACATTATGTGACCATTGTATATCGACATGATGAAAATATTCATTCAAAATCATTTGTGCATTAATGCTGCATAATAATATCTGAGAATGCTTTGACGCGTTTCCACAGCGCACGATGCTTAAGGGAACGTCTGCCAATTCCACCAACTGCGGTAAACGTAGTCTATAATTTGTATTATTTAAAATTACTTTTAACATTTAAAAACAGACGTTTTCAAATTCCAAAGCTTGCAGAAGGTTCCTAATGGCAATACTGACTTAGGCTACAGCTTTCCTAGTAGCCTTGAGTGAATTAACTTGTCTAAGAAAATGATTCATAAAACGTATACATATCAGTTGAGCCTATGTTTACTTTCGTCACTGACACAGACGAAAATGAAAAGACTAAGTTCAGCTTTAGGAGGGGAAGAAATAGGCCAGGATAAGAAGACTGAGAGAAAAAGAAATATGAAGATGAGGAGAGAGCAGGTATTGACAAATAATCTAATGACAAGGTTTTAAAGCTAGCCTATTTCTTATAATTTTTTGGCCTTCAAAAGTCCTAAATTGCACATATATAGATCAGAGAAATCAAAATTTTCTCGTGGGAGCATGTCCCCGAACCCCCCTAAGTACACTAGGGCCTTGAGTCTTATATTAATAAATTAAGTTATGTTTTCATTTATGGTTATTGCAATGTAAATAATACCATTAACATGTGCAGTACATTTAACAGCATGAGCTGCACGTGAGGTGTACCCCCCATGGCCCCCCCAACGGTCCCCTCACAATTCTCCCGGATTTTGAAAATCAAATGTTGACAGGTATGCGCTAAAGGCGTTCCCAAAAGTGTTGTATCGACGCAGTTCGAGTTCCCTCGAAAGGGAACAATTTGTGTTTCTTACAGTGGGTTGAGAAAACAAAACAAAAATAAACAAAACAATTATGGTAACATTATTTTAACATGACATTTAAATATGTTGCATATACTTACTATATATATTTGCCAATAGAGTTGAGATGTATGAAGTACAAAGCTCACACAGCACACTTTTAAACTGTTTAAACACACATAACTTTCTGTTAGTCGGTGCAGGGATTTTGCATTACCAGTAATAGTAAATATGGCCACCTCTTAAATCAAACCTTAACCCTAATCTTAAACCCTACAGTAAGCACATGTAGTTGATAAATATTCCTTAGTAGTAGTTGTGTAATTACACTGTAATAATGTCAGCTTAAAATAAAGTGTAACCAAAATATTTTTTGCACTGTGACTTAAAAGCCAAATTCAGTTGAATCCAGCAGTGAACAAGCTGAAAATGATCAGACGGTTGCTCAAGAAAGGAAGTGAATCTGGTTGGCAGGCTGCCACGGGTGCTGTACTTCAGCCTGTTCACATAAAGGCCGCTTCTGTGCTTCTCTGCTCTTTCTAGGCCGCAATGTGGATTAGAAAATCTCTAAGGGTTTAAGTGAATATTTGCAACCAGCATAGAACCGTACTGTTCTAAAATGTATAATATTGCAAAGCTGTGCATAAAGTCTTTCTGCCGAGAAAGGACATTCATACATCAGTAATGAAATATAAACTCTCAGTGGAGCACTTATATATGTGAATAATGTGCAGTATTTTGTAAACTGTTTCTTCAGCTATGGGCACTTTTATGTCCCAGGGGTTGATTTTTATTAAAATTGATAGATTAACCTTTTTTTTCTTTTTTTTTCTTTTTTTTGTTTATAAGAATGTTTTTTTTTTTTTAAACACACTTGCTATGATTGTTACTTTTCAAATGCCTTTTATGTAGGCTATACTGATTGTACTGTATCTTAAAATATGAAAATACATGAAAACATGACATTTTAAAAACTATGCTAAACTAAACAAAGAGTGAAATAATTTTTTTCACAAATTATGACCATCCCTCAGTTTTGGCATCATTCCCAATCAAGCTGTAATTTTATCAAATAATGTGAAAAGTGTGACAGTGAGCACAATAAATGCACACAAATATGCTGATAACTACCTGTTTATCTGTTTATTGAAAAAAAAAATCTGTTTATTGAAATAACCTGATTGACCAGTTTACATGCAAATCAATAACCTGGCAATGCACATTAATCGCTTTTACAAGACTGTGTGTGTGTATATATATATATGTGTTGCTTTTACTTTATTTAGAATGTAGTTAACATAATAAAGTATTGGTATCATCATATTGATTTACCCACTGCCCTATAAGGGAAGGATAAACGCCACAAACAACCACTTTCCTACCTGTGACGTCACTTCAGTGGTTTGGGAAAAGCACGTAAAAGAAAGCGATGCATAAGGATGTAGTGTTACGACGCCCAGTTCCAGGAATGCACTAATATTTTGTTGGTAGTACCAGTTTGCAAAAATTATTAGTTAACACTAAGTTGTTAACACTTCGGAAAAAATAATAATTCGTCGTTACACTACATCCTTATGCATCGCTTTCTGCCAGGACTTTTACATGCTTTTCCCTAATCACTGAAGTGACGTCGACGTCCGGGTTAGCAGTAGCATGAGCCGTCAGGCAAGTGTTATTTAAATAAACTCCTGATGTACTTACAAACTTTCCAATGCCTCGTTTTATGAGTACAGAACCTATTTGTACAACTGTATAAGTTCGGTACCATTCTGGGCATTATTAGTGGGGGCATTATTCTGACAAAATGTTAATTTCTGCAGTCAATTTAAAATGATTAATCTAAATAAAAAATAAAAAAAATAAAAAGATTTAATGACAAAAATACTTGTTTCATTACTGGATGTGCTGATGGCTTACACCCAAGCAGATTCGGAGCGGATCTTCTGTCGGATAATATCTCCAAAATGTTAAATACCTTTTGACTAGTAACCAAAAGTCCAAATCATAGTCTCTGCTGCACCAATTTAACTGATATAAATACTAGTTGTAGAACATTGCATAGAAACTGTGTCTATTCCTCGTTTAGTGAGATCAAATAATAAATCTACTGCAGGATCTAGGAAAAATCTAATTGTTATTAAAACAGAAAATGTTGCTATTAGTAAACAAAAACAATTTCTAAAACTAGGTCTTCTAAACATTAGATCACTCACACCTAAGGCAGTTATTGTAAATGAAATAGTCACAGATAATAGCTTCAATGTACTTTGCCTTACTGAAACCTGGCTTAAACCAAATGATTATTTCGGTCTAAATGAGTCTACTCCATCAGGATTCTCCTATAAACATGAGCCCCGTCTGATTGGTCGTGGCGGCGGTGTTGCAACAATCTATAGAGATATTCTCAATGTTACTCAGAAAACGGGTTATAAGTTTATTTCGTTTGAAGTACTAGTACTAAATGTTACGCTCTCAGATGTAAAAAAAACATCCCTATTATGTCTAGCATTGGCTACCGTACATAGACCGCCTGGGCCTTACGCTGATTTCCTAAAAGAGTTTGCAGATTTTCTCTCAGACCTATTAGTCAATGTCGATAAAGCATTAATTGTTGGAGATTTTAACATACACGCAGGGGCGCGCAACTACCCAGTGTCAGAGGGGTATGCAGCAAACAATTTTTAACAGATGAAATAAGTACAAAATTGCCATTTATGAATAAAATTGAATTAAACTTCACAGTGATGAATCCACTGCTGAGTGGACCTCTGTCCCTCTAGGGGGGTTGGGGGGCATGCCCCCCCGTAAGAAAATTTTGTGCTTTTTAATGTTGAATTCATCAATCTGGTGCACTTACTTTGAGAGTTCAAAATTAAAAGCTCCAACCCATATTCAGTGTGCAAATTAAACAAAGAAAAATTCAAACCTTTTTTAGTAACAGTGTCTGTCTACATTACACTAATACATAATATAATAATATTAATCCCATGATAGTAATAGCCATATATTGTAAAACAAATGCACTGAAAAATAAAGGAAACTTTCATAATTAGTTTTGTACTAATTTCTATACTTCACATTAAAGATGTGATTGGGCCAGCCCAGTGTCAATCAAGAAAAGAACCAATGGGCCGCTGATCTACGTGTTGAAAAATGTCAAAAAAAAAAACTAACGCTGACTTTGTTTTTGTTTTTTTGACCAATGTATTACAACGGCACTAACCCAGCGCCGGCAATTAAGCAAAACAAAACAAAACGAATGGGCCGCCGATGTACGAGTTTTATGGGCCGTTAAGACAAAGAAAAAAAAAAATAGCCTATTAGATGTATCGGCCTAAAAAGCACGTCGGCCCACCGGGAATCTCCTAGCCTACATGCGTGGACGACGTCACACTTTAAATCCTACCTGTTGCCTTTGACCATCCACTTTTTTAGCTGCTGGCGCATCAATTGACATGCCATCTCCTTTTCCCTCTTTCTTTTTCTATTTTTAGTACCGACAGCTTTTTTGCTTTATCCATCTTTTTCGACTCGTTCCTGCTCGCTCAGCGGTCACGGCGCCCCCTCCTGCTCGCTATATTATCCCCCCCCCCCCCCAGCCTGTTAGTCCTCTAAAAAGTGATATAAAATTGAGGAAATGCAGAAATGATTTAGAAACGCACAACAGCAGCTACGTATAGATTTAAAAAAAAAAAAAAAATTACCATCGCTTTGGCGCCCCCCCTGGTGCTGCGCCCCTATGCGCCGCATATAGCGCATACCCACTTTTTGCGCCACTGCATACACGTAGATAATCCAAATGATGCGTTAGGGGCTGCGTTTACAGATTTATTAAACTCCTTTGGGGTCAAGCAAAACGTTACCGGACCAACTCATCGTTTTAATCATACACTCGATTTAATTATATCACATAGAACCGATCCAACCGATATAGATATCATTCCACAAAGTGATGATGTCACTTACCATTACATGGTAACTTGCATATTACGTACTCCTGTAATATGTCATGCTGCGCCGCATTATCGACCAGGCAGAACAATCCTTCCATCCACCATAGATAATTTTTCAAATTGCTTATCTGATCTGTCTCAGCTGCTCAGTGAACCCAAACAAACAGATGAACTAGAGGAATTAACTAGCACTATGAGTACCATTCTCTCTGGAAAATTGGATATTGTTGCACCCATTAGATTAAAAAAGGTCAGAGAGAAAAGTAAAACACCATGGTACAACAATACTACGCATGTTCTAAAGAGAGAAACCCGTAATTTAGAGCGTAAATGGAAACAAACTAATTTAGAGGTCTTTAGAATCGCATGGAAAGACAGTATGTCACGTTATAAAAAGGCCCTAAAAGCAGCCAGGGCTGAGCACCTCCGCAAACTAATAGAAAACAACCAAAACAATCCTAGGTTTTTATTTAACACTGTGGCTAGACTAACAAATAAACAGACGTCACCTGAACAAAATATACCGTTACAGTTTAGTAGTAATGATTTCATGAACTTCTTCACTGAGAAAATAGAAAGCATCAGAACCACAATTGTAAACGTTCAATCCTCAATCGCGCCTTATAATTCAGCCTCAATTATCACCCCGCAAGAACAATTACAGTGCTTTACAACTATAGAACAAAAAGAGTTAAATAAACTTATCACTTCATCTAAAACAACAACATGTTTATTAGATCCTATACCAAGTAAACTACTGAAAGAAGTGTTACCTGTAGTGGAAGAACCTCTCTTCAATATTATTAACTCATCTTTAACTTTAGGTCATGTTCCAAGAGCATTTAAACTGGCAGTTATAAAACCTCTCATTAAGAAACCACAATTAGACCCACATAATCTAGCAAATTATAGACCCATTTCAAATCTTCCTTTTATGTCTAAAATACTAGAAAAAGTTGTGTCCGCCCAACTGGGCTCTTTCTTGCAAGAAAATGACATCTATGAAAAGTTTCAGTCTGGATTCAGACCGCATCATAGCACTGAAACTGTGCTCGTTAAAATCACAAATGATTTACTATTAGCTTCTGACCAAGGCTGTATCTCAATACTAGTTTTACTTGATCTTAGTGCTGCGTTCGATACTATAGATCACACAATACTCTTAGATCGACTACAAAATTATACTGGTGTTCAAGGACAAGCATTAAACTGGTTCAGATCATACTTATCTGACCGCTACCATTTTGTCTATTTAAATGGAGAAAAATCTATCATAACTTCAGTAAACTATGGAGTGCCGCAAGGATCTGTGTTAGGCCCTCTCTTATTCTCAATATATATGTTGCCACTTGGAAATATTATAAGGAAACATGGAATTAGTTTCCATTGTTATGCTGATGACACTCAAATCTATATTTCATCACGGTCAGATGAAAACGCTAAATTATCCAAACTAACAGAGTTTGTTAAAGATATAAAAGATTGGATGACGCGCAATTTTCTTTTATTAAATCCAGACAAGACAGAGGTACTAATCATCGGTTCAAAAAACCGCCCACAAAACCTCTCACAATACAACTTTAACATAGTAGGATGTCCTGTTACTTTATCATCTATAGTAAAAGACCTGGGTGTTATATTAGACTGCAACCTGTCTTTTGATAATCATATTTCATATGTTACAAGAACAGCCTTTTTCCACCTTAGAAACATTGCTAAGCTACGTAATATGCTATCAGTTTCTGATGCAGAAAAGTTAGTTCATGCATTCATGACCTCGAGACTAGATTACTGTAATGCTTTATTAGCTGGTTGTCCTGCATCCTCAATAAACAAGCTACAGTTAGTCCAAAATGCCACCGCTAGAGTTCTTACTAGATCAAGAAAATATGATCATATAACACCAATTTTATCATCACTACATTGGTTACCTATAAAGTCCCGTGACTCCCGTATTAACTACAAGGTATTCCTACTGACTTATAAAGCCCTAAACGGCTTAGCTCTAGTCTATTTAACGGATCTTCGATCGCCCTATAATCCATCGCGCTCTTTAAGATCACTAAATTCGAGGCTTTTTGGACTTTTCCAAAACTCTGGAATAGCCTTCCTGATACTGTTCGTTGCTCAGACTCGCTCCCAGTTTAAAACTAGATTAAAGACGCATCTCTTCAGCCAGGCATTCATATAATACTTTTAATCTTACAGTTAAATCCGACCTCTAGTTTATAAACACCAGAGGAGAACTGGCCCCTGACTGAGCCTGGGTCCTCCCAAGGTTTTTATTTCTCCATTAGGTCACCTGATGGAGTTTTTCGGTTCCTTGCCACTGTTGCCTTTGGCTTGCTCAGTTAGGGATATTTGGGGATATTTTATATAATTTAATTAATCAATCAACAATACTATTGATCAGCATTACCAAACGTGGACGTTTTCCACTAGAAACAAACATTGATGTATTATTTTAATTTAATACTGTGAAGCTGCTTTGATACAACCTGTGTTGTGAAAAGCGCTATATAAATAAACTTGACTTGACTTGACTTGGATGAATCAGTGTTTTTGAACAAATCTCTAGAATAAATTATTAAAAAAATGACAAACACATTTGTTCACTAGTCTCTTGTAACCACCTGTTTGTGTAACAATGTTAAATCTTTATCTTTAAGTGTCAAGTTTCTTGCAAAAGTTGATTTACTCTATTTTGATTGCTACTGTAGACAGTGACTACGTTTACAAGCTGTCAATATTCGGGTTATGGTCGGGTTAAGGTCACTATTTGGGTTTCTGAAACATTCGGAATAACCCGTTTACAAGCGTGAGTAGAGAGAGTTACTCCTGTATACATGGAATTGGCAATATCCCGATGTAAACGGCGACGCACAGTTTGCGTCTTGACGTACGGACAACCTTAAGACGCAATATGCGTCATTTCCGATTCTTCTTCCTGTATCCAAAGACAACAACAGCAGCAGCACGCGGATAATGAATAGTTCGAGGCAGATAGCGATCGCCTTTGTTTGCGCTTTCCTCTTCGCTCCAAAAGTGTGGTGCTGTCCTGCGTCTCGCCATGTTTACCTCTACTTCTTGTTTACTTCTGGTATACTGCACGCGGGTTTCTGTATGCGCCGTCTCTACTCAAAAGACCAAGATTCCTTGCGAATAGAACATGCGCAGAACACAAATCAATGTTCCTTTTGATGGGGATATGCCGATACGCGTTTACATGACCAAATATTCGGGTTAGAAAAGGGGTACCCCAGGTATCATATCCGGGTTTTTAAAAACCGGGATATGAGCATATTCGGGTTTTTGCCGGTGTTTACATGGCCGTGCGCGACCGGGTTATTGCTAATATCCCGGTTTTGAACGGGTTATTGGCTGCATGTAAACGTAGTCAGTGTAACTATTAACTTTTATCTCAGTACTTCTATGATATATCATTTGAATTACGAGCTGATGTTGTTGTAATAATATATAAGAATATAATAAATGACTGTTGTGTCAATCTAAAATTATCTTCCCACTCATCATTCTGTGGTGCAGGACAACGTTGTCCAACAAGTGCTGGTTTCGGATTCATCTGCAGATGCCTTGTTTTTGGCATCTGGGCATAATTTTTTACTGCTTGATTAATATAAGCAGCTATGGCAAAGCTTTGTGTGCTCCTTGTCTCCTAATAAGGACCTGAAATAGGTAAATATAAGTCTGCTTTTTAAAACAATGGAGGATGGTTAGTTTGTGACAACAGCAGGAAACTGCATATTCATGCAGTGCGTGCACATCAGAAGATCAAATTAGATTTGAAGCTTGTGACTCATAAATGCCCGTCAACCCGATGACTTAGCATTCATGTAAAAACTATGTTCAGATTCAGCAATAAGAATGATTTCATTCTGATCGAAACAAAAAACGTCCATGTAAATGTGGCTAGTAGTTCACTTTAAAATGAAAATTAGTCCATGATTTACTCACCCTGAAGCCATCCTAGGTGTATATGAGTTAGGCTACATTAAAAAATGTCCTGGCTCTTCCAAGCTTTATAATGGCAATGGATTGCAACCAACAGACTGAAGCTCAAAAAAGTGCATCCATCCATTATATAAGAACTCCACGCGGCTCTGGGGGGTTATTAAAGGCCTTCTGAAGCAAAGCCATGAGTTTGTGTACGAAAAATATTCATATTTAACACTTTATAAAGTAAAATAATTTGCCTCCGGCCAAACGAACATACGGTTTCCACTTAAGGGTAAAGCGCAACTTATGCGAGTAATGTGACATACTGTTGATATTTACGCTATGCCATGATGCACTACGCTACGTCTGATGTCACAAGTTGCTAAAGTTCTGCTTTACATGCAAGTAGACTGCGTATGGCCGTTTGGTCGGAAGCTAGTTATTTTACTTCATGAAGTTTTAAATATGGATATTTTTCTAACACAAACTCATGGCTTTGCTTCAGAAGGCCTTTATTAACCTCCTTAGAGAAGCGTGGAGTTTGTTTATGACGGATGGATGCGCATTTTTGAGCTTCAAACTGATGGTTGCAATCCACTGCCATTATGAAGCTCGGAAGCATCATGGCGTTTATTAATATAACTCCGATTGTATTCATCTGAAAGAAGAAAGTCATATACACTTAGGATGGCTTGAGGGTTAGTAAATCATGGAGTAATTTTCATTTTAAAGTAAACTACTCTAAGTAAATTATGTAAAATCTAATTTAGTAAATTTTATTAAATTAAGTAAAATCAAAACACCTCACACATAACAAAAGGTTAATGGATCCATACCAGAAGTGACTGTGCAGTGTAGCAGATAAAGAACAATCCTCCACCAAATTGCTAGTAATCATCTGGATCCTTGGTCAATCTGGGGTGGGGTGGAGTGGGCTGATAAGTCCTTAAAAGGAAAGATTTAATTTGTACCATTCCTTTAAACATTATTAAACAAAACGTATTTAAATTGTAGCAACATTTGCCATTATAAAACATTCAGACAACATGAACAAATGGTCCCCAATAGCTCCCTGGGTCCGCAGCAAAAACGGCTGCCCACTGCTCCAGGAGTGTGTTCACAGTGTGTGTGTGTGCACTTGAATGGGTGAAATGAAGAGCACAAATTCCAAGTATGGGGACACCATATATTCTGTCCTCTGCATGCGTGTGCGTTGGGCATGCATATACAGATAGCTAAACATTGTAACGTGATGAAGAGGCTTCAATGACCACTCAGAGGATGTCAATTTTCTTCTTTACTTGAGTGTAATCATGTTATTTCTCTCAATGTTACATTACTTTGTGAAACTGAAAAAGAAATACAAAAATGCTTATTTAAATATAAAGAAACAATATTCAAAACTCTTTACACAATGTTTACATTAATATCGGAAAATTACACTAGATGTTAAGTGATCACATGGCGATCTCCTGAAATGTCCGCATAATGCCTGCGTCACCACTAACGTGCGTCTAATATATACATTTTAATATGATACAGACACAAAGTATATAAAATAACAATTATATTCAATAAACTTACAAGCAAAGCTTCTCTGGACTTTACACAACACTGGAATCGGAAGAAAAGAGAACGCGATCTCTCTGCTGCGCAGAACTGGAAAATGGCTGATGAGCTTTGCGTGATTGTAGCTATGAAGCATAACAAATAAAGTTTTTCCAAGAGAAGTTTAACTAAATCTATGGCAAACAGCGCCATCTAGTGGCGAAAAATGATTAATGTTAGAAATGACATAATACTCCCCGTCTGGTATTAAGCATAATGCCATTCTTGAATTCTCAACCAGTGAATACATATTCACAAGGTAACTTAACACATAAGCAAAACAACCTCTGTAATAGGTCTAAAGAATGTTTTAGCAGTACCACTCTTAGTGACTTTCAGCTCCAGTTTTCTGACTCTGCCATCTGTGCCGGAAATAGCTTTGGTGACCAAAGCCATTGGCCATTCATTCCTTTTCACCTGATCATCTTTCATGAGGACCAGGTCTCCTTCTTTGATATTAGGCTTGTTGTCTTGCCATTTCTTGCGAGACTGAAGGGATGCAAGGTATTCTCGCCTCCACCTTTCCCAGAATATGCTGGCGAGATATTGCACTCTTTTCCACTGTTTCCGATATAGGTCGGTACCTTCAAAGGGTCCTGGAGGTCCGTACGGGGTACACACCTTTTGGGTGAGGATCATTGCTGGAGTGAGGAGAAGAGGTGACTCAGGGTCAGTTGAAATGGATACGAGGGGTCTTGCATTGATAATAGCACACACTTCGGCCATTAGAGTTGACAGCATTTCGTGAGTCAGATGCGAGGAGCTGATTTGAAGAAGCATGGAGTCTAAGATCCGTCTGGAAAGTCCGATCATCCTCTCCCATGCTCCTCCCATGTGAGATGAATGAGGTGGATTAAAGATCCATTTGCAACCTTCTTCACTGAGGTATTTGGTCACGCTTGAATCTTTAGTCGAGACCACAAGCATATTCAGCTCTCTGCAGGCTCCTTGGAAATTAGTGCCACAGTCGGATCGTATAATCTTAGCCGGGCCTCGCATGGCGAAGAAGCGGCGAAGCGCGTTAATGAAACTTGATGTGTCCATTGACTCTATCAGTTCGATATGAATGGCTCGCACGGATAAACATGTGAATATTACTGCCCATCTTTTACTGTAGGCCTGACCTCCACGGGTACGGCGTGCTGATACATTCCAAGGGCCGAACACGTCCAAGCCGACATTAGTAAAGGGTGGTTCTGTGCTGATGCGGTCAGGAGGGAGGTCTGCCATTTTTTGTTCAGCTGTTTTACCTCTCTGTTTGCGGCAAATGACGCACTTGCGGAGGATACTGGTGATGTGTCTTTTTGCTCCAACTATCCAGAATCCTCCAGTCCGGATTTCTCCTTCTGTGAAGATTCGACCTTGATGATTTACTTTCTCATGGTGATGATTTATTAGGAGGGTTGCTATGTAACTATGGCCAGGTATGATGAGAGGGTGTTTCTCACTGCTGGGGAGTGTGGAATGTTCCAGTCTGCCTCCAATTCTTAGAAGTCCATCCTCCAGGACAGGGTTAAGCCTCTTAAGGGAACTCTGCTTGAAAACATCTCTCTCATTTTCCAGACAAGTGATTTCTTCTTTATAAGCTTCTCGTTGTGCACTCCTGATGATGACCCTTTCAGCTCGAGTCAGTAACTCGGGCATGTACGAACTTTTGCAGTGGTGCCAGCCGCAACACATCTTTTCTTTGTTTCTGAAAGACTGAGCGATGTGTATAAGAGAAGCTACGGCTCTTCTTAAGGATCTCCAAGATGAAAATCTTTCAAAGCGGTGAGAACCAAGATCAGAATCAGGGTTTAAGCATGTGGTGACGTGTGCTCGCACTTCCACGTCTGTATCTGGGTCAATAAGATTGTAAGGAGCTTCTTTCACCGGGGTGGTTGCAGGATGCTGCAGAAATGAAGGACCGGTGAGCCAGTTTGTTTCAGTCAGACGGCATGCAGGAACTGGTCTAGTAGCAACATCTGCAGGGTTTTGTGAGGTTGGAATGTAAAGCCACTGTTCTGGGTGACTGAATTTTCTAATTCTTTGAACTCTGTTACTGACGTACACGTAAAAGCGTCGGGTCTCGTTGCAGATATACCCCAATACAACTTTGCTGTCTGTGTAGAACAGTAGGGTGTCTGGTTTGATGTCTAGCTCCTGGATGATTTGTTCAGCTATTTCGACTGCAAGGACGGCCGCACACAGTTCAAGTCTGGGAACCGTATGTCCAGTCTGTGGGGCTAGCTTGGCTTTACCCATAATGAATCCAACTTGACACATCCCATCGTGATCCGTTACCTTCAAATATGCGACAGCAGATATGCTCTGAATGGATGCGTCTGAGAAGACGTGAATCTCCTTTTTTACTGAGTGGGAAATGGACATTAGAGTGTAAGTTCGGGAAATGTTTAGTTGCTCTAAGTCTTGCAACGAGTCCTTCCAAAGGTTCCATTCAGTTTTCTTTTCGGCTGCGAGGGGGGCATCCCAGTCTGACTTCCCATTCGAAAGTTCACGAAGTAGCAGTTTCCCTCGGATGGTGATTGGCGCCACCATGCCGAGAGGGTCAAACAAGCTGTTCACAGTTGCCAGGACTCCTCTGCGTGTGAATGGCTTGTCACTGAGGTTGACGTGGAACGTAAATGTATCCTTCTGAAGGTCCCAACTCAAGCCAAGACTGCGCTGCAAAGGGGGTGAATCAGTGTCTAGATTCAAATGTTTTAAGTCTTTGGCATAGTCGGCTGGAGAGAATGCATGCATCACAGCTGGGCTGTTGGATGCTATTTTGTGGAGTCTTAGGTTAGAGATAGCGAGCATATCTTTGGTAGCCTTAAGCAAACTGATAGCTTCGTTGATGGAAGGAAGTGACTTTAGTCCGTCATCAACATAGAAGTCTCTTTCAACAAAACGTCTCGCATCTGCACCGAACTCTAATTCACCATACATGGCAGCACGTCTGAGGCCATAAATGGCAACAGCTGGGGAGGGGCTATTGCCGAAGACGTGGACTTTCATGCGGTATTCTACCATGCTTTGAGAGATGTCGTTGTTCTTGAACCACAGAAAGCGGAGAAAGTTCCTATGATCCTCTCTGACGATGAAACTGTGGAACATTTGCTCAATGTCCGCAGTGATGGCTATTGGCTCGTGCCTAAATCGTAGTAGGACTCCTAGCAGACTATTGTTTAAATCTGGGCCTGTTAACAGCACATCGTTCAAAGACACGCCATGGAACTGGGCGCTGGAGTCGAACACTACACGAATTTGACCAGGCTTGCGTGGATGATACACACCAAAGGAGGGTAAGTACCAGCACTCCTCCCCTGGGTTCACAGAAGGAGCTGGCTCGGCATGATTGTTATCAAAGACCTTCTGCATAAACTCTACGAAGTGCTCTCTCATCTCAGGTTTCTTATGTAGTGTGCGACAGAGAGAATTAAAACGGCTCAGAGCTTGCTCTCGGTTGTTTGGAAGCCGTTGTCTAAGTGCACGAAAAGGAAGGGGTGCTACCCAGCTGTTAGTGTCATCCATGAACATTTCTTTGTCCATTAACTGAATGAACTGCCCATCCTCAATTGAAGGGGCTATTTTTTCATCATCTTCCGTTCTTTCAAAGACTGAGGTGGCTATTGGGCTGGGAGAAAATTGGTGAAGGAGAGAGGCTTTAACACTTGGCTGTGCAGTTAACTTCTCCTTGAGGTAGAGTTTATTGGAACACGGACTAAAGTAAGATGGACGCCCGTCTTCTAGAATGTTCGTGCGGTAAACATTAACAGTTGAAGGCTTGTGAGCAGCACCAAGACACACCTCACCAACCACAACCCAGCCTAGGTCCAGTCTTTGAGCATAGGGAGCATTTTGTGGCCCATTGCGTTGCTCTCTTACCTTGTGGACTTGAAGGATATCACGTCCAAGAAGGAGAAGTATTTGAGCATTTGGATCTAGAGGAGGGATGAGATGAGCAATAGATTTGAGATGTGAGTGGTGTTTTGCTGCTTCAGGAGTGGGTATCTCTGACCTGTCTTCGGGCATGTAGTTGCACTCAATGAGCGTAGGGAGTGGGACTGAAAGACTGCCATCTAAAGGACGTGCGATGAAGTCCATAGCCCGCCTCCCAGACATTTCTGTGACTCCGGCGCATGTGCGCAGAGTGTAGGGAAATTCTGTGCTCTTGAGATTGAAGAAGTCGAAAAACTCAGCTCTGGCAAGTGAACGATTACTTTGATCGTCAAGAATAGCATAGACGTTCAGTGTTTTGTCTGGCTCTCCCTTAGGGTGAACTTTGATAAGACAGATTTTTGAACAGGACCGTGAACCATTAGTATCCCCGCAGACCTCGGTGCATTTAGAGTTAATGTTAGCGTTTGCACTTTCTCTCTCCCCGCCATGCTCTGTGCTGGGTGCTTTCAGTGTCCATGGAGGTGGTCCAGGATGAAGGGCGGTGACATGTTTGTTACTACCACACTCTGTGCACTGTATGACAACTTCACAGTCTTTGGCCACATGGTCATTCGAAGAACAACATCTGAAGCAGATATTATGCTCCTTCAAAAACATTTTCCGTTCCTCAATGCTCTTAGCTCTAAAGGTTCTGCACCGTTTGAAGGGATGGGGTTTTTTGTGAATGGGGCATTGTCTGTTTATATCAGGCTTACTATTCGGCGAATCAGAAGAGCTGGTTGTTTGTACAATCTCAGTTTTGTGAGTAGAGATGAAGCTTTTCAGTGGTCCGCCTCTTCTTACTGAGTTTTCAGGCTTTACAGGGGCAGTTGGAGATGAGTGGAATGCAAAACTTGGATCGTTGCGCATGTAGGCTTCCTTACATACAAAGTCTGTGAAAAATGTGAATGGAGGAAACGGTACCTGGAACTGAAGCTTGTATTGGGACCCTTGGGACATCCATTTTTCTTGGAGGTTATGAGGAAGTTTGTTGACAATAGGTGCCACGCCCCTCGCTGTGTCCAGGAAAGAGAGCCCGGGTAAGTAGCCTCCAAGCTTTGCCGACTCCACTTCTTTGAGCAGATCTGCAAGTTCCCTTAACTTTTGGGGTTCTCTATTGCTGATTTTAGGGAAACAATCCAGCTTATCAAAGAGTGTTTTCTCAATTATTTCAGCACTCCCAAAGCTTTCTTCTAGACGGCACCATGCCATTCTACGACCAGCTGCTGGATCAGCGACATGAACAGCTCTCACTCTTTTGACTTGTTCTGAGGACTGTGGTCCTAGCCACCTTGACAGAAGATCAAGCTCCTCGCTAGGGGTGAGCGATAGTCCTTCTAGAGCATTCATAAATGATGACTTCCAGGCCAAGTAGTTTTCCGGTCGATCGTCAAACTTATTAAGCCCTGAGTTCACAAGCTCACGACGCACCAGGTATCTGGCTATTTCACTCATACCTGCATGATCTGTGGAGGGTGGCTGTTGCGTTGAACCGCTGAGGTAGGAAGTCTGAGGTTGGTTCGCTTTTTCTGAAACCGGAATTTGTCCATAGGCTTTGTTATGAGAGAATGATGTATATGGCAGGTTGACAGGAGTGTGCTGGGGAAATGACAACTGGGTGGTGGGCATTCTAGGTTGGCTTACTATGAATGGCTTAGGAGTTGAAATGTGGTTTAGTGTGCCAACGTTCTGTGTGGCATTGCTCGTGACAGCCGTGGTGGGCAGCGCAGGCGAGATCATGAACTGTTCGTGATCACGGGAGTCTGTCTCTGCTTTAACATGAGGGAGACGATGAAAACTTGATCCAGAAAGACTGTCCACATAGTCCTTTGTACGCTTTTCAATAGTTTCCTGTGGAAACGCTGTGACGTCAGTCGCCATATTCATTTCTCCGGACTCGATCTCTGCTGCAGCCGCTTCAAGAAACTCAGCCTCTGCTGCTGCCGCTGCAAACTCCTTTTTATGCTGTAGTGATAACAGTTCAGATTCCAGTTTAGCTCTTTCTAGCAGTACCTCAGCCTCTCTTTCCACAAAGTTTGTACGCGCTCTCACTGCTTCCGCTTTAGCTCGTGCCTTGGTTGCCGCCATACTCGCAGTGGACGATCTTGAGCTCTTGGAAGATGCAGATATTACCGATCTGGTTTCCAGTTGACTGAGTGAGACATGTGATGTGGTCAGCTGTTGCTCTTCAGCTTTCTCTTTAACATCCATCTTGAGTTAGTTGTGATGGGTGGAATAACTGGATAGCTGTCCTTCTCATAAGTGTTGTATTCTGCCCGTCGTGCTGCTTTTTCACTATTCTGTCCTCTGCATGCGTGTGCGTTGGGCATGCATATACAGATAGCTAAACATTGTAACGTGATGAAGAGGCTTCAATGACCACTCAGAGGATGTCAATTTTCTTCTTTACTTGAGTGTAATCATGTTATTTCTCTCAATGTTACATTACTTTGTGAAACTGAAAAAGAAATACAAAAATGCTTATTTAAATATAAAGAAACAATATTCAAAACTCTTTACACAATGTTTACATTAATATCGGAAAATTACACTAGATGTTAAGTGATCACATGGCGATCTCCTGAAATGTCCGCATAATGCCTGCGTCACCACTAACGTGCGTCTAATATATACATTTTAATATGATACAGACACAAAGTATATAAAATAACAATTATATTCAATAAACTTACAAGCAAAGCTTCTCTGGACTTTACACAACACTGGAATCGGAAGAAAAGAGAACGCGATCTCTCTGCTGCGCAGAACTGGAAAATGGCTGATGAGCTTTGCGTGATTGTAGCTATGAAGCATAACAAATAAAGTTTTTCCAAGAGAAGTTTAACTAAATCTATGGCAAACAGCGCCATCTAGTGGCGAAAAATGATTAATGTTAGAAATGACATAATACCATACTTGGCTACATGTTACGTCACATCACACAATTGTAGCTTTAAAAAAAGCAAATTGGTACACCAAAATCAAACAAACCATCTAATAATTTTACCTGCAGCCACATTTATCCTGTTATGACACATCTGAGGGTCTTTCCCTTGATGTTCTTCAGTGAACTAAATAAAGGACTGATGATGGTGACATGTTCTGTCACTATAGAGGAAGAACGACAAAATGATAAAAAGTTACTCAGATTTGTCACTGGTAGAGGAAATTACTTTTGATAATGAGAATAAATACTTTTAACTAGCCTACATAATATATTAATCCCAATGTAAGATTTAGAAGCAATGGTTAAAATTGACTAACATTTTTTGATAGTTCATAATCGTGGTGGATTTGTCTCTCTGGGGTGCCTGTTCTCCCCCCCCAAAAATCTTCTTCCACTGCTTGAGATATATAAAGTAAACAAACATCTTATGTAAAAAAACATAAGAGATTTAGACCAAAAATAGTTCTCAACTCTTCTGTAGATTCCAGTGTTTCAGAGTGTAAATGACTGTTTTATCAGTCACTTTACTCATTCGGATGCTCCTTTCCTAGTTAAAAAAAAAAAAAAAAAAAAAACCTATACAAAAATATATTTAAAACACATTTATTTTATACTTATTGTACTTCAAATCCATTAACATATTTATTGACACATCACCTAAGACTTATTTAATTTATAAATAAACTTTATTTGGAGCATTTCTTCATTTCATTTCCTCATTTTCTAAAGTACAATTGTTGGGTATTTATATTAAGTACATAAATATGTAAATGTATTTGTAGTAAACAGCATAAAATATATTTCAAATACATTTTTTTTCACTAGAATTTTCATGTGAAAATGACATCAGAGGCTACAACATTAAATACGTGCTAATACGCTAATCGCGATTAGCATCTTAATATAATCAAAGGTGTGCTTTGATGAAGTCAATGGTACACATACAGCTACAGGTTACGTTACGTCCGTTATCCGTTTATAAATCTCTCGTGTGTACAAAACATTTCTGGGAAGATAATTAACTCCACTAAGATTTGTTTATTATATATTCTACCGTGAACTAAATGAACACTCTCATCCACTTATTTTAATGTAGCCTAATACCTAAACGTTTGAATATATATTAATTGATCCTTGTTTTTCTAAAATGATAGTGAATGACATGAACACGAAACATAACTTTATTAATGAGACTGAAAATTTGTATTTTACCTGATATTGCCAATGTTTGCAGGACCTCACACATCCAGTCCAACTTTCCTCTGTTCACATACCAGCTTCTGTTCTCCTCCGTTTACATGCCACAACCCAAATTAGTTCAAAATAAGAATTTAACAGGCATAAGGAAAGACTGAGTAATCTTGCCGAGCAGTAGTACACTTCGTCATCAACTCAAACTGATGTATTTTCAAACATGACCAGTAAAAAGGCGCGCACAGTTGTCATTGGCCAGTTATGTAGATGACAGTCAGATTAACCAATCATGATCAAAGAAGGTGAAACAACCAATAGCAATTGTTTCAGTGTGGTAATGTAAAAAATGACTTTTCTTCTTTTCTTTCTTTCTTTCTTTCTTTCTTTCTTTCTTTCTTTCTTTTATTTTTTTTTATTTTTAAGAAATGTGTGTTTAGTTCTCTTACGAGAGGTCTCTCGTATTGCGTAAGGTTAGCTTACGCATCGGGAAAGTCTTCTTTCTTCGAGATCTGAAGCCAAAAAATTATCCTTAATTTTGTATTCATTGTCAACGCAGTGCAGCAGCCGACAGACCTAGGCAGGCTGTATAAGCGTGCTCATTGGCTGCTCGGTGGCAACTGCTTAAGCCTATCGGTGAGCGCTCTGAACGCGGCAACCAATGAGGGTGCTTCACGCCCTCCACACCCTTCTAACCGTCAGAATGGGTGTGGCCAGCATGTATATATTCAGCGCTCACAGGCTAAAATTCTGATTTTCTTGTCTTCAGCGACGCTCTTCGCATCGCTGGATCTTGAGAGCCGCCGCCATTGAAACCAGCGACCAGCAAGCTTAGGACAGCGCCTGAGGAAGCCGGCTGTCTTCGCCGCCTTCAGCCATCCGTGCCTGCTACGCTATCCGGCGACATATCCTTTACATTATTACCGTTACTGTGTGTATTCTAAAAGAGCACGAGGCGTTTTTGTAAAAACGGCTCGTTTTTCCTGCGGCTCGTGCCGCGCCCCGCTCAGCAACGGAGACCGCCACCTCTCTGCGCTCTCCGCCTGGGCCGCGGGCACGCCGCCACCGCACTCTCCGAGTGCGAAGAGCTTTCAATGTCGACCCTGCGGGCTCGACTTGAAGCTTTCGACCAAGCTGTCGCTCCGCCTGTCCCTGCCGGGCCGCGCAATAAGAAGCGCCGCTCACAGCGACCACCGGAGACTGTTGTGACTGAGGAGCTCGCGGGAACCTCTCCCTCGAGCCCTCTCTCGCCCTCTCCCTCCCGGCCGCTCTACCGCCGGCTCTCGCCCGTGCCGCTGCCGCGTCAGGAGATGAGGCGAATGTGTTAGATACCCGTACTCTCCCTCTGTTCGAGCCGTGCAACTACGCCGCTCACAAGGGATGGCAGAAGCGGACGGTCTCGGAGCGAGTTTCCTCTCGCTCTGTTCGAGCCGCGCAAACTGAGCCGCTCACAAGGGATGGCAGGAGCGGACGGTCTCGGAGCGAGTTTCCTCTCCCTCTGTTCGAGCCGCGCAAACTGCGCCACTCACAAGGGATGGCAGGAGCGGACGGTCTTGGAGCTCTCTTTACGTTACAAGAAAGCTACTCCGTCCTCGCGCGTCACTCACCGGTGAAAGGGAAACAGAGTGTTTTCGTCCCGCCGTGGCCTGGACTATAACCTCCATTTCTCACACATTTCTCAGTCCCCTCTTAAGTTCAGGCGACTGGAATTGTTACTATTGCAGTATACGAGCCTGTTATGAATACACGCTCGCCTGCAAGCAAACGCTGTCACAAGACATGATGACGCTAACCGAGTACTAATGTATTCGCCCCTGTGGCTAAGTGGCGGAATCCTAGACTGTCAAGCTAGAGACCCGGGTTTGGTCCCCGCTCTCGCGGCAGATAACAATTTATGCTGTTCGCTTCTCCGAGCTCGCGGCCAGTTTTTCTTACATACAGAAAGCAAGCCCGCTCTCTCCCTCGTTGGGCCGCGCAGATTGCGCCGTTCAAGGGATGACGAAGCGGACGGTCACGAGCAGCGTTCAGCATGCGCGCCTCACTCACCGGCGAAAAGATAAGAGAGTGTGTTAGTCTCGCTACGGCTGGACAACCGCCAATTCTCACACATTTCTCAGTCCCCTCTTAAGTTCAGGCGACTGGAAATATTACTATTGCAGTAAACGAGCCTGTTTTAAACACACGCACGCCTGCAAACAAACGCCGACGCGACACATGAGGTCGCTTTTTATATGCTCGCGCTAACCGAAAGCTAATGTGTTTTCCCCTGTGGCTCAGTGGCAGAATCATACGCTTTCGTGCGGGAGATCCGCGTTCGATCCCAGCTCTCGGGGCAGATAAAAATTTATGCTGCTTGCTTCTCCGAGCTCGCGGCCAGTCTTTCTTACTTACAGAAAGCGAACCCGCCTCTCGCACCACACCTACTCAGGGTGCTCGAGTATTTATGAGCGTCTAAACACGAGAGAAGTAAAGACGGTTAGCCCCGCAGCTCTGCGGCTGGACCACCGTCGAAGCTTCACGCACTGTCAGTCCCCGTTGCCACGGCTACTGCAGCTGTTTACCTCGCAGTCAACGAGCCGGTATATCTACCCGCTCGCCTGCGCGCATCCCAGAGAAATTTCAAAAGAGCAAAATGTCTGGTTGCACGGCTGACGCCGTATGTGTTTCTAGTACAGTGAATGTGCCCACGTTTCTGTGCTCACCCCTGTACACAAGCACTATACATCACGTGTCTCTCACAGAGCCCACTCTCATGAAGCAGGCAAAAGCCGCTTTAGTGTTAGAAGTAGGTCACGTGTCCACTTCTCCGTGCCCACACCTACTCACTGCCCGCTCTGTCACACGGCCTCCCACGACCGGTCATGTTTTGAATGTAAGTCCTGTGCCCGCCCTCGAGCGCTCACACATACTAACTAACATTTTCGCCCCGACGCCGACATCGCGCGTCGCGCCTCACACTATATGTTCCCCGTCCAAAGCCACCGGGACACTGTGTGTAAAACGGCCAGCTATCGCTATCGCGCTGCGCCCGCCCCTGAATGTAAGTCCTGTGCCCGCCCTCGAGCGCTCACACATACTAACGAACATTTTCGCCCCCGACGCCGCCATCGCGCGTCGCGCCTCACACTATATGTTCCCCGTCTAAAGCCACCGGGACACTGTGTGTAAAAAGGCCAGCTATCGCTGCGTGCGATCCGCCGTATCTAAGAACCAAGAGCGCGTGCGCCGCGCCCGCCCCTCCGTTTCGAGCTCTCGAGCCCGCGATGCGCGGCGATCGGAGCCCGGAGGCCATTCTGCCCCTGGCTGCACACGCTAAAGCGTGGGAAGCTATTCCAGGCGCATCAGAACGGGTGCTAAGCACAGTAAAACAGGGCTATATTCTGCAGTTCGCTCACCGCCCTCCGCGCTTTCAAGCGCGTATCGAGACCAGAGTGAATGTGGAAGTAGCACATCTACTTCGAGCAGAAATAGCTACACTTCTGTGCAAAAGGGCTATAGAACCGGTTTCCCCTTCCATGAGTGAGTCAGGCTTTTACAGCCGTTATTTCCTCGTTCCCAAGAAGGACGGAGCTCTCAGACCAATTTTGGATCTGAGACGTTTGAACAAGGTTCTTATGAGAAGACCGTTCAAAATGCTCACAACCAGACAAATTCTCGCGCAAATTCGCCCGAGGGACTGGTTTATATCTATCTAAAAGACGCGTACTTTCAGATCCAGATAATACCCCGTCACAGGCCATTCTTGAGATTCGCCTTCGACGGTCAGGTATATCCGTACACGGCCCGCCTGTCGACGCAGCGCGCGCTGCATTCGACGCCTGGCCGCGTCCCTCCGGCCGGGCAGTACCGTACCTCTCAAAACATTTCAGAGGTTACTGGGTTGTATGGCCTCAGCCGCAGCAGTGCTTCGGCTGGGTCTTTTACGAATGCGCCCGCTACAACGCTGGCTGAATGCCCGAGTGCCTCACAGAGCATGGGCTTCCGGCGGTGTTCGCATCATGCGTTTCAGCTCTGAAGCCCTGGTTAGCGGCCGACTGGTACCAGCGGGGAGTGACAATGGGAGCTATTTCACACCGCAAAGTTATCTCGACGGACGCTTCCACCTCAGGCTGGGGCGCTCTGTTCGAGGGCAAACCGGCTTTTGGCCTATGGTCAGACCGGGAAAAATGCCTCCACATAAACTGTTTGGAGATGATGGCGGTCGAGAACGCGCTCAGGCGCTTCCTCCCATTCATACGGGATCACCATGTGCTAGTCCGCTCGGACAACACGTCCGTGGTATCCTATGTGAACCGACAGGGCGGTGTCAGATCCAGGAATCTGTGCAGGCTGACAGAACGCCTTCTCGTGTGGGCTTACCGCTCGCTGCGCTCGCTGAGAGCCGCGCACGTGCCGGGCCACCTGAATGTCGGTCCAGACAGACTGTCCAGGGACAACATTCCCCCGGGAGAATGGTCTCTGCACCCCCAGACAGTCCAGTTTCTCTGGCGCCTATTCGGCAGAGCGGAAATCGATCTCTTTGCGTCGAAAGACAATGCTCAATGCCCGAAGTTTTATTCGAAGAGCGAGGACGCGCTGTCCCAGACATGGCCCAGCCTCCCGCTGTATGCTTTTCCTCCGATCTCCCTGTTGCCACAGGTCATTTCGAGGATCAGAGAAACGCACCACTCAGTGCTGCTTATAGCCCCGCGATGGGAAAACCAAACTTGGTACCCAGAGCTAGTGAGGCTGTCGCACTCACCCCCATGGCCGATCCCGGTGAGAAAGGATCTCCTCTCCCAAGCCGGTGGATCGATCTGGCATCCCCATCCAGAGCGCTGGTCGCTGCATGCATGGGTGATCAACGGATACCCGTTGACCTGTCAGAAGGGGTCGTGAACACGATCACACAGTCGAGAGCCCCCTCCACGAGACGGCTCTACGCGTCTAAATGGTCGGTGTTTTCTAAATGGTGCGCTACTAAAAACTTGGATCCGTGCGCATGCGGGGTCCCGCGGGTGCTCTCCTTCTTACAAGAGCTGTTGGAAAAAGGCTGATCCCCTTCCACGCTCAAAGTATATGTGGCCGCTATTACAGCGTTCGCTGAGACGACGCGCGGCCGGGCAATGGGAAGGAATGAGCTCATTATCCGCTTCCTCAGAGGAGCTAGACGGATGAATCCCCCGCGGCCCCCCTCGGTTCCCTCGTGGGATCTGTCCTTGGTCCTAGCGGCCCTAAAGGCTTTTCCCTTTGAACCGCTTGAATCCGCGGATCTAAAGTATCTGTCGCTTAAAAAACGTTTTTCTGATAGCTCTGTCTTCAGTCAAACGAGTGGGTGATTTGCACGCGCTATCTGTTAGCCCTGCATGTCTTGAGTTCGGGCCGAATGACTCGAAAGTCATTCTCAGACCGAGACACGGTTACATCCCCAAAGCGATTGGAACCCCGTTTAGGGCACAAGTCATTTCCCTCTCGGCTCTGCCAGCATCCGATAGTGGGGACAGTGATAACCTCATATGCCCTGTCCGGGCGCTGAGAGTTTACATCACGCGCTCCGCCGCTTTCAGGCGTTCAGAGCAGCTCTTTGTTTCCTTCGGCGGACGCACCAAGGGTCTTGCCGCCTCGAAGCAGAGCTTGTCCAGGTGGATAGTGGACGCGATAGCAGCAGCTTATGCCTCCAGACACCTGCAGTGCCCTCTGGGCATCAGAGCCCACTCCACTAGAGGCATGGCCTCGTCGTGGGCCTGGTCCAGCGGAATTTCTATTCAAGATATTTGTATGGCGGCAGGCTGGGTCCTCCCCGTCAACATTCGTGAGGTTATATAACCTGGAAGTTCCTGCCCTACAGGCAAAAATACTGTCAGTATAAGTGACATGTATGCTCTGCCCATTTCTCGTGTGCAGACTACGTTCATATGCTGGCGCTATTCTGGTACTATACTCAGGGTGAAGTGTTTGACTCAGACCGGCTGATCCGCTCTGTTTCCTATTTCCCGTTACGCGCTGTTGTCGGTGCTGGCCCGCGCTGCTGGCCGCCCGTATTATTCTCTGTCGCGCGGGAATTTTTTCTCTTCATGTGAGACCGACTATGTCGTTTTTCTCCTACCCTTATGAGTGCTTATGTACTGTATGGGCTCGCTCTGCCGGCCCTACTGTTTGTACTGTTATATGTTTATAGACCGGCCGCGCCGCTCTATTTCATATGCTGCATGAAGTGCCTGTACTGCGCTGGCCCGTCTCTCCGACCGGCCACATTTCCCAGCAGAGTGTTTTCCCCGGTTTCCCTGGGATTCATGGGCTGGATGCTTGGCGCACACGGCGTTGACAAAGGGTTCCCGATGCGTAAGCTAACCTTACGCAATACGAGAGACCTCTCGTAAGAGAATGTACTCGGTTACTAATGTAACCTCGGTTCTCTCTAGAAGAGGGAACGAGTATTGCGTAACCTGCCGTGTCGCGCCACGAGCTTTTGCGCTTCAGACTGCGAAAACCAGTTTTTCCCCGATGCGTAAGCTAACCTTACGCAATACTCGTTCCCTCTTCTAGAGAGAACCGAGGTTACATTAGTAACCGAGTACGTTTTATTTGTAGACTATATTATTTGATTAGTTGGTCAAATAGTGTTTTGATGACAGTGTGTGAATAAAAATGCAATTATGCATGGTAAGATTTAGGCACACACACAAAATTTGTAAGTCCAAACAAAATCACACAAAGCAAAAAAGTTTCTGCTGCACTTCTCTCTTGAGATTGAAATTCTATCCATTATTATTATTATTATTATTATTATTATTATTATTATTATTAATATGATTATATTTTCACATACATTTAGATTTTAGGTATTTTGATCAAAATATCATACAATGCTAAAAGAAAATATATAATAAAAAAAATAATAATTAGAAATAATTCTAATTCAAAGGTTATGTATTTCTTGGAGACATGACATTGATTCAACATTCAGATTTAGTAAAAAAAAAAGTAAAAAATGTTTCAACTGTTTAGCATTAAACTTCATATTAAATGTTACATTGTGTCAACATTAATGTCATGAACACATGAACTAATTGTTCCGCATTTGTCAATGAGAGCATATGACGTAATTTAGATACTGTATATTTTTAAGATGGAAAAATGCGGCTTTACAGATACTAGACACGTGACTTTCAAATGAAAGATTGGTATCAAAGAGCACACACAGGTATCAAAGGTATCGAAGAGCACACCCAAACTGACGACGAAGACTTGACAGAGCAGCCATCAAGTGTTAGACAGTATTCTAGGTTATTACGTGAGGACTTTTTTGTCCAATAATTAGAATCTCTGTTTTTTCAGAATTAAGTAGTAGGAAATTACTAGTCATCCAATTTTTTATATCACCTATGCATTCCGTTATAGGTAAATTGGTGCGTTTCGTCAGGGCGTGAAGAAATATAGAGCTGAGTATCATCAGCATAACAGTTAAAACTAATTCCATGCTTCCTAATGATATCTCTCAAGGGTAGCATGTACAGAGTGAAAAGCAACGGTCCTATTTGAAAAATATATATTAAAACAGTTATTTAAAGTGTAACAATATTTCACAGTATAACGGTTTTTACTGTATTTTTTTTTATTAAAGAAATGCAGCCTTGGTGAGCATAAGTAACTTCCTTCAAAAAAAAAAACTGTTTCTATCTCAAAATTTTGAATAGTAGTGTATATCCTTGCTGTTTTTCTTCTAACCTTCCATTGACAAAAAATAAATAAATAACCGGATGGAAGGTTTAAAGGGTTAGTTCACCCAAAAATGAAAATTCTGTCAGTAATTACTCACCCTCATGTTGTTCCAACCGCGTAAGACCTTCGTTCATCTTCGGAACACAAATTAAGATATTTTTGATGAAATCTGAGCCATGTCTGAATCCTCCATAGGCTTCTATGTGACCGAAACTTGCTGGCCCAGAAAAGTTATTAAAGAGATCGTTAATATAGTCCAAGTGACTCCAGTGGCTCAATCTTAAGTTTATAAAGCGACGAGAATACTTTTTGTGCGCAAAAACAAACAAAAATAACGACTTTATTCCACTATTCATTTCCTTCTCTCTGGACCTCTAGTTGGTTCGCGTAGTGTTTTTGCGCAGCGTGTCTGTGTATATACGTCACTATTGGCCGTATATAGGCGTATATAGGCTCACTATTGGCCGACGCCGGTCATGTGTGTGATGCGTGATGACGTGCAACACAGACGCGCAGCGCAAAAACACTACGAGGCCCAGAGAGAAGGAAATGAATAGTGGAATAAAGTCGTTATTTTTGTTTGTTTTTGCGCACAAAAAGTATTCTCGTCGCTTGATATACTTAAGATTGAGCCACTGGAGTCACTTGGACTATATTAACGATCTTTTTAATAACTTTTCTGGGCCAGCAAGTTTCGGTCACATAGCAGCCTATGGAGGATTCAGAAATGGCTCAGATTTCATCAAAAATATCTTAATTTGTGTTCCGAAGATGAACGAAGGTCTTACGCGGTTGGAACAACATGAGGGGGAGTAATTACTGACAGAATTTTCATTTTTGGGTGAACTAACCCTTTAAGTTTCCTTATTTGTCCTTCTGTTTGGCATCATAGATTCAATTAAATGGAAATAGCCCATGAACATGAAAATCTACTTCAGCTTACTTTCAAAACCACTTTCTCCTACTTTGATAAAACTGTTTTCATCTATATTTTACAAAAGTGTTTTTTCTTGTTTGTGCCCAATGGTTATGACAATGAAATGTATGTGATAATCACATGCGATACAGCAGGAGTCTCATACTTAATTTACATGGGGTCCACTTTCCAGGTTGTTGTTCTCAGGGCCAGTTGAACAACAAATAACACAAATAAAAGTGTCTTTGCAAAAATTAATTAAAGTGGCCATTATATGCCAAAGCAAAGTCTTTGTTTTTTGGGGTCTACTAGGTTTTCATGCTTGAATGTTCAAAAAACACATTATTTTACATATTTAAAATTGTTGCAGTACCTCCCTTCCCAGCCTGTCAATAACACTGTTTAGTTCCTGTCACTAAGAAATCCCTCCTTACAAAAAGTGCAGTGTGCTCTGATTGGTTGACTGGATCAGTGTGTTGTGATTGATCAATGGTTTGAGCATGTTTCAGAAATCAGTCACGCGACTCACGCCACTTACCATAACCACAAGTTTCAACACACTACTAACCAAGTCAACCAGGCCTTGTCCCTTTTTTTTGAGTATGCCTTGAGCGGAAACTATTTAAAAGAGGAATAATGTGACGTGTAGCCTACATTCCTGGAAGAAAACTCAAGACTACAATTGAGGCATTTCAGGGAATACAGAAACAGTTCTTACTGAAATAGAGAATAACTTACCTATTTATCTACTTTTTATTTATTTATCATTTACAGCATTTACCTTTTATTTAAGCCATCCTGGATATAGCATGATAATTAAACATATTTACAAACGAGAAATGAGAACAGGTTGCCTATAGTCTAGCAGCACTAGTGGCAGTTTACATGCGCTTATGGGCCATTTGTATGCAGCAGTTGCACCATGGAGAAACCCCACAGGAAATAGACCAGCCACCAAACAAGCCCCAGATTCTCTGAACTCCCACTGTCAAGGTACCAATCTAACTCAATTTTATCACACTCTCAAAGTGCTACCCAGCCTTGTGTCTCTGAAGCTATCCTCCTTCAGTCTCTTTTTCTTTCCCTCAACAAATTGTGTTTCTGATCATGCTGTGTTCTTGTGTTAGCTCTCACAACAAAGGGATCGGGCAACAGGATCTGACAGAGGGAAGGAATGGCAATTACGCACAACCCGATGTGGAGGGCTGACCTTAAACACTTAAATCTAAAAGAGCCTGGCTCAGGCCGCATGCTCTTTTTCTCAATAGTTACACTTCTTGACCTTTTAGTTGATTTTCTCTCTCCTTATTTGTTTCACAAACTGTAAAAAACTGTAAAAAAAAAAAAAAAAAAAAAAAATGGAGTGCAACAGTGACTGCTCACTTTTTCAGTGGTCTTGGATTCGGAAATTGTTTACCCATTTTTTTTTTTTTTTTTTTTTTCGAAATAAGGAAATTAACTGTAATCCCATGGAGCACTGCAGAGGTGTAATGGTATAAAAAATATTATATAAAATATTGAACTACTGAGTTGTAACATTCACTATAAATATAAAACGTCTCAGGTAACCTGTAACGTAACGACTGTAACAATGGTTCCCTGAGAAGGGGAACAAGACACTGTGTCTTGGATTGACACAATGGGGATGCCATCAGTGTAACTGGTGTCTGAAGTACGTATGAACACACCGTAATTTCATTGGCTGGCGACAGTCCGTGAAGTCATTAACGGAGTGTCGGAAGTATAAAATGGTCCCCGAGATACACGTCATCAACTTTTTTGTCTGAAGGAGATGTGCAGGCAGACCCAAAGAGGCATGGCAATGGTTTTATTTGTTCTCCTTCACGGGGAAGCATGGTTATAGTTCTTACTGAGCAAAAGTATGTCCAAAAGATGTGTTTACGACATTTTTGTCACAGATTGAAAATATATGACTCACTCGGAGAGAGATAGCTCACAAGCGTCTCTTCTACAGGTGGCATCCATACATATCGCCGCTCACTCAATCTTTCCACATTCGTGTAGTTTGAATGGTGAAAAGGATGGATGCAAACTGAATATGGCTTCTCCAGTTCTGTGTGGAGTTCTAGAAGGAATGGACGGCTCATGGAGGGTAGGGCCATTATGGCCTGACAGGAAGTGCTCGTCCAGCCTGCCACAAGCGACTTCCCATTTCTCACGCCCCCAGGCCAGATCCAATCTGTTTGTGGCATGGACCATGATGGGGATGGCAGGCTGAGAAGACTCAGTACATATGCTATCTTCTGCCACATCAACAACATCTGCCACATCAACAACACCCGCCTCCCTCTGGCTGGTGCCAGCAACATATTACCCCTTATTTGCACTGCACACGTCTGCGGCGTGTGACGGCTCCGACAAGGTTTTGTTCCGTCCTCCACGTGGTGCCAACTCACAACAGGAGCATTTCAGGAGCGAAAGTGACTGGATATGCGAGACCACATGATTTGCCTGTCCGACATGTTTTTTCTTGATTTTGGGGTCTCTGCCAAGGATATATTGGTGTGCAATAGAATTGGGAGTTTGCACAGGGTGTTTATTTTTAAATTGACAGGATTTTTCGTTCTATAAATCTAGGCGCCTATCTTTAGCGAAGCGGCACGAAGAGCCGCTTTCGGGGACGCTTCTGAAATGCGCGCATCACGGCTGGTGTAAACACAAGCATTGACTAGAGTGGCCGCAATCAGCTCCGGTAGCCGTGTCGCAGCCGGAATGCGCCGCAGACGTGTGCAGTGTAAATAAGGGGTTAGAGACAGCATATCTTGATCCATCAGATTAGTACATCGAGCCCACAACTGAGGAGCGTGAAAGAGCCATACATTTCTCTAACTCCTCAGCCAGATTGACCTGCGATCCCCATGACTTAAGACTCTCCTGTGCCGCAGGCAACTCTGTTGTGCCTGAAGCCCGAGTTGTGAGATGCAGACAACCTCGAGAATAAGGACAGGCATGATCGGAGCTTCTACATTATGAATTTCTTTTTTTTTTTTTTTTTTTATTATGTTTTTCCAAATATTAACAAAAACACCCGATGCCAGATGGGCACCCGATGCCAGAACGACTGAATCGCTTGCTTGGATTCTCACTTTTAGATCCGCATTCACTATGCGCTAACTAAACAAACGGCTCCTGAAGACAAAAAAGTTGATGACGTGTATAACGGGCGCCATCTTATACTTCCGGACGCTCCACTAATGTCGTCATGGATTGTCGACAGCCAATGAAATTGGAGTGTGTTCACATGTGCTTCAGACAATGGTTCAGGCAGAACAAGACGCAGTGTTGAGTTCCACTTATAAAAAAATGCATGTTTTTATGCTTGTTGTTGTTGTGGTTGTTGTTGTTTTGTCCTGCATGGCAAAAAGCTTCTCAGTTTCCAGAAAAATATTAAGCAGCACAAGTTTTTTGCGCTTATTGCCTGAAAAAAAAAAAAAAACTATGATTATTAATAACCGTGGTCTATGACAATTTTAATTGCGGTTAATTGTGAAATCAGTTAATCGCAACATACCTATTTTCAACTTATAATAAAAATAAATGTTTCTTGAGCACCAAATCAGCATATTACAATGATTTCTGAAGGATCATGTGATGATTGTCAGGGTTGGGTGAGGGGATGAGGCGAGAACTCAGGTGCAGAAATCAATGGGCTTTTTATTATTAATAAAAATATAACAAAACCAAACAAAAACCACCCAGAGGGGGGAAACAGGACCTGACCTGACCTAACCTGACCTGACCTGACCTGACCTGACCTACAAACGAGGAGCAGTAACATGATGCACAGGACTGCACAGGATCTGGCACAGGACTGCAAACACAAGGAGAATAAATAGGGAGCAAACAAGGTAGGTAACAAGGGAGGACAGGTGGGGCAAATAAACCAATAATCAGGTAACAAGATGAGCAGGGTAAAGACAATCTTTACTCACACGATTGATAATATTAGAGAGAAACTTATAACTATGCAACTGTCTACTACAGTACCGCATCAGACAGTGCATTGTAGTCTCCCTGCGGAAAAATATCATTCATTCATTGCTATAGGAGAGGAAGAATTGTCTAAACTCGTTAAATCATCTAAATCAACAACATGTATGTTAGACCTTATACCGACTAAGCTATTGAAAGAGATGCTTCCAGAGGTCATACATCCTCTTCTTAATATCATTAATTCATCTTCACTATAATATGTACCGAAAACTTTTAAGCTGGCTATTATTAAAACTCTTATTAAAAAAACGCAACTTGATCCTAGAGAATTAGTCAATTACAGGCCGATCTCAAATCTACCTTTTCTGTCAAAATTAATAGAAAAGGCAGTATCCTCACTACTATGTTTCTTCTTAGAAAAAAATGGTATCTGCGAGGATTTACAGTCAGGATTTAGACCATATCATAGAACTGAGACAGCTCTCATTAGAGTCACAAATGATTTGCTCTTATCATCCGATCGTGGTTGTATCTCTCTAGTGTTACTGGATCTTAGTGCTGCATTTGATACCTTCAACCACAACATTTTTTTGAATAGACTCAAAAATTATGTTGGCATTAGTGGAATTGCACTAGCATGGTTCAAATTATACCTATCTGACCGTTATAAGTTTGTAGCAGTAAATGAAGAGATGTCATATCGATCAAAAGTTCAGTATGGTCGTACCACAAGGCTCAGTACTAGGTCCATTGCTGTTTACTCTGTACATGCTACCCTTGGGAGATATCATTAGGAAGCATGGAATTAGTTTTCACTGTTATGCTGATGATACTCAGCTCTATATTTCTTCGCACCCCAACGAAACGCACCAATTCACAAAATTAACAGAATGCATAGCTGATATAAAAATTTGGATGACTAGTAATTTCCTACTACTTAATTCTGAATAAAACAGAGTTTCTAATTATTGGGCAAAAAAACTCTGCACATATTAACTCAGAATACTGTCTAACAATTGATGGATGCTCTGTCAAGTCTTCGTCGTCGGTTAGGAACCTGGGTGTGCTCTTTGATACAAATCTTTCATTTGAAAGCCACGTTTCTAGCATCTGTAAAACCGCATTCTTCCATCTTAAAAATATATCTAAATTATGGCATATGTCTTCAATCAAAAATGCGGAACAGTTAGTTCATGCGTTCATGACCTCAAGGCTAGATTATTGTAATGCTCTACTGGGTGGTTGCCCTGCACGCTTAAAGGTGCTGTATGTAGTTTTTAGCGGCCTCTAGTAGTGATGTTTCAGATTGCAACCAATAAGTTTACAAGCGCGTGCTCTTACGCGTGCTTGAATTTATGAGCGAGCACTGTGGGTACCGGCCAGACTGAGACGCAACCGGACGTAACACACAAAGCATCCCACAACATGCTGGAAACTCTATGTGGAAACTCAGGTAAACTCCCTCTGCAACGTTAAAATAATAGGCTACTTTTATCAGCTTGACGTTGAACTAATGCTCCATGCTCGTACCATGATAAGTATGGAACCCTATCAACCGTGCCGAATTTTGCCACTGCAAGCACTACTTCACATTTTCTTCAGGAAATGTACATTCTAGGTTTGTAGATAAGGTTTCTCCATTATTCAAATGCCCTGCCGATGTTGATCCGTGTGTTTTACCCGAAGTTCATCCGATTCACGTCTGGCCTTACGAGCTTCAGCAGAAAAAAACTTTTTTTTTTTTTTTTTATCAATATGTGGAGTTTGTGTTGGAGTCTGTGTTTTGCTGGGCGCAGGTCGTTTCTTAGTGTTATCAGACATGTCATAAGTTGCATAAGTCATAAGTCAATATCATAAGTTGCAGTGTCGTCGCTGTTGAGTGCAAAGTCAGTAAGCTAGACGAGGCGAGAAGCTCTGGAGCGCGCATGCAGGTGACGTCACTGGCGGTAAATCCGACCCGGGACCTTCATATAAAAATAAGAATACTTGCTTTCAGAGGTAATAGCAAAACCCGCAAAGTGGATCATTTTAATGTGAGATTACAACCCCTTCACACACAGGCAATAAAAAAAGGATTCGTTTTGGTAGAAAATCTACATACAGCACCTTTAATAAACAAAGTCCAGTTGGTCCAAAATGTCGCAGCTAGATTTCTCACTAGAATAAATAAAGGTGACTTGACTAGACAGGAGAGCACATGGCACAAGAAAACGTCTCAGGTTACGCATATAACCATGGTTCCTTGAAAATAGGGCAGAAGACGCTGCATACCCTAGTGCAGGGAACGACAACTGGCGGCCCGCGGGCCAAAACTGGCCCGCCAGCGATATTTTCTGGCCTGCCGGAACATTTTGGAAGTCCTAAATGCTGCACAAAACTCTTCCACTACTTGAGAAAAGCCGCAGTCGCGCGGCGATTTCACCAGCCGCATACTGTGTGAAACGCCCATAGGGAATAATGCGGCGCGGGATTACATTTTAAAGTATACCACCGGACGCGAATAGCGCGTCAAATTCGCGCCTGCCGAGTCTAGTTATACGCTTTACCACTTTGTGTTCATTCGCGCGTCAAAAGACGGTAGCGGTCAGAACTCTGGTGTACTTTGGACGGAGCGGGCGGTCTGACTAACAATAGCCAACTCCCGACATATTTTGACAGCGTATCCACACTTCATTCTGACCGCCTGTAGGCTACACCTAGCTCTGATGGTTCTGATAGTTTGGTACTGAAACCATTGTCCGTCAACAACATTCTTTTTTTGCAAGGATGTTTGAAATAGTTCGACAGAAAATAGCCTACTTCATTTGTCAGTAGGGCAATATGATTTTCGTTTATGTTGCTTAGAAATTTGAGTGATAGGCTTTGTCCTATTTAATTTGTTATTTATATTTCAAAAAAAAATTCTGTGGCATTTTTTTTTCTCTGCTGACAGTACAATGTTAAAATAGCCTAATATTTATATTGACACGAACACAATTTAAGCATATAATTATTATAGGCTACTTAATCTCCTTCTTTCCGAGACTTTCTTTTAGAGACATTTGAATGTGAGATTATGGAAACGAGATCTAAATTTTGCGGACCCGTCAGGTCGGGAAATAAAGCGGGTGAACATCGAGTGTATTTTAAGCGGTTGCTGAATAGAACCTTGTGGGAGCGGGACGAAAAAAAAAAAAAAAAAACAGTCCCGCACAAACCTCCTTAAGCCATAGGTGTGTATGTGTGTGTCCCGAATAAATAATAATAATAAAAAAGGAATAAAGTTCAAAAGTCGGACTTTATTAAAATGGCTGTAATCTGTTACCACAATAGTAGCCTACTTGATCTGTTTAAAATGTGTTAAATTAAAAATTAAGAATCAAAAATTAAATCAAAATTAAAATTTGTCTAATCCAGTAATAATTTTTTTCTATTTTTGATCTGAGCACAATCAGAAAATCAGAAAACCCGTCATTATTCGTTTTTTCATTTTAGTTCAGGAATGGAAAAACAATTCGTTTTTCATCTTTTTATTTTTGGTTTTAATTTGAAAAAACGATTGAACGAATGATCCACGGACTGTGACGACCCATCATATTCCGCGATCATAGGCCTATATAAGAGTATTTAATTTGTATCCATAGGCCTACTCTGTGTAGCTGGCCCGCCATCTACTGGCTAAAAAAAATATTGGCCCGCGGCCAAAGTTACTTGCCGACCCCGGCCCTAGGGGCTGCTATTGGGAATGCCTCCGGCATGACAGGTGTCTGAAGCATGAGTCTAAACACGACAATGAACTTGACATTGGCAGGCGGCAGCCTATAATGTCACTAGAGGTAAGACAGAGTGTATAAAAGGGCACCTGTGCAAAATTCATCTACTTCTTTTCTGAAGGAGACGTGTGCAAGAATGCAGAAAGCATGACAAAGGGATGCAGCATCTCGTTCCCTATTCTCAGGGAACCATGGTTACATGCTGATCACTTACAAAGCACTAAATGGTTTAGCTCCCCAGTATCTGAGCGAGCTCTTAACGCATTATAGTCCTTCACGTCTATTGCAATCTCAAAATTCCGGCCAGTTGACAATATCAAAATCGACTGCTGGAGGTAGATCCTTTTCCTATTTAGCACCAAAACTTTGGAACAATCTTCCTAGCATTGTCCGGGAAGCAGACACACTCTGTCAGTTCAAACCTAGACTAAAAACACATCTCTTTGGCCTTGCATACACATAACACATTATAGACTTCTATAATTCAATGTTAGGCTGCATAGTTTAGGTCAGCCGGAACCGGGAACACTCCCCATAAATGCTGATGTACTTGTTACATCATAAGAAGGATGGCGTCTACGCTAATATTAGTCTCTCTGTTTATCCGAGGTTTACCACAGTCCACCGGATCCAGGCCGGATCCAGATCTGATGATGGACCTGTGCCTGGACACGATGACAACGCAGTCCTGAAGTGTCAACCAATCCCTCCCCTGTTTACTGAAGTCAGCCGGATCCTGGCCGTATCAAGATTAGAAGGTGGACCTGCAGCTGGACCCATCCATTACGCATCCCTGAAGTGCCAGCCTCATCAGCCCTGTGAAGGCCTCATCGACACGACAGCCATCAGCACTGATCCACAACAAACTCTTCTCCATACTGGCGTGATGTCTCCGACTTCCAACCAGATGGAACTGGATAAATATTCTGATGTTCTGATCCAGTCTGACTTCTGACCTGTAATGCTGCCTGGATCATAATCATACACTGTTCACTCTTTGGCCAGAGGAGAACTGGCCCCCGACTGAGCCTGGGTTCTACCAAGGTTT
The DNA here is from genome assembly GCF_964197995.2 of Scardinius erythrophthalmus. Taxonomy (NCBI): domain Eukaryota; kingdom Metazoa; phylum Chordata; class Actinopteri; order Cypriniformes; family Leuciscidae; genus Scardinius; species Scardinius erythrophthalmus. The sequence continues at coordinate 21,568,411 of NC_138240.1, forward strand.
TTTTTCTCCATTCTGTCACCTGATGGAATTTTGGTTCCTTGCCACTGTTGCCTTGGCTTTTGGCCTTCTTAGTTGGGGACTTTTAATATTCAACAATATTATTGATCTGCCTTACTTAAGGTGGACAATGACAATTTTCTTCTAGAAACAAACTTTGTTGTATTATTATTAATGTTATCACTGTGAAGCTGCTTTGATGCAATCTGTTTTGTAAAAAGCGCTATATAAATAAAGGTGACTTGAGTTGACTTGGCTAGCAACGCTCTTACCAAAGAGCAGTAGAAAGCTCAGAAGAGCTAAATAACTCATTCTAACTGGCCCGTGATGCACCGCAGAGTAGAGGCCTCAGTATAACGACTCTCACAATGAAAGGAGGCCTAGCAACACTCCACACTAGAGTCAGTAGCCAAGGAGGCTTGAGAGAGCCTTCAAAGTAGCATACTACCCTTCCGCCTAGCCGAGCTCTAGGAGCGGAGGCCTCAGCACGACGACTCTCTAAAACGAGAGGAGACCTAACAACCCCCCACACTCTGGATATCTTGTAAGGAGGCTCAAAGAGAGCCTATAACTCACAAATTGCTATCCTATCTGAGCTCTGGGGAGCAGAGGCCTCAATAAGCTAATTCTCTCAGCGAGAGGTGGTTTAAAATGCTTGCAGTAGCCAAGGAGGCTCACAGAGAGCATACAACTTAGCAAAGTGCCTAGCCGAGCTTGTAAGGAGGCCTCAGCATGATGACTTTCTAAATCGAGAGGAGATCTAATAATGCCCCACTCATGACATATTGCAAGGAGGCTCATAGAGAGCATACAACTCGCAATCGCTATCCTAGTGAAGCCTAGCTGCCTGGTCGATCTCTGAGGACTCAATGTGAGAGGAGGCCTAACTACGTCCAACACCAAAGACAGCTTACAAAGGAGGCTCACAGAGAGCATAGCTACACAATATTGCTATCCAGGCAGAGCTCTGAGGAGTGGAGGCCTCTAAAAGCACCTCTCTATAGCTAGAGGAGGCCTAACAACAATCCATAGTTCTTTTTCAGTCTAAGGAGTCTCACCTGGAGTCTTGCTATTTAGAACTGCTATCCTGGCAGAGCTATTTAAGTGCAGTGACCAAGGAGGCTCACAGAGAGCTTAACAACATGACTGCCTGAGCTCACAGGATGGAGGCTTCAGCCACTCTGCCCTACTCAGTGCTTCATTCAACGCCTGTCAAGGAGGCTGAAAACATGCCTGGCACTTGACATCCGTAAGCGGGCGGAGCTCAGGGGAGCATAGGCCTACAGGAAGGCTCTAAGGGGAGCAGATCCTGACAACACTAACATTCCAGAAGCACAGAGGAGGTCCAAGAGGGGCTGCTACTCCGTTACTACTGGTTTCCGAGCTCTAAGAATGGAAGCCTTAGATGTTAGTTAGCCTCTGAAGCCCTAGAACGCTGCTGAGCACACTTGTTCTGGACCACTTTCCTGATGTTACCATGCCTCCTTCTAGACTCACGCCTCCTCCACGCTCTACCCCCCGAAGTATGGGGATTGCTAGTTGTGAGCGCTCATCCTGTCCGAACACCACGCTCCACACACAAGACAACTCACGCAGACAGAAGAGCTCACACAAGACAAGACGATAGCAGCGTTTGGAGCTCTGTCACCAACCCAAGAAAAAAACAGACCAAATTGACAGAACCCTGATAACACTAAAAACGGGAGTGATGGCTGCTGTTTCAGTTTTCAAATTTCAGCTTTGCCATCACAGGAATACATTTAGCCTACTTTTTTTCTTTACATTTTTAAATAGAATTTTTTTTTAAAGTTGTAATAATCTTTCACAAATTGTAATATTATTATTACCATTTTGACTATTGTTGATACTGTGTTCTTGGTGAATATAATAGACTTCTTTTAAAAACGTACACATTTAGTAGTAGCGTACTGTATATTATCACTTTACAGTTTAGCAGCTCATGGTAGGTTTGAAAGATTTATACGTTGTCAAATGAATGGGATTCTTTCTTGTAGAACCCAGCTGTGGCTCTCGATTGGCTGAAATAACGACTGTTCGTGAGCATTCATATTTCATATTTCATATACTCTATATTTTGCAGACAAATTGTGAACTGAGGCCATCTTGATATCAATAAAACCATTGTACCTGAGTGTGTTTTGGTAGGCTGAGGGGCATTACAGGAAATTACTGTTATCTTCCTGTGATAGCATGACAAAAAAGATGACAAAAAATGGTTTGACCAGTATCATCCTAAAGATGTAATTTCACATTATCCACCATCTTATGTCAGCTTTTCAGCCATTTGTCATGAGCAAATGCACAGGATGCACTCCAACTGTTCTCCATGAGCCATCATTCACATACTGCATGTCTTTACTGTCACTTTTGTTTCTCTTTAATACATCCTTGCTAAAAAAAAAAAACAAAAAAAAAAACTGTGCAGTTGTTACCTAACCTAACCTAAAAGGATATATTGTTTAAAAAGAAAAGAAAAAAATATATTATTCACTCACCCTCATGTCATTTCAAACCTGTATGATTTAATTCTGTGGAACAAATGATGATCAATAATCCTGTTGCAGTGGTTAGCAGCCCACTGGAGTGGAAGATTATCAATGAACAATGATTTAATGAATATTAAATTATTCCTCATAAGACATTTTTTTCTGATCTGAGTCAGGTTCGTTTTGTCACATTAAATAATATTTTTGACTATTAATTTTTTCATTCGTTAAAACACATTTTTATATTATTTTTTATGATATTCTTATACATTGTATTAATTATTACGGTTTGACGTGATGTGATAAGCGATCGTTAATGTAATGAATCAGGGCTGAGACTGATCCATATGCAACAGATTTATTAAACAGAAAAGTCAGACAAAAGGTAACTCAGGATAATAGTAATAGGAGGCAGGCGGATACGTGAGTAGAACCGGGCAGGGGGTCGTGGGCTGGCAGCGAGCATACAGAATCCAGGGACAGGCGTTGGGTCTAGGCAGGCGGCAGAGAATCAGAATCCGGGACGGGCTGGAGGTCGAGAGGCAGGCTGCAGGCAATCAGACAAGGTTATTTCAGCGTGGGTCAGAGATAACAGGTAGACTGAGAAGTAGGAGGAACGCTCGGACATGCACACATAGAGAGGCAATACTTCGCATAGAACGCTCTGTGAATGAGGCAGATAAAGGCTGGGCAATGAGATGTGATTCAGAACAGGTGAAAGTAATCAGAGCGGCAATGATGCATGCTAAGGGGAAAGTATGCAATTCACTAGAACTCAGGAGAGGGCGCTCGTGGCTGAGAAATGATGGAACCAGGGAGACTGGACGCCGTAACAGTTAGATTTAATAAGCGTGATTTACTGCAACGCTTTTTTCCCCCTTAGTTGGTCAGAACAAAAGTGGATGTTACTTACTTGTTCAGATGACATTTTCTGGTGAAAATTCTTATGCTGGTCATACTGTACTTACAAAAAGTAGAATCTGTGATTCCGAATGACAGTATCCACACCGGCGCGGTGACTGACAGCCGCACATTCTCCTCAAAACATTGGATTCATCCGCGCTGTGCCGTGCCGAGGCACAACCCACGTAAAGTTGATAATTCCGCGAATAACTGCAATTGCAGATTTCAAACTGAGATGGCGACAAAGAGGAAAAACTAAGGACTAATATATTATATAAATCAAAATAGCTATTCATAGTAGCAAGCTGAAAAGACTGTGTCTTTCTCTTTAAGAACACGCACTTAGGTGAAAAAAAAAGAAATAAAAAAGAAATAAAAATAGCCCATAGCTCTCCTTCTCTTAACACTACAAAGACAGTTCACCTATCGAAATAAACCACATAACATCTAGAATAAAGGTATATCAATGCGCATTTCGCGCCAGTCCTGTGCAAAATACAACGGCACGCAAGTTTGTTTATTTATTTATTTATTTATTTATTTATTTATCCAACGTTATCGTGAGATGCGGAGCGTAGCACAAGAGAACAACGGAGTCTGAAGTAGCTGCTCACTTAAAAGATCTTGATCGCCTCTCAATCGTCCAATTTCAAAACGGTTTTAACAGGATGAATTTTGAGTTTGTAAGCTTTCGATGATAGCGAATGATAACCTACGATGATTACTAAAATATGAGATATTTAAAAAAGGCAATAAAAAAAGAGCGCCAATCGTTCCGCTAGCAGGATGTGACAATTAATTAAACCTGTTTTTCTCAAAATTCCATTCCTGAAAATCATAGCGGTCAGCCGACTTCAGATAACCATAACTTTACCGACAAATGATTAAAAAAATAAAAACAGATCTGGAAAGGGCTTGAAATCAGCTTTAATATGGTATCAAAATGGAATAGGTAAAATTTCACCATGTGATTGTTTTTCCCAGATCGCATCACATATGTGCTCAGGAGACAGTTTCTCAGAATTTAAACTTGTCACCTAGATGGCTGCTTTTAATCTAGAAAGGTCTAAATGGCAATCGTTGACATCTGGGGAATCACCTGTTGTAAAACCAAGAAATCTCAAACTGCGGAGAGCATGCAATCAAAAAAAAAAGGAAAGCAACAAAACCTGTGCTGAAATGAGAGTAAACATCGCCATGGCGTTTGAGAGGTGGTGACAACTCTGAGATCTAAAGGGATTGAAGACTGATGCAGAGATGTCTTTTTTTTTCTTCTGCTGAACAGATAAGACATTTCAGTGGCTCACTAGGTAGCTAGCTATTGCAATGTGTGATCTGATCTGACTAAGCAATCATTAGAGCAGATATGTTACTTACTTGTACAGATTACCTTTTTTCAAACTATATGATTAGTAGGATGTCTTTAGGATGTTTTTATTGTCATGCCGATGTACAATGTCAAATATGCTCTGATGTGGTGTTTACAGATTTAACTGCGGTGAGGAGCAATGTCGAAGCACAACCCACATAAAAAAATATGGAAGTTACTTGCAATTTTGGCGATAGAGAGGCAAAAGCTTTAAATAATATTGAACTGTATTTAAAGGCAGGGTAGGTAGGATTTTTCTAAAAAAAAATACATTCCAAATTTGTTTAAACTGTCTTTATATACCAATACATAATTAAAATGTAAGTACTCTGAAAAAGAGAGTATAAAAATCGAGTGTCTGTAGACCTCTCACGACTGTTGTAAACACAGCTAATTATTTCCATTCACTCCACCCCCTCCCTTCTGGGCTCCTTCCAAAGCCACGCCCCCAAAACACATGAACGCACGACGCCAAACGCTCAGGCTCAGCTGGAAGACGCATTTATTTACCTGAGACGAGTGGAGAGGAAGGAGCGCAGTGCATGCAGTGACGTCATGTCAGAACCACATGTAATAAAATACCTAACTTTATCACTATAAATATAAACAAATAAGATGGCTTTTTGTAGGCTACTCACTCAAGCTAGCATATCGATACTGGTAAAGTTTAAAATATATTTTGTTTGATTCGGTAACGAGCTATATTTAGGTTATAGGTAACGAGCTATATTTATAAGGCAAAGCTAAAAACAGGTTGCATTGATACACGTTTTCCCATTACCATCAGTTACACTGTGATGAAGGTGAATTTCGTGTAAGATTCATAACATATACGGTGTTTTGCATGTAAGAGTTTCCATGATGAAAACATTGTTGACTCTAATCCACTAAGTACCGCATCGTCGGTTCGAGGACAGGTCCGGGATCGAGGGCGAAGCAGAGGAGGTCTTTCAAGAGTGCGGGCAACCAGGGTCCGAGGAAGTAGTTTTTGCCTTGTTTGCCTTCGCTGACTGCATATGCAGGTGCTTTGAATTTTGAATGCTCTTTCTCTGCCATAATTTTACTCTTCGTAGGTTCCGCGCCTCTCTTGCACTCCTCAAATCAAACGGGTGCGCGCGCATATGGGCAGATCTTGTAGCAACAGTGTTGGTAGCCATGGTTGCGAGAGTGAGTGACAGTCACCCAAACCAATCAATTGTTTTGTCCCGAATGGAAATAATGAGCTGTGTTTATTGCAGATTAAAAGGTCTACAGTCACTCGATTTTTATACTCTCTTTTTCAGAGCACTTACATTTTAATTATGTATTGGTATATAAAGACAGTTTAAACAAATTGGAAAAAAGTTTTTTATAAAAATCCTACCTACCTTACCTTTAATATAAATTCAGCATTGCATGCTCAGACAAGCCAAGAGCTGTGACTGCGTAACGTAAGGCTTGTGTCATAAGATTCATTGCGAGTCAGTGAACAGAGGCCATCCTGAAGCGTAAAATCTGACCCTGAGCTATCTCAGCTCCCTCTTGCCCCCTTTCACCCAGATATGAACATCTGATGAAATTATACAGCACGAAAAACAAATACAACAAAGCATCCAGACCTTGTGTCCCTAGAACCCAAAGGTCATGCTTGAGTGACAGGTGGGTTGTTTACCAGGACCTGTGGGATGAGTGCACAGCTCTGAACTCCTTGTTTTACTCCCTCTCTTTAACATTCGTCCCACTCCTTAACATCATCAGCTGTCTCTGAGAGTCAAACTGAAAGCATTATGATTTCATTAAGAATTCAGCACGGCTTATAGCATGGAAGTGTAAGGTTTCTATAGTTCACCAAAGCCCAAATAGCTCTTGATGTCACCTTAGAATCAGCACTAGATTTGGTTTCCAAGGTGCTCAGCTTTAAGAATGAGACAGCTTTACAAAATGGCTTGCATCAGTGACCTCGCTAGATTGATCATCCAGACTTGCATCTCACATGAGAAGCTGTCAGAGAGAGAGCGAGAGAGAAAAATCGTGTGTGGTTTGTGAAATGAAAGTGAGCATAGGATTTAGGAAGACAATTTGATGTGCACCTACATCTGTGACAGACAAAACAATCTTGCAGGAGGAAAGAGTACATTTAGCAGGTATTGCCCTCACAAAATTGATGTTGCTGTTTTTAAAACATATATTTGTAATGTCATACATTGAAAACCTGTATACATTACCAATCAAATAACTGGAATAATTAAGCATAAAAAAGCATAAAAGGGTGATTGTGAAATATTATTACAATTTGAAAAAACTTTCAGTTTGATTATATTTTACAATCTATTTTATTCATGTGATGGCAAAACTGAATTTTTAGCAGCCGTTACTTCATTTTTATGATCCTTCAGAAATTATTATAACATGCTGACTTGCTGCTCAATTATTATTAATAATGGTTCTTTTTATTATTAATTAGGAAAACGTTTTTTGCTCCTTATTATTTTTGTGGGAACCTTGGTATTTTCTTCAGGATTATTTGAAATGGAGCCTTGGTGAGCATAAGAGAATACTTTTAAAAAACATGCATTTTTATTATTTCAAACTTTTGACCGGTGTATATAATATTTTAAAGGGGCTACACTTTATTTTGATGATCCACTTTAGACATTCTACAATCTATGAGTAGCTTGTCAACTATACTTATCAACTAACTCTCATTAGAGTTTTAGGAGACTGTTAGGTTAGGGTTAGTGTAAGTAGAATAAGTTGACATGTAGTTGCACAATTACTTATAGTCAGTAGAATGTCTGTTGGAGGGACCATCAAAATAAACTATTTTTTTTAACTTATATACAGATATTAAGCAGACAGTGTACTAATACTCTAATTTTGGAACATCATATTCAGCTGTGATTCTATGGAATTTTTTTTGTGCCAATAATAATGAACGTAGCTTTTCAAGAAACTAATGAAAATATAAATTTAAACTAAATAAAATATCTTTGAAACTGAAAAAGAATAAATCGCAGGCAAATTTTTTGACTTCGTTTTTAATACACTGCATGTTTTGCTAACTATTTCTCATATTTCAATCGCTGATCTGAACTTACAAATGCGCTTCCAGAGTTTTCATTTACGCTTCTGAAGTTTTCGTTTACGCTGCCTGAGTTTTCGTTTGCCATTCTGACACATTTCTCTCGTGGGGGTGGGGCTAGTAGCAGTGTGTTCTCATTGGCTACTGAGTTTTTGAGTGACAGCTTCTTGACCTGGAAGTGAAGACGTCAGTGGTGTGTTTATGTGTGGATTTGAGCGCAGGTTTCCAGTTCTTTTTAGTGGTTTTAAGTCATGTTTTTTTTTTATCTTTATTTACTTGCTGCTACTAGTCGACAGAAGCTTTTAGAAGCACAAGAGATCTATTCAGTCTATTCAGGTGTAATTGTAGGCCTACATTAAAGTACATATAATACTTAAAATATTGTAGTGTCCAATGTTTTCGGAGAATATTTGTTTATTCATGATGATTCCTTTGCATCTTAGGCTCTGATTAGGTTGAGCTGTTACAATTTAAAGAGAATACTAGCAAACGTGTGTGATATATTCAGCCGTCAAGAATGTTTCACTTCAGGTAATCAAGGTTGGCAACCATGGCCATCGCACTACTCATTTTTAGCATAATATACATTTACACCATCAAAATTAATGATCACTTAAATAAGAGGAATTTAAACTATATGAAAATTACAATCGTGGCCTGCTGTCAGATGATACATACCTCTAAGGGCATTTCATTACATATGTCACATAAAGAATGTTCTTGTTGCCATTTTTTTTAATTGATAATTGTATTTAGTTATTTCATTTAATTAACACTATCTTCTAACATTTAAAATTGTAAATATATTTTAACAATCATCAACCATTTCAATTGTGAATTATACAACCAGTTAAATGAATGTAATTGAAAATATGAATTCAAATAAATTTACATTCTTTATTGTCACTAAAGCATATACACAAGTATCAGAGTGAAGGTCTTGGATGCAATTATGTTGTGACCGGAATGACCAGAATCCACAAAACATACACAACTGCATACTATACATGTAATGCACAGTATTCTCATGATATACATTGCCATACAAAATGCACAATTACAAATACAGAATACATATTTAAAATTCATATAAATTTTAAATGTTGCAATGATTCTGAGCAGTTCCTGTTGCAGTACAATTAACAAAGCACTGCAGTGACTGGATACAAGCAGTACAAGAATAGTCCACCCAAAACATGAGAATTCTCTCATCATTTACTCACCTTCATGCCATCCCAGATGTATATGACTTTCTTTTTCACATAAACATAGACAAAGATATTTAAGGAAATAATCCATCTCTGTGAGTCCATAATACAAGTGGATTGTAACCCATGTACGTAAGACAGTTGATTTTTAATGGTTAAAACAGTCATATTATTAGTATTTTTCTTATCTAGCCTATTGTTTGACTTCAGAAGGCATTGACTCAACCACTGAGGTCGCATGGATTACCGTCAATCTCACTGTGTGCGGTTTTTAAAGCGTCTTTAGGACTCGCAGAGATGGATTACTTTCCTTACAATCTTAATTCGTGTTTATCTGTAGAAAGAAAGTAAAATGCATCTGGGACAGCATGAGGGTGAGTAAAATAAGTGAGAATTTTATTTTTGGGTAAACTATCCCCTTGACATTCATATGCTGTTGGTATGCTAATCCAAGATCAGCATAGATTAATAAGAATAAAGTGCAACCTCTTGTGTACTTGTGAACTGTGTTTGTTTTAATCTAGAGGAAATTAAAATATTTGCTAGTTTATATTAAAATAAAATAAATCAGGTCTGAAGATCAATATCCCAGTCATTCAAAGGTGATGTGTCTGAACAAAGTAAGATTATTGTCTGACAGGGACAGTGGATCTCTAGTACTATCACTCCATCCTCTGTGTCAGCATCAGAATTTTGTTTATGGAAAAGTTGCTCCACTTCCTGGAAAATGGGGAGGAAATGTATTATAATCTAACAATACAAAATGCTTTGAACTCCCACATACAGTAACAAGTTGCAGACTTAAAATATTATATATATATATATATATATATATATATATATATTTAAGGTACTTTTACAGTACTATATTTTACCTCGGAGTCAAGCAGCATTTATCATCTGTAATATGGTTGTGTAACCAGTAGATGGCTGTATAGCCCTATATATAAACATATATCCATGGCTGTGTATTCCCTAAAGTTGCTGGATGTTTCAGTCATAATTACTTGCCTGTATTAAGTTTTTAATTTGGACATATATTTATTATTAAAGACTATTAAAGATTAAACATTTTTCTCAGAAATGTTCATTTGAAGTGCACTTTTTTTCATTATTATTAGTCAAATATGGACACAGAAAAAGCATTTTGTTACTCATACTAGCTACATATAATAGCTTTATCAGTCATCTTTATCACAAAGTAATCATAATAAATATTGCGACCAGGGCGATACTTCAAAATAATTGAGTGTTTACATGTTATGAACGTGTTCTGTGGTCAAGTCATGTCTCTCCTCTTTCAAAAACTCTGCATCGCAAATTAATCAGCAATTAAGAAATTCAGGTTTAAATAGCTTTATTGGCATGGTAAAAAAAGGCTTTACATTGCCAAAGTTGAATCAGGCAGTGATTGACAGCGCTCTGGTCCAATGGCATCGGTCATTGACTGATCCAGTACTTTTTGTACTGTAGGCTACAGTACATATACTGTACAGTACTCTAGCCCAATGTTGTTTGGGGTGGTTTTGGGGAAATATGATCTAATCGAAGCAAATATGATCTAATCGAAGACTGTAACCGAATGTAGATAAACAAGTCATGTAACGTTAGCGTAATGATTGGGCTAACAGTTAACGTTAAATCAAGACACAGCTGTATAATGTTATGGGCTCTCACTGAGCTCTAAAATGCCTCTTCACCTGAAAAAAGCCAGTCTTCTGTATTATAAATAGTAGCCTATTAGTATAGTATTAAATATAAACCTATTTCTAAAACAAATAATGTGTTTGCTTCATAAGCTTAGTGAATATAATTTTCTGACTTTCTGAAGACTGTGCATATTTGAAAAGACTTCAAAGTGTGTGATATTTGACTACTCACTTTCAGCTTTGACAGAGATCTATAATTACAAAGCAGGTCAGACTGGTTTTAATTAAGGGAGAGTTGATTTTCCCAGCTCATGTAATCCGTGTCTGATTAAGTCGTACGTGAGGGATAGTGAGGGAGTGAGATCCTCACTTGTTATTCGTGCTCAAATTTCTTGTCCTTTTACAAGCCATGACCCTGGAGCAAACGCAGTGGGAGCTTATTAAATGTTTTAAACCTCACCGCCTGGCTTCAGACCCCCACCAACAGACTCTCCCCAAACAAAGTCTTGATGCTCTAAGGATTTTGTTCACATCTTTCAGTCTGGGTTAAGCTGAGCTAAGGTCCAGTTAACCTCAGACTGTGAAACAGTGTTTGCTGTGCTCTTAATGGCAATGTAACATTTCTGCACTATTCTGCCACCCTGACTGCGAGGGCAAGCAGGGTCTAAAGCTGGATAAGTGAATCATGTCCTTACTCTGAGCTCCAGCCATTTTCTTTCCTTCCTCCATATGCATTGTAATTGTACAGCTAGAGCATCTACTGTAGATGGATACTAAATTTGGAAAGCTCAGAGGTCACAAAGCAGGATTCCTTTAGCTGAAGAGTTGCACTCTTATTTTTATAGTAGCTGTTTTGTATGAATGCATGCAGAACTATGTGTGATATGCATAATGATCAAAATGCTGAGTAATTTTTTATCATAGTAAAGATATAAAACACTATTTTTGTGGGAAATTCAACGGAAAAACATGTTGTGTAGGGATGCACCAATATTTTAAATCACCATAAAATCTAAATGGACAATTTTTAAATTTGAATGGGAAATTGCAGAATTTATTATAAATCAACGTGCCCTCGTAATCTTAAATCAAAATAACTAACTCTCTGATGATGTGTTTACTGGCGCAATGGGGGGACAACCTGTCAATTACATTAGATCACAGCAATAGCAAACCTCAACCATCCAAACAATTCCCAATGGACAAAATCAAACCCCACCCTACATTTTTTCTTGTTTGAGAAGCTGTTTCACTCAGATATACGTGACAATAGGGAAGAAAAGACTATCATCTGTCCATCTGTTGTTGATTGGATAGAGTCAGATTGCAATGCAAGTTTGCGATAAATGCTCAAACAGTAGAGCATTGGCGCTTGCAATGCCAAGGTCATGGGTTCGATTCCCAGGGAAAGCAAGAACTGAGAACTGATAAGAATGTAAAAATGTGTACCTTGAAATGCAATTTAAGTTGCTTTGGATAAAAGTGTCTGCCAAATGCATAAATGTAAATATCAATCAACAAACATGCACATATTAATTATTCACAATAAGATCAATAACATATATTTAGTATATTGGCTGAATTTCCATTTCATGCCAAAATTAAATTCTGACTGTTACTGATAGGCTAATAATTATTTATGGCTGATAACCAGTATATGGGCAATATTAATATATTATTTTTATACCCTTATTATAGCTATACAGTATATATATATATATATATATATATATATATATATATATATATATATATATATATATATATATATATATATATATATATATATATATATATAACTAATTACCAAATCAAACAATAATTACCATATACTTATTCATGCTGAGATACAAATAATTATTAAATGTATTATTTATTCATTTTCAATTTATTCATGTGTGCTACATTACAGCAGAGATAATGTAAATGTAAAAATAGAAATGAGCATGCCTAATTAAATATCCAATATTGACTGATACAAGAAAATGTAACTAACTATAATCAATATGGAACAAGCATTAAATATTTCATAACTAATGTATATAGTATTGTCTTTTTTTAAAGCAACACCAGGTAACTTTTCAACTTTCATAATATATTTCCAAGACTCTTATGATGGTACATCGACTTACAATAGGTTGAATGACACGTCTGCCATAGCCTGACGGGGTCTGTATCGTTTTTAATCGTACTTTTAAACTTCAGGGTTCGGGTAGTAACCCGAGCACAAAAAGAACTACAAAATTCGACTGCTTTGAGGCATAGGCTACCTCACTTCCCCCGACACGTCCTCACATGCTGTTGGACTTGTAAGTATATTGCTTATATTGTATATCACTCGGACAAGCTTTCGCTCGTTGGTGTGAGCTAAAAAGCACCTGGCGTTCTTGTTGATGGATTAGTAACTTAGACATATTTGGAGGCTAGCTGTGCTTGTTCGATGTCCGACGATTGTAACGCGTTGTGTTTATTCCCCAATCGAACTCGTGTAACTGTCTGTCACACGTTCTACCGTCCACAGCATTACTTGATAGACAAAAATAGGACAAGAATGAACATCAAACAGAAACAACCCGCTTACACTTACACCCCGTTCAAGGCGCACATACAATACAGACTGCCGACAGTTAAACAGGGCGCGCGCAGCTCTTAAAGGGGACACACCTTATTTCCACTCGTTACAGCTTCCATCCGACTGAACAGGGACCGGTATACAGGGGGGAGGGGATCAGGCCGTGAGTGAAGAGACTGCTCTGCGTGAGTGGTATTTACGACAGTAACGTTAAATACAAGTAGTCCACAGCGACTCTAGGGGTCGTTGTTTGACCAAAACGGAATTCCTGCCTAGTGGGGCTTTAAAGAGCTTTTTGTTGTGAATGTCTTTTTAATCATTACATATCTTGGCAACCATAAACAGTGTACAGTAACACAGTGTTTATACTAGAGGTCACAGGGGAGTGTGGCAACTCATAAAGTTGGATAGTTCCCATTATAATCATCAAAGCTGTCTACATTCATTTACCACAGAGTTTACAGAGATTGTAGTTTCCTGCTTTTTTTTAAGCTCTCCGCAGATAGCAGTAGTATGGAGCCCCAAACATGACATGACATGAAACAGAAAATTGTGCACATGATTTAGTAAATCGAGGGAATGAATTAGTAAATTGTGCGCAAGATTTAGCCTACTATTTGTTTTCCTGCATGTCATGTGCGGGACTCCGTACAATAGAATTATCACACAGCCCAAAAAATGTGAGTGGTATCATTGGTCTTGGTGAAAGCCCCAGAAATATATTGAAAAAGAACAGGTATGGGTCATTTCTACAGAACTATCCTCCAAAATGTCTGTTTAAGTATCTCAAGTATATTAGCAATCAAGGCTTGATATCACCTGCTTGATTTTGAGTGAATCTTGATCTTCTGAATGATTGTTTTGACAAGGCTGCTGAGGAGAATCAGTAAGGCACATGAGTTAGTGAAGGTGGTTAAGAGGGGAAGTGGAGTGGTCATGCTGTGGAAACAGATCAAGTATAAACTGCACATCACCATCTGCCCCACCGCATCTTGAGACTTCTGAAAACCAAAGAAATGCTGCTGGGGATTCTTCTGCCTGCTGCTATCTGATAATACAAGGCCTGTTTCTGCTCCTCCTCCTCCTGCTTTGCTACCTACAACTTAGTACACTCTCAGCATGTTTTTTCCTTGCCCATTTATTTATCCTAGGCCTGATATTTCCGGAGCTTTGCTTCAGATCTACTCTTGTTCCTTTATCCTGCACAACCCAAATGTCGCTCTGGTGTTTTATCTTCTTCATCATCATTCATTTCAGAGGATTCCAAACATTTAGGTTTAAAACGAATGCATAAAACTATCTGCCAAATGCATAAAAAAATAAAAATAAAATAAAAAAATGTATATGACAAATCTATCTACATTTACTCTCCCATTACATTTACTCTGCCATTCTAAACCCATAAGATTTTTTTTTTGTCTTATCCTGTTCTTCATCTTTTTTTAGATGAATGTCTAAGACTTTAATTTGATGAATAGATGAATGTCTAAGACGGTTAATTTTTCACCGTGAACACTGTTTTTTACTGTGAGGCTCCATTATTGACCAAATAATTTAAAGTAGGCTACACTAAAATAGCTATTTTTTTACATCTCATTTACATGATGTTCTGTCTCAACATGTATTGCACCAGGCTTGTAATGTGAAAAGCCATTGGCTTTTTGTCTTGTGCACAATTACAATAAGGTTTAATGTATATTTTTGAATAAGATTTTAGATATTCAGTTTTTTTTTTTATCTTTGGCTGTGTCCGAAACTGCATACTTCCCTACTATATAGTAGGGAAAAAGCAGTATGCGAGCGAATAAGTACAGTATGTCTGAATCCTTAGTATCCATTAAAGAGTAGGCGAGAATTACCTCGGTGACGTACTAATTCTCCTGAGATTCGGACGAGTGTATACTAATAGTGCATCCGAATAATCCTACTTTCTATATAGTAGGAGAAAACGGTACGTGAAAGGAGTATTATGTCTGAAACCTCAGTACTCATAAAAGAGTAGGCGAGAAGTTCCCGGATGGCTTGCTGCTTCTGCCCAGATTCTGAAGAGCTTGTGGATCGATACTTTTCTATCCCAGGAGGAGAGGATACATCATTATCAAACATCGCGGAGATCAGCGACGCGGGTGTTTTCAAATGTGTTAAAATCACATGTGTTGAGCTACTGTAACATGTTGAACTGTTAAAGGTTCATTTACAGCATAGTATAGTTAGCATAGACAGCATCGTATAGTTGTGATTTTGCTGTAAAAACACGTTTTATTATGTATAGCTAACAGGGGAGCTCCAGTAAGTACACGTACGTCTCTAAATTGGATTTACATAAACCATATACAGTACATCTTAAAGAAGCTTATTTTAAATTATGTTTTATTAACAAAGTTCGGGAGGAGCATGTTCAAATAATTGATCCAATTATCACATCATTCCAGCCAGCTGTCAACAATCAGTAATCAACATGTCTATCCAATCAGCATGAGTGGAGACCTATATATACTCATTTGACTCACCAATGTTCCTCGACAGTTTTTCAGCATCCCTCCACCCACCCCGTCTCCTCACACTCGCCGGTTACTTCCTAACCAGCAAAACGGGGGGAGTACTCTGGCTTCGGGCTCAATATCCGAGCTCGGAGCCCTCTCCCCGGACAGCACACCAAATATGCATACCATTTATTCTATCTAACTTATTTGTAAGTGTGAACTTGTGAAATGTCTATTAACATCTGACAGGAAAATCGTAGATAAGTATCGCAGATGAGCATATCACAACATGAAATAGACATCTGAGTGAGTGATGTGTCCTATTGTGTAGGAGATTTACTGTTCTCAACACTGCTTATATTACATGATAAACAAATCTTCATAAAAAACTAAACATACGTTATCTATTTTATTGTCCATTGGTTTTGTGAATACATTGAGGAACATTTATGTTGCATAAAAAGTGAGTTAACACATCAGCATCAACCTCAACACGTAGGCCTAAATGTTTATTGAGCAAATAAATCAGAGGTAACGTGAATCTTGTCTGGATGTTACAGGAACAGATGAACACGTGTGTTTATCTGGTGGAGAGTGGATCATGAAGGCTTTAAATAAGCGTATGAATAAAAAAATCTATTTAAATCTTAAGTTGTAGTTTATTTTAATTATTGTAATTTCACACAGTTATTACTGCACTTTTCTGATTCTTAATTTCTGTGCATTTGCTGCAGAGCTTTTGTGGTGGAGCAGAGGATGCAAGGCAGGGGGAAGGAAAACCTAAAATAAAAATAAAAAGTGAGATCATTTTGTTACTTGTAATACAGAAATCAGATGACATTGTGCTGTTAACATGTCTGTTTTTTATTATGTTTTGTACATATTTGTAGGATTCTGAAATTTCTGCAGAGCTGGTGGAAATGGTGCCATTGATGAGACCCTCCATCACTCCATTGGCCCTTATTGCCTCAGATTGTGAAGCACAGCGCAGCAAGCAACAACAGGCACAAAGGCATTGCTCACCTCTGGCCAAGAAGAAAATAGAGCACCAGCTTGTTTTCAGCATGTTAAATGCTCGCTCTACTATGCTTCGCTCACAGGAGTGTTTGCTGTTAAGTCGAGTCTCACAGGTTCAGTACAGGCGCTCTGTATGAGGTGATGAGGGAGACTGTGCACTCAGGCAAATATAGCCTCGATGTCCCTTTCCCATCCGTGATCAGAGTCTGACTGCAGCAATGAGGGACATGATGGACGGCAGAGACAGGTGGGAATGGTGGTGGTCAGCTGATTCATCAGAATAAAGCTGCAGAATAAGAACCGCTGTGTTGAGATGGCAGTATGTAGGGGTCACCGCCTGTAAATATGTGATTGTTAGAACAATAAGTACAGTATGAATAAAGCTTTGTTTCATGTCATGTTGACATGTGTATATACTGTATATACACACTTTGTACTTTTACTCATTTATTCATGTTTCTTATTGTTGTCAGTAAATAAAATATGTGACCCTGGATCACAAAACCAGTCACAAGTCGCACGGGTATATTTCTGGCAATAGCCAACAATACATTAGTCAAAATTATCGATTTTTCTTTTATTTTAAAAATCATTAGGATATTTATTAAAGATCATGTCCCATGAAGATATTTTGTAAGTTTCCTACCTTAAATATATAAAACTTTTATTTTTGTGAGTGAATGCAGCACAATCGCCAAAATAAATGGACAACTTTAAAGGCGATTTTCTCAATGTTTAGATTTTTTTGCACCCTCAGATTCCAGATTTCCAAATAGTTGTATATCGGCCAAATATTGTCCTATCCTAACAAATCATACATCAATGAAACGTTTATTTATTCAGCTTTCAGATGGTGTATACATCTCAATTTCAGAAAATTGACCCATGTGACTGGTGTTGTGGTCCAGGGTCACATATAATTATTTTTTAATTAAAAAAAAAGATTTTTAATTAAATGTAATTAATAATGCATTAATTAATTGCTTGACTGAAAATTGAGATGTGTTCACTGCAATTATCTAGTGTAGTCATGCATAGCTATGTCATATGACAAAACAAATTACATTTTGCTTGTTTAACTAAAATATATAATTTTCAGTAAAAAATAAAAAAATAAAAAAAAAATAATAATAATATTAAGTATTGGTCAGAATTTATCATTATTATTGTCCATCATTGTTGGGGTGGGCTAGCAATGCAATTCATTTTGGGGTGCTTACATTTTCCCAGAATAAAATCAACAGTTTTCTCCAAAGGCGAGATCTTCGCGCAGCTGCCGTCTCCTTTATACAGACACTACAAACGATGAAGAAAACCATTACATAGGGCTGTCAAGTTACTGATGTTAGTGCACCTGTCACTCATATCATTTTGTTATGGCAGAACTTATAGTTATATAAAGATCAGGGAAAGAGACCATGGTTGTATATTTCAACAATGAACAATCATAATGACAACAACAACAAAAAAAAAAAAAAACAGAAATATCAGGTTTGCGTACATCATAATATAAGAATACACAGGGGAAAAAAAGCACAATTACAAGGTTAAATATCTTTGAATAATTCATCATAATACACAAAGAAAATGCATTTTTTGTTTACTATTTATAAGCCTGAGGAATAAAACAAGAGTTAAATTCAACAAGAAAAAGAGGAAAACAATGGAGATTTAAGCGACTTTTGCTTGTGGGCGAACATTTTTGCATATAAAATGAAGAAATTTGACAACATATTCAAGAGATGACGATTTGGGGGGTTTCTTAATAAAAAATGATATATTTAAGGATAAAACTCTTGGTTAAAAATAGCACTTAAATCAATCAATTTATTGGTTATACTACAAAATAAGTGGGCAGCTGTTTCTTCAACAAGACCACAAAATTAGCAAGTTTCGTCAATATCAAGATATTTACAGATAGATTAATTAAACCTGTCGCTTGCATTTGTGATAACGTCGTATGTCACATGATAACGTCAACATGGCAGATGATGTATGGCTCATACTTAACGAGATCTGGCTATAAAGTACCTCTTTTAGCGCTTGTTAAGTAAGTACTTATTGAAATTAAACCGGTCACATGAACCTTCAGAAATCATTAAATGCTGATTTGGTATTTACTTTTAATAGAGAGCTTTCCTGTTTAACAGCTGAAAATGTCATAATTCAGAGGCGGAAGCAATATGCAAGTAAACTCTTTTATTGAAGGTCAGAAGACACAGCAATAACACACGGGTGGGCTGGTGGCGCAGGGACTTGATGGTCAGCGTGGAGGTGAAGACAGGTGACGGTGAATCCAGTGAAGTGAACATCCAACACGACGAACACCATGAAAACACCAAACAGGACACGAACTGGAACAGGAACTGGAACCGGAAGAGCAGACGACGACAACAACACACTGAGGACACCAAAACCAACGATCTGACAGGGAAAGGAGAGTGCGATGAGTTTATATAGCAGAGATGATTGATGGTAGCTGATGAGGGGAATGAGATCAGGTGGAGTGCTGATCAACTGAACGAGCAGCCACGCCCACTCACACACACTCACACACACAAAACAACAAATACACGAGACACGAAGAAACCAGTGAATTCATGAACCGTGACAGTACCCCCTCTCCTAGGAACGCCTCCTGGCGTCCCCAGACTCCCTTACCTGTCGATTGTAATCATCGATAAGAGAGTGATCCAGGATGTCTCTGGCAGGAACCCAACTCCTCTCCTCCGGACCATAACCCTCCCAGTCCACCAAGTACTGGAATCCGCGTCCCCTCCGCCTTGAGTCCAGAATGCGATTAACCGAATACGTAGGTTCCCCTTCTACGAGACGCGGCGGGGGGGGGGGAACCGGGACGGGCGGATTAAACTGAGAATGAAACACGGGCTTGATTTTGGAAATATGGAAGACGGAATGAATCCTCCTGTACACTGGAGGGAGTTTGAGGCGGACTGCCACCGGGCTAATGATCTTGGTGACAGTGAATGGGCCAATAAATTTGGGAGCTAGCTTATTAGAGACGGAGCGGAGAGGAATGTTCTTAGTAGAAAGCCACACTTTTTGACCAACGACGTATACGGGAGGCTTAGACCGGTGGCGATCGGCTTTAGCCTTGGTGCGCGCTCCCGCTTGGAGTAGAGTCTCGCGGGCTCTAGTCCAAGTGTGGCGACACCTCTGGACAAAGGCGTGAGCGGAGGGGACCGCGACTTCGGATTCCAGACTAGGAAAAATTGGTGGCTGGTAACCTAGACTACATTTAAACGGCGATAGGCCCGTAGATTATACTGGTAACGAATTGTGGGCGTACTCCACCATTGACAGTCGTTGGCTCCATGAGGAAGGATTCTTGGAAACCAAACATCGCAACGTTCTCTCCAAATCCTGGTTGGCTCTCTCAGTTTGGCCATTGCTCTGGGGATGAAACCCTGAGGACAGACTAACAGTCGCACCCAGTAATCTACAAAATTCTTGCCAAAATTTGGACACAAATTGGGGTCCTCTGTCGGAGACCACGTCTGTCGGGAGGCCATGTAGCCGAAAGACGTGGTCAACGACTGTTACCGCTGTCTCCTTGGCTGAGGGTAATTTGGGCAAGGGAATGAAATGGACCGCCTTCGAGAATCGGTCCACCACGGTCAAAACTACCGTGTTACCCTGAGAGGGTGGGAGGGCGGTGATAAAATCTAGAGCGATGTGGGACCAGGGTCTCGAAGGGATCGGCAGCGGTTGAAGGAGCCCATCTGGGGGTCGATTGGAAGTCTTACCAGTGGCACAAACTGAGCAAGCCAAAACAAAACTGTGAACGTCACGAGCCATACGTGGCCACCAAAATCGTTGCTTAACTAAAGACGTGGTACGACTGACTCCTGGATGACAAGCCACATTGGAACAATGACCCCACTGAATGACGTTGGACCGTAATTGCTCTGGCACAAATAACCGGTTCGGTGGACAACCGGGCGGAGGCGTTACCCCTTCTAAGGCCGTTCTGACCTTCGATTCGACCTCCCATGAGAGTGTGGAGATAATTAGGGACTCCGGAAAAATGCACTCGGGAGTAGACGGGCGATCGGAATGGTCAAAAATACGTGACAAAGAATCGGGCTTGATGTTTTTGGAGCCCGGGCGGTACGAGAGAGTAAAGTCAAAACGTCCGAAAAAAAGTGCCCACCGAGCCTGCCTAGAGTTCAATCTTTTAGCGGTTCTAATGTATTCCAGATTCTTATGATCGGTCCATACGATAAAAGGTACCCCCGACCCTTCTAACCAGTGACGCCACTCTTCCAATGCTAACTTGACTGCCAACAACTCTCTGTTACCAATATCATAATTACGTTCGGCAGGGGACAAACGATGAGACAAAAACGCGCACGGATGCATTCTGTCGTCTGTAGGAGAACGTTGGGATAACACTGCACCTACCCCCACCTCTGACGCGTCGACCTCCACCATGAACTGACGTGATGGATCAGGGGTAACTAGGATGGGGGCTGAAACAAAGCGGCCTTTCAGTTTGGCAAACGCAGCCTCGGCTGCGTCTGACCACCTGAACGTAGTTCTGGGGGAGGTCAAGGCGGTCAGAGGTGAGGCTAGTTGGCTGAAATTGCGAATGAACCGCCGGTAAAAATTGGCGAACCCCAGAAACCTCTGTAGGGCCTTACGGGAATCTGGACTTGGCCAATCCACCACAGCCTTAACCTTCTCAGGATCCATACGCATCCCCTCAGACGACACAATGTACCCTAAGAAAGGAACAGACTGTGCATGAAAAGCGCATTTCTCCGCCTTGACAAAAAGACCATTCTCTAACAACCTCTGAAGCACTCGTCTGACGTGCTGAACATGTTCCTGGAGAGACGAAGAAAAAATCAATATGTCATCCAGGTAGACATAAATGAACTGATCGACCATGTCTCTCAGCACGTCATTGACGAGTGCCTGGAAGACTGCTGGACTATTGGACAGCCCGAAAGGCATAACCAAATATTCAAAGTGCCCCCTGGGGGTGTTAAACGCAGTCTTCCATTCATCCCCCTTCCTGATGCGGACCAAATGATAAGCGTTACGTAAGTCCAGTTTTGTGAAGACCGACGCTCCCTGCAACCTCTCGAAGGCTGAAGACATCAACGGCAAAGGATAAGTATTCTTTACCGTGATGTTATTCAGCCCTCGGTAATCAATGCAAGGTCGCAGAGAACCGTCCTTCTTCCCCACAAAAAAGAACCCCGCCCCCGCAGGAGAAGAGGAAGGTCGGATGAATTTGGATGCCAGAGAATCAGAAATATATTTCTCCATGGCCTCCCTCTCGGGAATAGATAGAGAGTAAAGCTTGCCTTTAGGCGGAGACGTACCTGGCAGTAGATCTATTGCACAGTCATAGGGACGATGCGGAGGGAGAGAAGCAGCCCGAGACTTACTGAACACTTCCTTCAGGTCCAGATACTCCGTGGGCACGTTAGATAAATCCACTGCCTCCTCCTGAAAAGCAGAAACAATAACAGACGGACAGGCAGACGCAAGACAGGACTCATGACAAAAACTGCTCCACTCCAACACTGATCTCTGCTGCCAGTCAATTTTGGGGTTATGCTTGATTAGCCAGGGGTGACCGAGAACAACAGGTGCCAGGGGGGAGTCCAGGATGTAAAATGAGGTAGTCTCTGTGTGATTGCCGGATACAGTGAGTGTAATGGGTCCAGTGGTGAATGCGATGGTGGGAAGGGCTTGACCGTTGAGGGCGTGCACAGCAATGGAATGGGTGAGTGGTAACAGGGGAACGTGAATCTTGTGAGCGAATGTGTAGTCCATGAAGTTACCTTCTGCCCCGGAATCCAAAAGTGCAAGACAGTCGTGAGTGTTGGCTGACCATCTAAGTCTTACCGGAAGGAGAGTTGATGTTGATGAGGTCTTCTCAGCGGAGATCCCACCCGACAGTAGCCTCAGATTTACTGCCGGGCTTGCCCTTTTACCGGGCAGTTGTAAGCGAAGTGACCAGCAGTCCCACAGTACAGGCAAAGGCCCTAGGATCTCCGCCTTTCCTTCTCCTCCCGGGAAAGCCGAGCTCGCCCGACCTGCATGGGCTCGTGATCGTAGACGGGGCTGACCGCGTCCCCGCCGCTGGCTTGCGTGGTCTCCACGGTGGTTGAAGCCCGAACCGGTAACTTCATCCGTTCAACACGAGAGAGACGAGAATCCACGCGAAGCGCCAGGTCGATGAGTCCGTTGAGTGTAGCGGGTAAATCCAACGCGTAGATTTCTCTCAGGACGCGGTCAGCCAGCCCATGCAGGAACATGTCCCACTGCGCTTCCTCGTTCCATTGACACTCAGCCGCCAAGGTCCGGAACTCAATGGCATAATCTGATACGGATCTGCTTCCTTGCTTGAGATCCGCCAGGGTTCGTGCTGCTTCTCTTCCCGCGACCGCGCGGTCAAACACCATCTTCATCTCGGCGGCGAGTGTCTGGAACGAGGCACAACACGGATCTTGATTCTCCCACACCGCCGTCCCCCACAGAGCTGCCCTCCCAGTCAGTAGTGTGAGTACGAATGCCACTTTGCTTTGTTCTGTGGCAAATGTTCTGGGTTGCAGAGAGAAATGCATAGTACAGCGTGTTAGAAAAGCTCTGCAAAAATTCGGCTCACCACTGTAGGGTTCAGGGACCGGTAGACGGGGTTCTGACTGGGAGGCGCCTGATGGTGGAATTGGGGGAGTGGCCGGTGTGGGTGGTGGCGCAGTGGGAGCTCGTAGATGTTGAAGCTGCTGGGTGAGCTCGGACACCTGCGCCACGAGAGCTTGAATGGCCCGACCCGACTCCGTAGATGTCCTCTCTTGAGCCTCTATCCGAGAAATGGTTACTCTGATGAAGTCATCAAGCGAAGAGGATCCACTTGCTGCTCCCATCGTTTGGTCAGATCGTTCTGTCATAATTCAGAGGCGGAAGCAATATGCAAGTAAACTCTTTTATTGAAGGTCAGAAGACACAGCAATAACACACGGGTGGGCTGGTGGCGCAGGGACTTGATGGTCAGCGTGGAGGTGAAGACAGGTGACGGTGAATCCAGTGAAGTGAACATCCAACACGACGAACACCATGAAAACACCAAACAGGACACGAACTGGAACAGGAACTGGAACCGGAAGAGCAGACGACGACAACAACACACTGAGAACACCAAAACCAACGATCTGACAGGGAAAGGAGAGTGCGATGAGTTTATATAGCAGAGATGATTGATGGTAGCTGATGAGGGGAATGAGATCAGGTGGAGTGCTGATCAACTGAACGAGCAGCCACGCCCACTCACACACACTCACACACACAAAACAACAAATACACGAGACACGAAGAAACCAGTGAATTCATGAACCGTGACAGAAAATAGTTGTAGCCTACTGCTTAAAGAAACTGCGAAAACCAATACAGTCCCCCCCCCCCCCCCTAGAATTCTTTAACGAACAAAAAGTTAGAAGAGCAGCATTTATTTGAAACATTATAATTTAAAGCATCCTTGCTGAATTAAAGTCATTTTCTTAATAAAAAAATAAAAAAATAAAAAAAAAAAGTGTGAAGGAGTATATATTGCTGTTCAAGCCGCTTCCATATTTTGCACCAACACATGAACTGATGTGAACTTGTTACCAGTGCCCCATTTTGGTGGCACACGGATGAAAGTCTCTACAATGTTTTCCTTAAAAGACAGCCCTGGGAAATTTGGGTCAGCAGAACATAAGTGCATTCGTGGAATGTGTCACAGCACATGTTCTCCCTGTCACTTAATCATGATAAATGTGATATCTTATGCAACCCTAATTATAGCCATAGAGCAGCTATATTCTGCACTGCTCTTTACATTCAGTAAAGTTGCTATTGTTTGTTTAGAGTGCACTTGTGCATGGGATGATGTTGATTGTCATAGTCATTACCCTTAGGTTACACAGACCTTATGTGAACTAGGGTGTCACCAGAATGCAATCCTTTGCTTTTGAAAGAACAGGAGGTGCAGTGGGATTTGCCTCTAATTTAAGCACAATATATGGTACCTTTGATATGGACTTGGACTATGGCAGTGATGACTTGCTTTGTATATGCCAACATTAATTATTATAGTTTCCACGTCAGTTGTTTTTGCCACTGCTTTTTGATGCATAGATGCGAGAATGTGAGAGAAATTTGGAAATGAATTGGCATCGTTGGTTACATTTGATTTCGATATTCCACTTTAGACATTCTACTAATTAAGAATGTGCAGTCTCGTCTGCCCAGCTGTGTTGGTCTTCGGCTCCACCGCGGGGATCTTCAGTACCGTCTGCTCCACCATGGTGGTCTCTAGCTCTGCAAAAATGGTCTTCAGTTCCACCCTGGCCACTTGCACTGCCTGCACCTCTCTGGCCTCCTGCACTACCTCCATCTCCAGTCCTTTCTCCACTCCATGGACCTGGCCCTCCATCCTGCCCTCTGGGTCCATCTCCACTCCACGTCCCTCCTGGACTACTGTGACCCTTTTTAGAGCGTCTGGAATACAGCTCTCTAGTAGGCTACAACATTAAAGTTAAATAGCCTTTAAATAATGGTATGAACCTTCACTTTGCCCTTTTGTCAGGGAACAAATTATAGATTAATGAGACTAAAGATCTCCCGTTAGATATACACAAGACGAATTATATCTCATGTTTAACCACTGGACCAGAGACATCAGAGCCAGCAGCAAACATCGGAAGGACTAGCCGAGGAAAGGCTGTTCTCGGCAGGGTACATGAGCGCTGAAAGCCCAGTGATCGCCTGGATCTCACAACTCTGAAAACGTCAGATAAAATTTTCAAATAGTCTTTCTCTATCTTTATAAATAAACCAAAGATTTATGTTTTAAACAACTATTCTCGCCTGAAAAACTCTTAAAACTACATTTTGTGACACAATAACAGTAGTATTTTTAAATTACGCGGGTTTCTCCTCTGCTATTGACAGTTGCTGGTTAGTGCGACATGCATTCTGGGATACCTGGCTGTCTCAAGTCCACACAAGTCACCTCTCGATGCATCCTTTGTAAAAGGGGCAGATCAAAAACACATCCAGAGATTTGAACTGGACTTGGCTAGATGTGAACTTTGAATTGGAACAGTACTTGGGTAGCAACTGATGACGTTTCACAAGTCCACAAGAACAAACGAACATACGGATTCCACTAAATTGTAAAGCGCAACTTATGCGAGTCTATATTATGATCAATTAGGAGGTTAAGGCTTCAGTAATATCTGTCAAATGTTTTTTTGGTTTGGTCAAAGGAACTTATTAAATGGATTTGAAGGAAAATAATGGTTAATTTTTACACATACAAGAATGGAGTTTCTCGGACCTCAAAAGTAAAGTCACAGTACAGTCAATCTCAACAGAATATGAGGGTCAGTACAGAAAACAGCATGGTTGATAGACAAGTGTGAGTTGTCAGTAAGTGTGTATAACAAAATATGTTTTATAAACCCAGTAGCTTGGCAAAAGATCATTTGGGTCATGAAGCAATGTCACGTTTGTTCGGCCAATGACAATCAGTGCACTTCAGATTGCATCACCAGCATAGTTCAATATGTAATCAATCCCCAGGCTATATATTACCACACCGAATCGGGTTCATGTACCCTGTGAGGACACAACTACTGTACATAACAACAACCCCCTCTAAACATGGTAGAAGAAGGATAAGATGGAAAGAAAACACATTCAAGGCAATGTTTACAAAAATGTGTTCGGACGGGATAAACGGTATCCCTGGCAGTAGATTACAATGCCATTTCCCACGGCTAACTCACTCTATACCTGTTCCTCCCATTTCTACCAACAAACTAATTTACATTTATAAGAAAATATGGTCAGTATGTGTGTATAGGTCAGTGTTAGCAAGTCAGAGTGTTCACACATGTTGTGCATGTGTGTGAAGAGCTGTGTAATGTATGAAAAAAGGCACATATGCGTAACTTTGAGAAGTTAACAGGATTAATGTTTCCTCATTGTTAAATAAAGACAGATGCCTGGCTTTTTCTTTTTATGCTTCATGTTCATTTGGTTTATTGTACATGTCACTTGCCAAGGAACCAATGAACTAATTTATCAATGCCATTGATGAAGGGAATATGAAACCATTATGAAACTATGAACCAAACAGAATGAAGCAAAGCCAGGATGTATTTCTCACAGGAAAGACAAGATATTAGATACTAAGCACAACAAAACCTCAAATATTTACAACAGTGTAATTTTAAAGAAGTTTTATTATACTCTGTTTATATATATATATATATATATATATATATATATATATATATATATATATATATATATATATATATATATAAACAGAGTACATACTGTGTATATATATATGAGAAGCACTGCATTCACACTGTATTAGTGCTATAATATGGACAGTTTCAGTTTCAGATGTAGTCATTTGGTGGGATATGCAGCCTCTAAGTTGGATTTAGTGCAGTGTAACTTTAGACATCTGTTTTTCAAGATAAAAGTTTAATTAAATAAAATATGTACAATACTTAAATGGAAAGGTAAGTGCAGCCTCTGCTCACAGACATTGGCTAGGCTATAACAAAATTTAATTAGGCTTCATCGTTGATACTTTTGGCTTTTGAATAATTGAAGTCCCCATTAGTGCCTCATTTTATAATCTTGCTGAAAACCTCCCCTGTGGCACCAATAAGTTAAAAGAGGAAAGGGAGAAGCTGTATTTAGAACTTTTCAAATGCACAAAACTCCACATATTACATTTACTTCTTTTTTTTTGTAAAATCATAATTAAATAGTTACATTATTCAGGTTGAATAAAACATATCTGTTACTATTGTAACCTCTGTTCCCTGATGGAGGGGACAAGACATGAAGTAGATGACTGACACTAGGTGTTGCACTTGGGAGCCCCAAACACCTCTGATACATTGAGAAAAGGCCAATGAGAATTGGCGAGTGGAATTTTCATGCTACTCTCCCAGACAGACAGGTATAAAAGAGAGTAATGTGCTCCTAGACAGTGTCCTAGTCATTTCAGCGGGCAGTTCGGTGTTGTGGCAGAAGGTGGACAGATATCACATTGACAGATGGACAGATTGGTGGTGCAGATGTTGGCAAGCCCGGCGTGCCGGGTAACAAGCACACTCTCAACATTGTAACCCAATGCCTGCGTAAGCCGCGTAGTCCAATGTACCTCACGGGGACAGAGAGGACAGTAGTTATCATGGGAATAGGTTGCTTAAACTGGACTTTTGACCTTTTTTTATTTTTTTTTATTTTTTATAAAAGTTCACAGCTGTGCAAAACGTTAGCACTCTTTCTCCTAGATATCAAAAATTACACTACGGAGACCACATACTACCCTAAGGGAGGTTAGTATGTGGAGAATACCTCACATAGACTTACCACACTTGGAAAGAGGTCCCTATGCTAGGTCCTATCTGAAAAGGGAGGAACTACTGCAAATGCAGCGACTGGCAGCAGAGACAGAGCTCTGCCTAGGGGAAGACATGGGTTTACCATCAGGGAAACCGTATAGTGGACAATACATCATATGGGATTACCATCAGGGAATCACTATATATGGAGCACCAAGCCAAAGTGTACGGGCTGACCTGAAAAGCACCATGAGTCTCAGACTTGGCGTTGAATTCCTCTACCGAATTCAACTGTCAAGGATGCTGAGGGAAAACTCAAGTCCAGGGTTCACTGGTCCAGTGAACTAACATGGGAAATAAGCTCACGTATTCACCTCTGCTGTGTGCTAACGTGTCCGACCCGAGGAGATCCTCGGTCAGGGAATACCACAGCCGGCAATGGGTGGATTCCTGGGAAGCGAACAGGTCTTCACTAAAGCGACTCCAAATCAGCTGGATCGCCTTGGGATGGAGTCTCCACTCCCCCTGAAGTGTATTTTGCAAGAGTGTGTCTGCTGCGCGATTGAGGAAATGTGGGTGAGTTGCAACATGCATTGGGTTTGACTGTTCTGATGAGCCAGCGTGACAGGTTGGGAAGTGCTAACCAGGCCTCCAAACGGCGCATGAGTGGCACTAGAGGAACAATCGCTTTTACCTACGGTGGAGCAGCGAAGCAGAGCTTTTGCCACCTTGACGGGAAACATGAACATGGAAAGGTGGTAAGTCAGCGTCCATCATATCCGGGCTGCAAACTATGTGACCCAGAAAATGAGGAAGTTGCTTTTTCTTTGAACATTTGGATACTACTGCCACTTCGCCAAGATGCATAATAAAAAGAAAATGAAACCAAATATTCTCCACAAGACCCTCCATCAGGGGAAAGAGCAGCTCCTCTCACCTTTGGGTCGTCCATCTCAGGGACGCTTCAAAGCCTGGGGTTCTTAGCGCTCACCTGACGACCAGGTTGGATCGCCTTTCTGCATCAAACCCGGCTCAGAACTTCCCTTGTGCATTTCTTTTAGAGCTTTGGCCTGATAAACCTGCAGGATGCCCATGGCATGCAGTGTGGAAACGCCCTATCCAGCAGCACTATAAGCCTTTGCCGTTTGAGACAAAGGGAGGTGGCAGCTTTAATTCCCCAAAATTGCATGCTCCACCTGACCTGTGGAACATCCGGATACCCCCTGGCCATCCCACTGTTTAGAAAAGTGAGGCTGAAAGAGCTTGGGAAGCAGGACTGGTCTGTGAAAGGTGCCCTCAACGACTTCATCAGCTCTTCATGCACTTCAGAGAAGAAAGGCATTGGGGCCGGGCGTGGCTGTGAGTCTCGTTCTGAGCCCAGATACCAATCATCCCGTCGCAAATGCTCGGGACGGGGCGGAGGATTCCATTCCAGCCTGATGTTCACAGCGGCCCAGGCAAGCATGGCTGCCAACTCTTCATCAGACTCAGACTGAGCTACCACACCCGAGGGTGAGTCCTCAGCGTCACAAGGCATAAGCCTGCCCTCCGATGCTGCCATCAATAGTTTGTCCTCATCCGGAGCCCCGAATAAGAAACGAGGTGCGGCATGTTATACAGTCATCTGGGAAATCCACTGGGCACAATGTGCAAGATATTTAAATAAATATATTTAAAGCAATATATTGTATAAAGTGCTATAAAAATGAACATGGTGTGACTTGTTTGGAGTGCCAAACTGCAGAGCTGGTGCAAACATATCCACATCACTATGATCACATACTTTCTTAACTGCTGTTTTCTCACAACTATCATTTTTGCTGTGTGTTTATGTTGTTCTTGAGAGGAAAGCACGTAGCACATATTTACATGTCTAAATGTCGCTCCCAGCAGTGTGGGCGGCATCGCAAATTTTTTTTAACAGTATACCCGCTGCAGAGGTATTTTTATTTTTTATTTCAAACTATTTTTTACCCCTAAGCAAAAAACAAAAAAGAACTTTGCTTTGAGTATATCGGGGCTTTACTGCATACAGACATCACAAAACATTGGGCTGGTCTTAGAAATAGAGGTGAATAGCTGAGATCAAAGGAACTCTCAAAGGCCCAAGAAACACTGTTGTTGATGGTCTTTAAAACCATTCCAAGCAATCTGTATTCAATCATGCTGATCGTCCACAAATGGGGAGAGTTCGAAACTGCTCGCAATCTGCAGGTCAGGTCATCTCAGCAACTGTAGCCGAAGCGCTGACTGAAAGTAGCTGCAGGAAGTCTCCCCAGGATAATATCATGACATCAAAAGGATTTACATGCAATGGTTGCCTCTGTGTCATTGAACATGAATTAACAGTAAAGAAATAACTGCATAACTCTGCAATGCAATCAGAAGACGTATCCACTCTCAAAGATTTATTTCTACTTGATCTAAGCCACAAAAATACTTTTGTATTTAAGTTGTATATGGTTGATTTTTGTCAAATTACATTTTATGCTTTAAAATTCATGTTACCACATATGTTACCACATTAAGCACATCTTTTAGGTTACCTGACAAAAATAAACAGTCTAGATGCAAGTCAGCATGAAACGGAAGTTGCCTATTGTGATGAATATCCAAATGAAATGGCTCCTCGAACAAGAAAAATGTAGGGTGGGACTTGATTTTGTCCATCGGGAATTGATTGGATCGTTTTGTTTTGCAATTGCTGTTATCTCATGTGAGTGACAGGTTGTCCTGCCCTTGTGCCAGTAAACACATCATCACAGAAGAGAAGAGATAATGCTGCAGGAGGAAGGGAAAGTGATTTTGATTCAAGATTACGCACATGATAAATCATTTATATAATTGGCTCTTTTCCATAAAAAAAAAAAAAAGAATTGTCCATTTTGATTTCATGGTGACTTTAAGTTCTGGGCTATTGCTGATGTTAGTTTATAATCTTAGTCTTATTTAGGCTGTAATGCAATGCAAGAAATCATGTTAAAATATATGAAGTTTTCATACAAATCGTTATGGATTGTGCGAGCGTAATGATTTGGGTCTGTTTTTCTGCCTCAGGGTCTGCCCTGCCATCATGGAGTCAATCATGAATTTCACATTGTACCACTTGAGGAGAATGTGAGGCAGCTGAGGCTGAATTATAAGTGGATTCTTCAACAACACAGTGCCTGAAAACACTGAAGGACATAATAGGATGGATCAAAACATGCAATGAATCAATGTAGCAGGATAATAAACATTTGGTATACCAAGTCATTTCTGCCGAACAGCTGAAGCATCGGCTGGAATTATTTGTGTAAATTACAGACAGTTTTTATATCACTATTATAAATGATCTATAATTTTAAATGTGCATATATATTGTGACGGATTTACTGTCTCTCCCTAGTAATCAGCGCCACCCCATCCCTTAACTCGCCACCCTTCGCCAAGTTCCCGACTGGAGTGGGTGAGATTGGAGAGGAGGGGCGCTGAAGAGGAGAATTGGCGGCGTGTGATGAGGCACAGCTGACGAGAATGAAGCCTCATCACCGCCACGGCGTGTGATGAGGCACACCTGACGAGAATGAAGCCTCATCACCGCCACTGTTAAATGCTGAGCACGCCTCTCCGGTTGGTGAGTAGCCGGACCCGCAGTCAGGAATGGAGAAACATGCAAGACGCCGCTGACGGGCTAGGATGCCGGGCCCCAATTCCCCTCAGTTGTCGGGGCCTAGAGAGGACAAGCCGGGATGCCGAAGCCGCCACCCCCTCGCGCTTCAGACCAAACGGAGAGAGAAGCGCGTGCGACCGCTGGACACCGCCCCCTTACCTGGACCCATCCCATCTCTTCACTACCCATCCTTCACGATTCCCTAGCACGACGAGGGCACCAGATCCCCTTTTGTTTTAACACTTAATTTCCACCATTTTTGGACATTATGTTTATTTACTTAATAAATACCTCTCCGAGGCCTGACACCACTCCCTCTGTGCCTGTCGTATGATATATATTGCTGCCACAATATATACAGCCCGTTCTCATCCCAAGGCGTCATATACTGACGCTTTTGACATTTCGTCTACATCGAACGCACATGGCACCCTTTAGCGTCAATATGAGACCAGAGGGAGGGCGCCTCCTAGCGGTCTAACCCTAACCCTAACCCTAACCCTACCCCAGACCTAAACCTACCCATAACCGAACAAAGCTCTGTGCGTGTCATATTGACGCTAAAGGGTGCCATGTGCGTTCGATGTAGACGGAATGTCAAAAGCGTCAGTATATGACGCCCTAGGATGAGAATGCGTTGATATATATAGCCTAATACTATCTTTATCCATCAAAATTCATATAATAAATCTATATTATAAATTGTATGCATGAGAAAATAAAGTGTGCCAAAACACACCTTGTGCATTTATTTTCAAATCCCTTTATGTTAATGTTTGTTTCTTACAGTCAAATAAAACCTTTAAAGTGCTAGCTAAAGGAGGACAGTGTTCTCACATTAAAAGAGAAATGAGAAAATCATTGAAAAAGAAAAGTTTAGGGGCCTTGAACATAAAAAGGCTTCTGTTTCTTATTGTCCTTCTCGGGGCTCAGAGTAACTATCTTGTTTCTCACTTTC
Source organism: Scardinius erythrophthalmus (assembly GCF_964197995.2). Lineage (NCBI taxonomy): Eukaryota > Metazoa > Chordata > Actinopteri > Cypriniformes > Leuciscidae > Scardinius > Scardinius erythrophthalmus. Next base: position 21,601,183 of record NC_138240.1, read on the forward strand.
ATGTTTCCCCCAGACAGCTCCAGGATTTTCTGTCTCCAATTAAAAACATCCAGAATAAATAATAGTGTGAACTTACCCAGCCTGATGTTCAAACATTAAAGCAGGAGTGAGGGAAAATTCTGTCAACGGCAGCACAATGGCAATGTAATTATGATTGAATAGTAATAGTAATTAAATTTCTTAGAGACTTTTGATGTTTTAATGAATTTGCGGAAGGAAGTGTCATGGGGAATTCGTATTTAATTTGATAAATAGGCAGAGGATTTCGAGGAGACTTCATTGTTAAAGGTGTGTGTGTGTATGTTTGTATGTATGCGTGTGTGTGTGTGTGTGTGTGTGTGTGTGTGTGTGTGTGTGTGTGTGTGTGTGTGTGTGTGTGTGTGTGTGTTGTATGTGCTTAAAACTTGCAGAAGACACTTTTTGACTAGACCTGGCAACTGCATTGTTGGAGTACTAGTATTTCTGTCTATTTCATATGGATGTATTACTATTGTGCATCATCATACCTATTAACATATTGACTGGATTTGAATAAGAACGTTTCCGTCAGAGCAGAAAATCCCCATACGCTGAGATTATATCTGCAGTGAAAACCACAGATACAGAATCAGTTTACAGTGCAGTGCTGTTCGGTCTAAAGTAATTAACAACAGCTGATGGATCTTGTATTGGGATCAGGCAGCAGATGCTGATGCAGCATGAACGAGGTTACTGGAAAAAACAGATAAATTTAATTGTGCTACATGCTCCCTTCATGGCCAGTGTCATCATGCTTTATATATTCATATTTTCATTTGTATTTCTTTTCTATTCTATTCTATTCTATTCTTTTCTATTCTATTCTATTAGTAGAAGCAGTAGTATTTATAACATCCTATATTTTTCTAAAAACCCTTTCCATCCGTCTGTCAGTCCGTCCATCCATCCATCTATCCTAACTGCTAAAGACTTACAAAAAGTTTATATTTAATAGTTATTTTTCTACTAATCTTCCATCTTCCTGCTTGTGCACTCCCATTAATCTCTTTGGGTAATTTTCCACTTTAGAGAGGTTTAATGCTTGATGGGTTCAGTGTCTTTTCTAAACATTTTCACCTGTGACTTTTACCTTGTTTGGTGTCGGTGCAGTGAAATGATCACTGTGAAATTTCCCTCCATCATGGTCAAAGTGTTTCTTTCCTCTGTGTTCATATGTTTAATTGCCAGCATTTAGGAGCGTGAGCTCTTGAGATTCTCTTGGTGATTTAATATGATCAATAGCGTCAAAGAGGATAAAGGGAAATCCAATGAAACAGTCATTACCTTTATCTCATTATTCATCCCTTCTCGGCCCATCGTTAGTCATTTAAGCTCATGCACAGAGGCGTCCTGACTTAATGAAAGCTGTGAATCTCTTCTTTCTTTTCCACAAGCAAAAAAAAACAAAAAAAAACAAAAAAAAAACATAGTGTTGGGGTTTATTTTCCCATCTGTGCATGTGCTTCATGTTGAAGAGTAATTTAAATGTATCCTTTAGGATATTTCTGTCATGAAGACATTATGTTTATAATACAAAATCAGTAACAGATGGCTGAATATACAATCTATGGAATGCTAATTATTTTTGGAGGGGTCTGTATAATTTGCTTATGGGTTTTTCTTCAACTACTGCTACTACTGTCTCAGGTGTTGGTTATATGTACAGTTGTGGTCAAAATTAATGGCACCCCTGGTAAATATGTTTAAAAATGGATGTAAAAAATAAATCTGCATTGTTAATCCTTTTGATCTTTCATTCAAAAAAAATGCAAAAATCTAACCTTTCATTGAAGTAAAATAATTGAATTTAATTAAAAGGCAGCATTTATTAACCCACTGGAGTTGTAATAATTACTTTTATGATGTATGGATGTGCTTTTTTGAGCTTTAAAAACAGGCACTATTCAGTCCCATTACAGCTGGGAAGAGCCAGGATATTACTTAATATAACATCTGTACATGATCTTATCATTAAACAGAAAGCACATATTCAATAGAAATGGTTCAATATGCCCATCGCAGAGGACCGCGTTGATACTATTCGATTCCTGTCCTCTTATGCTCTGCTGACACTGCTGCTCCTCACAGCACAGTCAATAGCTACCAATAATTTTGTCTAATAGGTACTGATTCGTGGCATCAGACAATCAGATGAGAGGTATCTAGAGCATCATTACATGATGAAATATTCTTTCTGAAGTGACATATGTCAAATGTATATCATACCAACCTGTCTGAGAAACTTTTAAAAACTTTTCCAAAAGTCCAAATGGTAAAGAGTGAAGGTAACTTTCAGATAAACAGTGTTTAAGTGTTTTGTAAGCTACTGTATTGAGTTTGACAAAAGTGCAAACAGTGCTTCTTCTTGTTTTGACAATGTGGTTTTATGTCATTTATGATGCTTTTATCCTACTTAGAAAGCATAAAACATCTATTATCATTTTTAATGCATGCTCTTTTGACGTTATGAGTCCAATTTTGAACGAGCTTCAAAATATTATATATAATTTATAAGCTAAAAACGCAGCCCCAGTAAAAACTCCTCGAACAGCTTGTCCACAGCTCCGTCCAAGCAATCATTCATCGCCTGGATCCATAGTGTCAGATGTTCACACATTGTCTTTCTGTTGCCCAGCACTGTCCTTCAAATCAATGCCTCGCTGACAGTTTAATGGCCCTCTAGCATGTATAGTCTCAGTGGTGTTCTAGTGTTTCAGAACGAGATTTGATTATGCTGACCACAAGTGTAAGCATTAATGCCTTCACCTTCTCATAAGTGCTGGTCACGAGCTGGCCATCCTTTCACCATCCATTAGAGCTTTTTCTGAGAAGACCAGCAGATGCCACGGTGACCGTGTTATTGCACGGTACTGAATAAAAGTCATTTGAAGGGAGCAGGGAATGATTTGTGGGAAATGCAGTACACTTTGCGCACTAATGTGAGTAATTCAGAAGCAGGAATTGATCTGCAATGACAATGCAAATTACTGTGCTTTTTCTTCCCCCCACAGCAGAAGACTTTATCAAAAGGACATCCATCTCAAGCTTTGAAAGTCGGAAAGCATTGTAAAAATTGTGTTAACCTTTACTCAGACAAGCTCTGAATTTTTCAGCATCTGTGTTCAGTTTGAACTGATAAATTTCACGTGAATGTTATTTGAAGTACGGGTTAGGTGAAGAGAATCGCAACTGCATAGCAAACTACTCTGAGAAGAGAAAGAAAAGCAGACTGTAATACTCACGCAGCGATTGGGGGATACTATGCCCCGTGGCTCTGTTTCTATTTCTCAGAAACATTTCTGTGCCTAGAAAGATCTCATTGCTCTGTTTTTCACAACAGAATCGAGACCAGAGATTACTTTTAATGATGGAATTATTCAGCACACTGACAGAATATAAATGATGTTCTGGGATGTTTCGTTTCACCACCCATAAAGAAGAGAGAAAATTAATATACCATCAAAAGACCTGCTGCTAATTCTTTTAGGTTTATCCGTGCTGGAAAATCCAGTTTAAGCTTAACATAGTTCAATTGAGCAACCATTGAAAGCTGTGGGCACTTTTGGCCCTGTGGACTTTCAGAAAATAAACTACCTTAAAACATACTTCACACTCTCAATGGTTTATTTAACTTTTCCACTAGAACCCACTATGCAGATATACATGAATCACTGAAAACATTTTTTTTTTTTCTGAACACATGTCATTCCCACCAGAAATGTGGTAGAAATGACAATGTTACCTTTTGGGTTCCTAGATTCCTGTATCTTGCTAAAGCTATTTTCACAGCTAACTTCTTATGTATTCCAAATAAACCCATTTAAATAATATTTTCACTCATTTGTATAGTTTGACAATAAAGCTTGCTTAGAATTGACCTATTATAGAAATATTCCCTGTCAAAAGCTACTCTCAATGCTGATTCAATGTTGGTGCTGCTCCCACCTCCCTACGTCTCTCAGAATGTATAAGTTCAAGATGCAAACGATCAAGAGGATTGTGTCTCAGATCCAACACAAAGATTGGTTTGACACAATCGTTTTCAAGGACGCATGATTTCATATAGAAATTCTGCCACAAATCGGGAAGTTTGCTTTCGGGGGTGAAGCTTACCAATATCAGGTTTTTCCATTCAGCCTAGCCTGTCACCCCGCACACAGAATGCTTGGATGCAGCTATGGCTGCCAATATGGCCAAGGCGGACTACGTTCGCGCCGTCTGAACAGGCTAGCACAACAGGTTCTGCTTTGGACTAAGGACAAATTTCTGTCCCCCAGGGCGATTTACACCCCTAGGCATTTGAATGTGGGAGCAGACTTTCTGTCAGGCTGCGATTCACGGGGAATGGAAATGCCAATATGACAATATTTCATTCCTGGCCCAAGCTTTGGAAGCTTCATGTTTAGCCCCTGATGTTGTCATACGGACTATTCTGAGTACTAGGGCTCCCTCCACAAGAAGGATATATGCCCTTAAATGGGGTGTCTTTGAAAGGTGGTGTAAGAGAATTTGGGATTTGCAGGCCCTGTCGATTTCGCTTTACTCTTTCAAATTTTGTCATACAGGCAAGTGTTATACATCATTCAAAACTGTTAAATGTCTTCTTTTATTTGGGTACACTAATAATAAAAACAAAATGTTGTGTTTTTCGTAAAATAAAGAAAATAAACATGATGCGTGTTCTGCCGTCTCTCTCAATGTGAAGTTCATTCTAAAACGCGACAGAAACTGATCTATAACTCGGCGAATGCTTGCCACACATACATGACACATGTCTTTACAAAGCTTGAAGTCTCTTTTTTTAAATGATGTAAATCATTATTCTCTAAGTAATCTGTATAAAAGCAACGACATGTACAGTTTCTCCAGCCCGAGCTCATTAACTCTAATGTGACCACACCCAGGCGCACACGAGCGATTGACATGCAAATGGTCCACGTGGAGGAACGCAGATCTGTAAACGCCCATTACCTCAAAAACAAAGAATCAGAGACTTTACATTGTAGCTACTAGTTAAACTGGTGCCAGACTAAAATGTATGGATGTATATATATATATATATATATATATATATATATATATATATATATATATATATATATATATATATATATATATATATATATATACAGTCTGGCACCAGTTTAACTAGTAGCTACAATGTAAAGTTTATGCGACAATAACATGCTTAGTATTATGAGTGGACATGTCTTACCTTAAAAATCTTTCTCACAATCAAATTGTGTTTAAAAGCATTTGCATGAATAGCAGAGTGGTCATATAATGTAACGCTAGCCAAAGGATGACAGAAAAAAAAAGATGCTGCGTTAATTGCAATTGTAGCTACTAGTTAAACTGGTGCTTTTTTTTTTTTTGTCATCCTTTGGCTAGCGTTACATTATATGACCACTCTGCTATTCATGCAAATGCTTTTAAACTATTCAAGCATGACAAATCAAAAGATAATGCGTTAATGTCCTCTTTGTGTGACACACGCAGGACGCACAGAAAGACACATGCCAGTATCGTGCCCCGTACAGATAGCACGCTACAATCGAGTTCTCTTTCACGCTTGAAAGAACAATAACACATTTGAGCCAAACTGTCCATTTGGTCAAGTATCCTCATAAGAGCATCCTTAAACTAGTTAAATAAAGTCTTAAATGAACGAGCTTTGAGAGAATGAGTAGTGTGTGAGATCCGCGTCTCTGTCAGTAGCGGCATATCTTAAAGGAATAGTTCACTTTAAAATGAAAATTCTATCATCATATACTCACCCTCATGTTGTTTCAAACCTGTATGAATTTCTTTCTTCTGCTGAACAGAAAGGAAGATATTTAGAAGAATGTCAGTAACCAGACAGTTTCTGGGTCCCATTGACTTCCATAGTATATATTTTTTTCCTACTATGGAAGTCAATGGGACCCAGAAACTGCCTGGTTACTGACATTCTTCTAAATATCTTCCTTTCTGTTCAGCAGAAGAAAGAAATTCATACAGGTTTGAAACAACATGAGGGTGAGTATATGATGACAGAATTTTCATTTTAAAGTGAACTATCCCTTTAAAGGTACAGCTGCCACTAATACTGTTGTTACACTAGTACTGACTCATTTTCATCTAGACATCAGTAGCTGTATTAGTATCAGTGATACTGACCTTCATTCATAAAAAGATGCAATTAAACATTTAAAAAATACTGTATTTATGTTGTCTCTACATTAATTTGGAGATTACCTGTGAAATTATTACATTATAAAATATATTAAAAAAGTGTTTTTAATTGTGATTAACTGCAAATGTTTCCAACAGTGTTTAAATATAGAGAAATCAGCTATTTTAACCAGGTTACAGATCGTGTCTGTGCCTCGCCTGTCTATGACGTCATATCCACGTTTTCCCTCGATTTCCAGTTTTACTTTCATTGAAACCATTGGATCAAAGACACTTTAATATATTATGTTTTTTATTAGACAGGTGAGCAACTGTTTGGATACATTTATCAACAGAATACATCTCAGGTTACAAACGTAACCTTTGTTCCCTGAGAAGGGGAATGAGACGCTACGTCTTATGATGCTTTGGGGAACACCTCAGCATGGCTGGTGTCTAAATAATTTGTTTAATCAAGCCAATGTTATGGGCCAACACACTCAAACTCATAACTTCCAACACACTCAAATGTATTTAGTATGAATATTTTTATGTTAACCAATTTTATTTTAACAGCGCTGCGTTGCTCCACTTAGGCAATGAAAAGAGTGAATGCGGCTGACTGCAATGCATAATAAAAGCTCTGCTGGCCTCGAAACCGGTGTGTATCGCAAGTGTCTTTCATTAGCATTTGCTTCAGCGGCCCTTGTACAAATTTAATACATTAGCTCATCCATGAACACTATTTCTGCCTAAAGTGGTTGGATTCCTTTCCATCGGCTGTGGAAGTAAAGACGACAACTCCCATGAATCCATGCTCATTAAAGGTACAATATGTAAGATTTTTGCATTAAAATATCTCAAATTCACAAGGCCAGTGTTATATATTTTGTTAAGTTGATTACTTACAATATCCCACATTATTCCAACTATTTTTAAATCGTGAGAAAATTGCGATTTTAACCAAGGAAACAGGCCTGTGAGCAGGGGTGAGCTGGGAGTTGCCAGTCAATGGCGTCATATCCGCGTTACCCTCGGTTTCTGCTTGTGCTGCATGGAGTCCTGGACAAATGCGGAAGTTGTAGTTGTAGCGTCAATCAAGCAACAAGCGTTAGCTTGTTTTGTGCAGTCGTTATGGAACACAATTATTTTTTACTGATTGCAGCTGGTTCTGTCGACAAAGACAAGTCCCATAAACGTAAACGTCAATGTACGGGTATTATTGCTTTAGGTTTGTGTTTAGTTTATTGACATTGTTTATCACGTCTGGTGTTTAAGGCCATGTACATAAATATAGTGTGGCGAGCAGGACGAGGCCGAGGGCTGTGAGAGAGCGTGATTACTGATGAGCGACACCTGCGCGACGCACCGGTCTCATATCTCTCACGGAGGAGCAGAAGCATAAAGGGGGAGTGACGACAGTGAAGAGCGAGAGAGGACAGGCCTGAACTTGTGTTGTGTTTTGTTTTATTGTAACAGCAGTCGTCCGTGAGGGGCTGCTGTCTTTTACTTTCGTTTTGTATTTTTATCATTAAAATGTGTCATGAAAGTTCGCCGGTTCCCGCCTCCTTCTTCCCATAACATCTGAACTTCGTTACGTATAGCATGTGTTATACATAAAGATTAATCAGTATTTTGGCAAATGATGTGGGTATGTTCGAATGTACTTTTATAACAATTGTTTAGAACACGTAAAACTGCGCAGCGTTATCACAACAATGAATTCGACAAATAGAGTAACATCTATGATAACCAATTTAGTATTAAACCTTACTTTTCTTGCAGTTAATTCATTTTAATGAAATAAAAGCTTGTCAACATTTATAAAAATAGAACTTTACCTCATCCATGAACATGATTTTTCGATTCCCATCTGACTGATTTACATCCATGGTGGAGTTAAAAAAAACGACAGTTTCCATCATTCCACGCTCCTTCACATAGTCATCAAGCTACGCCGTTGTTGTTGTTTGAAATGTAGCGCCCTCTTGCGACAGAAAATCTTGCATATTGTACCTTTAACGGCGTCATCAAGATATGCCTTTGTTTTGAATAAGCGACCTCTAGCGGCAAAAATTACATATTGTGCCTTTAAAGCCAAGTTATTGGTGTGTTAGCCACACATACTTCACAACCAGTCAAACAATGATGTTTTCCCATAGAGCTAAATCAGCGCAGCATCTCGTTCCCACTTTTTCAAAGGTCCAGGGTTACAGTCAAGTAACCTGAGACGTTTTATTCATGTTTCTGTCACACATCAGATATTTCACATTGCCTCATATTTATCATTATTTTCTCATATTTCATCTCAAGCTCTTCACTAACTTTAGAAAAAAAAAATCCTAAATCCTAAATGGCTAAATGATTAAATGCCCAATCCTAAATACCAAATTCCCAATCCTAAATCCCTAAATGCCCAATCCTAAATCCTAAATGACAAAATGCCCAATCCTAAATACAAAATGCCCTATCCTAAATACCAAATGACCAATCCTAAATACCAATTGCCCAATCCTAAATACCAAATTAATTTTCAACTTAGACTTTTAGTTTTCAACTTAGACTTTTAGTTTCAAATTTAGACTTTTAGTTTTCGTTTAAGACTTTTAGTTTTAGACTTTTAGTTTTAAATCTGACCCAATAATCCCTCCATATGTAAGTACATAAGGAGTTAATTTAAATAACACTTGCCTGATGGCTAATGTTACCGCTAACCCACACGTCAAGGTCACTTCAGTGATTAGAGAAAAGCACGTAAAAGTCCTGGCAGAAAGCGATGCATAAGGATGTAGTGTAACAACGCCCAGTTCCAGGAATGCACTAATATTTTGTTGGTAGTACCAGTTTGCAACAATTATTATTTAACACTGAATTGTCAACACTTCTGGAGAAAAAAAAATAATAAAAAATGTTGGATATACTGGCTTTCTGCCAGGACTTTTACGTGCTGATGCAAACTTTCCAATGCCTCGTTTTATGAGTACAGAACCTATTTGTACTACTGTAGAAGTTTGGTACCATTCCGGGCATTATTAGTGGGGTAATTTACGAGATACAGCCTAGGATCCATTAGCGCCTGCACTAAGCCATACAGCTGATATCTCTAAATAAGCTCTAACTTTAATAATGTTCGACCAAGGGAAAAAAGGCTTCTGGGGGGGTGTTTGGCTCGAGGTCATGGTGCAAAGGACCCTAGGTTGATTTTACTCAGAACCATCCCTTTAATCAGTGGCATATTGTGTAATTAAACATTTTAATAAATTGACAGCCTCATAAACGTGTGACCAAGTAGAAACATTAGGACTGTTGCTGGAGATTGGATTTTCAACAGAAGAGTGATACAATAATGGTTATTGTTGAAATGTTTCTCGATGTTCAGCTAAAGTATCAATTACCATGGTATTGAAACCAGACTGTTGGCTAAAATGTTTTAAATTTGATTTATCCATTTGGACAAAACGATTTGTTTTGTTGACATCCAAAACCCATTAGCCTTCCTTCAAACAAAAACAAGCAATCACATGGCAAACTTTTCCATTTTTTCTGCCTTTCCAAGCCCAGCATTAAGTGGTGGGTGGATGAGTATGAAGTTTGTTGTGGCACAGTCACTATGTGTTCATTCCCCTCAGACTTTGGGGCGTAGTAAAAAAACGCCCTATTTCAGCTGAAGGTGATTGTCTCCACGTGAATCAGTAATGACAACTGGTGTGTCGCAACTCAAAAATGGGTCACATACAAGGTCATACACACAAGGAAAAACATAATGCAACTTGTTGATTCATTTTTTATTTGTTGTGAATGAGTTTGTCGGTTTTGTATTCTGTTTGAGTTAGCTTATGGGGCCTGGGTTTCAATAAGGAAGTCAAACCAACTCTGAGTTGACTTACCCTGAGATGAGAAGTTTTCGGTTTCAGAACTGCTGAATTGAGTTAGTTCAATCAACTCTGAGTTAAGCACAATGTGTCTATGACTATGAAAATATAGTATATATATATATATTTTTAATAGTTACTATATAGTTAATCCTGTATGAAAATCCATGATCAATGGAGCTTTGAAATTACGATTCACCATGGCAACAGCACCCGACAAAAAGACGTCCGCATACTTCCGAGTCAATACGTAATTTTAATTCTTAATCACTGTTACATTTATCAGAGGTGAAAACTGGCAGAACGGTAAGTTATTGAACTACTATTAATTTTCATGGTATCCCACGGCAAACAAATAAAAATAAAAAAAACACAGAAAGATTGTGGCAGCAGCTAAAAATGAAGTATAAAAACATAATTCAATCAGGTAAAGCTTTAAAATGTTCATGGGTATAGGCTGCATGACTTTACAAACAGTCTAATGCTCTTTTCACATAATTACCTGTTACATTTCTTAATTTGGGTAATGAAATTAAAATTTGACTTCTATTCAGCCATAGCAAGATGGCAGAGGCTCGCAAAATGGGGGAAGGACCTGCACTACCACCACTGAGAGATGAAGGCATGAGGCAAAGTATTGGAAGAATATTAAAATCCAACAGGAAAAAGGATAACTGTTGCTTTTGTATTTGTAGGAAATAAAGATGACCAAATAAATAGTGAATATTTTGTGTTTATTTAACAGCTGTAGTGGTAGCTACGACATATCAGACTACCCTTCCATCTGGCATCCTTCCATTCCATATAGTAATCAGTTTTATTTTCAGAAGGTGCATTTATTTTGATTGCTCTCACGGGTTTGTTCCCTGGAAACAACACAAAAATTCTAAGAAAGAGTGTGAGACCGAGGTACACTTTCCTTACCGCTCTGTATACCATGGCCTAACTAATGTGCTCTGAATCCCTGATGTTATATAGAAAACTACCATTAAAAAATGGTAACACTAAAAAAATAAAACAAATCCTCTCCCGACGTAAATGTAACTCCCTATGAATTAAAGAACCCTCTTCATCTACAATGAAAGGACATGCCATTTTTGTCACTTTGACGGTGTCTGCATGATGAAAATATGCGCAATGAATGAATGTACCTGCACTGCAAAAATGCTTGTCAAAATATCTAAAGATACTTAAATGCTTACGGACATAGCATCTGAGGACTATTTCTCATTTTTCTCATATTATTTTGCTTTATTTTCAGATTCAATCATATGCTCGTTCTTATAGAGCATGTTCGCACATCCGCACTCTTCAAAAACGACGCTTTAAATCTCTTGACAAACTAAAATACATATTTGTATGTATTCAACATAAAAGATATAGATTATACTGAATGTCAGCTTGCTTATTTGGCTTAAGATAAGCCAAAGATAAGATTATTTATTGAGTCCACATGTCATGCAAACAAGAAAATATGCTTCTAACCACAGGTCGAGATCTGTCGCTCCAACCACGCAACTTTGCAATGCTGTTTGCGAATGTTCAGTAGAACTATGCTTTGGGGGAAACACCGACTCTTTGAACTATGCTGACAACGATGGAACTTGCGACCATAGTTGGCTAACGATGCTTTTGGGAAAGACACCCCAGGTTAGGTTCACAGAGTAAGTTACAATGGTAACTGAGTATAAGTTATCTCTCTTTCAGAAACGGGCTTGACTTACCCTGCTTTCTTGGGTTTGAAAAAAAAAAAAAAAAAAAAAAAAAAAAAACATGGGAGACATTTGAGGTTACCTAACAATTTTTTTTCTGCATGTTAACAATTTTGAATATCGTTAGGCTTATTAATAAAAGATTAAGGTATTATTATTATTAAATTGCAATGTTTTGATGTCCAATGTAAAATCTGGGTCCAAACAAAACTGGTTGTTGCACTATTGTAGAAACCCTGTTCTTTACCTATTTTTCTCTCAGTTGTCATCTTTTCTCTCTCGTTCTCACTCTTTCTGCTTCTCTCCCTTTTCTCCTTCTCTTCTCCGATGAGTGGAAAATTACCTCAGATACTTTACGTTCCTCTGTCCCCTCTGTTTGGAGGCTGTGGGGGATGAAAGTGGAAGAGGGAAAAAAAGGTGTGAGATGAGAATTCATATGTTAGATCACAAGATCTGCCTGATAAACGGCAGCAGACACGTCATTTATCACCGGGCCCACTAGGGAATGGAGACTCTCTAACTACTATGGGAAGAAACAGATACTTTTTCCACAAGGGCAGATAAAGAAAAAGAGAAGAGGAAAAAACTGCCAATCAGTTGAGCGAATTAGCTGCAGAAAACGCCTGGCGGAAGTGAAATATAAGTAATGTGATGTTGGTGTTACAATGTCACACTGATTCATTGCCTGGACCTGTAGTCATGAATATTATAGATAGAGTATGTGGAGTTTCCCACTTTCTGATGCAGAGATGACACCTGCAGCCTCTTGGCTTGTGGCCTGTTTGGATTGGGAAATATATTGAAATGGATAGGATAATGAGGAAGAGATATGCACAGAGATGTCTATAGTGCTGATGAGACCGTGGATATTTGTCATGCTTTGTGCTCCACCAAATATATTTTCAGGGTAGTGTATTTTGGAGCAAGTTCGAATCGTTACATGACATATTATTTTCATCAAAATGTAAAAAGTTATACAACACAAAGCAATTTACATAACAACCAAGTTTACACACAAAATGCACCAATGAGCCAAAACATGATCACTACTTGCTTTTTATGCTGTTGGTCCTCCGGGTGCTGCCAAAACAGCGCCGACCCACCGAGGCATGGACTCTACAAGACCCCTGAAGGTATCCTGTGGTATCTGGCATCAAGATGTTAGCAGCTGATCCTTCAAGTTCTGTAGGATGCTGTGGATCGAACTTGTTGGGTCCAGCACATCTCACAGATGCTCAGTTGGATTGAGATCTAGGGAATTTGGAGGCCAGGGAAACACCTTAAACTCTTTATCATGTTCCTCAAACCATTCCTGAACAATGTGTGCAGTGTGGCATACATTGTCCTGCGGCAGCCATACTGCACCAGAACGCACCAAACACCAGCCTATTGTTGGAGAGGAGACAGAGTGATAGAGCCAATCAGTATATATGGGGATGATTAGGAGGCTATGATGGACAGAGGCCAATGAGCAAATTTGGCCAGGATGCCTGGGTTTTTTTTACCTCAGAAATTTAGGACCTCAGTTTAAAGTCTCATCCGAAGGACGGTGCTTTTTTTTTAAACCGTATAGTGTCCCCATCACTATACTGGGGCGTCAGGACCCACACAGACCACAGGGTGAGCACCCCCTACTGTCCACACTAATACCTCTTCCAGCAGCAACCTGGTTTTACCAGGTCTCCCATCCAGGTACTGACCAGGCTCAGCCCAGCTTAGCTTCAGTAGGCAAACAGCATTGGGCTACAGGGTGATATGGCTGCTGACCTTCTGTTGGCTTAGACCAGATGGGAAACCCTTATTGCCTTTGAGCATCGATGAGCCTTGGGTGCCCAACACCCTGCAGCCAGTTTGTTGTTTATCCTCTTCGGACCTCTGTTGGTAAATTTACACCACTGCGGACCGGGAACAACCCACAAGCCATGCCCTTTCAGAGATACTCTGACCCATTTGCATTGCTATAACAATTTGGCCCTGGTCAAATTCCTGCCCTTGTCTCCTGCATCAGCACGTTGATTTTGACAACTGATTGCTTGCCTACCCTCTAATCTACACAGGCCTTAACATGTGGTCTTTTTGGACAATCAACAATATTCATCCCATCTGTGACTGGTCATTGTTTTGGCTCAACAGTATATACATTTAGGTTGAATTCTACCTACCTGACTCTTGTGAATATGCAAGTGTGGTTACTGACATGTAGACCTTAGTGAATAAAAATATTGTGAACATTTCGTGATCTAGGAGATTTATACAGCGCTTGCCATTGTAAAGACTATTCCTCACAGCATAATTTTCATGTTAAATTCAATATGGTGCTATAATGCTTGTGACATCTAGCTCTGGTCTCCTCTGCATTGTAACACTGTGAACCAGATTTCTTTTTCTGTAACCTGCGTTACAAATTATAAAATCTCAAATTCGAACACAATGAAAAATGGCAATTTGTCCTTACTTATGAGTTTCTCATTATATAAACATTAGACGGTGCACTTTCGGAATCTGTTAAGCTGTCAGTTGTGGCCAAGAGATTATAAAGCTTAGCTTGTACTGTGAACATTCAGATCAATGATAGGATCGATGCCTCTTTTGAGCAGAACAGATGCTATGATGTGTAATCATGAAGCTTTTGATATTTCAGTAGTTAAAATCAATAATCCAGTGTTATGGGCTACTTAGAGGGGAAAAAGGCATGATTACTGTAGAAGACAGCCATTAAAGATTTACAAAAAGTAAGTTTCGCATTTGGTTCGCATGAGAGTTTCTTAGTGCAAATTTTACTTTGACTTAATTGTGTTAAATTAAGTTTTGTAAACTAACTAAAAGATTATTGAGGGAAGCATATGATTTAAATATATTGGCTGCATGCATATTGAGTGCACTAAAATATAGATCTTTTCTGTCATAAGCCCTACTTGGACAGGATAAGTTTCAAGGGTAGAAGGAGTAATGTAATTTTACCACCAAGGTTATTTCGTAAATGAAAACTGAAACGAAGACTAAGGCTCAATCCCAATTCACCCCTTGGCCCTACCCCTCCGTTTTGTGTCCCGATTCTTGTTGCGATAGAGGGGTAGGGCGAAGGGGTAGGGCTACATTGCCCTTGAAATGGAGATTTTTCAGAGGCACACTCCGAACGGAGGGCTACGAGAAAGTTCGAGAAAGTTCCCAGAATGCACAGCGAATCACCGGCAAGATGGCTTCACAACCGGCTAAAGAAAGTCACAAATGTATTTTCTTCGTAAAATGTAGGATAACCATGGTTGTAATGCTATGGTCGTACGTTTATGCAACGTAGCCTAATATGGTGATTTTCTTCAAAACAATCATAAAAAAGAGATTGTTAATTCAGCCGCTAGCATGTTGTCTCGGTAGCCAGCGCTACTAAATTTAGTTACCTGGTAACGTTAATGATGCTAGGTTTTTAATTTGTAAATGGTGAGTTGTTAAATAGTTAAATGTGTGATATAAGTTTAATGTAAATGTAAAGTCCTAGGTTTACATCACTGGTATTAGCAGAAAAAATTGTTCTCACTCGTCACAGAAGTCAGTCAAAAATCCGTAAACAAGTGCGAGTTTAATCAAAACATACAATTACAAAAATATACAAAATCCTGATTTTAATTTCACTTGTTACACCTTTAACTTGTGTTACCTTAAACATTTAAACACAAGTTTTATCCTTAAATGACAGACCAAACGGTAAGAAAACTGTTTCTCCTTTTTTCTGTGCACAAACTTTTTCAAGTTCAATATTCCGCACCCCAGTGGGCGTAACCATTAAAGAAACAGAACAGAAATTATACATCAGAAAACACAGGAAATATCAGAATTCAAAGAAAGATACAAATATGAAACCTTCAGTTAGTGCTTGCAAAATCAACACTCCAAACAAACAATACTAATATAAAAATTATTGAAATATTAAATTGGCTCTTACAGAAACCATTATTGTAACAGTATGGAGAAAAGGCAAGCACTGGCAACCGTTATTCTCAACAATGTCTACTTCCAATCATTCCAGGGACTCTACAGGAAACCAGACGGATCATCCTTTTCCGAGCAGAAAATGAGAACCGCTTTCTGAAGTCCAAAAGTTCTGCAAAATAAGTTCTTTGGGAGTAAGTAATTTGATCAGTATGCTTGACTGTATAAAAAATATATATATTATTGTTTTTATTCTGTTAAAATTACTCATTTATGTCATCTTCTGCTACAATATTACACACACTAGGTCCCACCATCTGTACATTGACCTGGTGTTTGTGTGTTGCAGTGTGTTTTTAATATTTTATTAATTTCTCTTTTGTCTAGTGATTCCAGGGAAGCGCTATTTCATTTTACCTGTACTACTGTGGTATGTGTGGTAAATGAAAATAATATCTTATTTGTTATGATACAGGACATTGATCAAAGAACTTGGCCTACAGGGACATGTCACTTCCCAACAGGTCTCCAAGAAGTAGGAAAATCTGAAAAAAATAATAATAATAAGGTAAGCAGAGACCAGTGTGGTTCTAGCTTGGTTTATATGGAGGGATTCCAAACGGTCCAGGAAATCCATAAACATTCAATGTAATCTTGTAAATGTAATGTAGACATTGTTTGTTTATATTGTTTATATGGCAAGGTAACAGCTGCCACATGGCAGTTTTTTGAGGACATGCACGAGGTGTTGGGTGCCAGGCCTTCAATGGACCCCCCTGTTGTGGTTGCATCTTTTGGTCCTGATTCTGATCCGATAACAATTCTTATGGTAAGGTTTTAAGGTTAGCTGTAATTGCATTTGTAATTATTTTAACAACGCTATGTAGCCTGAAGTGTTATTGATTATTGATCACTTGATATGAGAATTGTAATGTTTAGTAAAGTGATATTGTTATTAATGATACACCATTACCTTATTTCTTTGGTAGCACTCTATAATAAGGGTAATGCTGAACTAATGTTATTCACTGCAGGAATTATTATAAAGTGTTTCCTATAATTATATATATATATATATATATATATATATATATATATATATATATATATATATATATATATTTTTTTTTTTTGTTCTCTTAGAAGATTGTCGAGCCAAGCAGTCCAGACACCGCCTCTGTAGCCTCTCCTGTTGCAAGCCCAAACCCCTCACCAAAAAAGAAGAGGAGGAAGTCTATTGTGGAGTTTTTAATAGAGGAAAGTGCTAAGGAGCAAAAGCGGCATGAGGAGAGTGAGGCAAAAATGGATAGGTTCTTAGGCCTGTTTGAAAAACTCATAGATAAAATATAATTAGAATATAATATAAATTAAAATGTAATATAATTCTGTGCTGGTTTTGAAATTGTTTTCCCTTTCATCACACAAGTTCCTCTTAGTGTGACAATGGATGTTTACAATGTGATTGCACTATCATCAATTGTTGTTTTGAAATGTTTTCCCCCCATCCTGTGTTGTATAGTTATTTTCTGTTAGTTAACAATAGACAAATTGAAATTAAATCACTTTTATTTATATACATTGTCAAAGTATACAAAGTATTTATTTTATATATACTTGTTATATATATTTATGTATTTATATATATTTATATTTATATTGTAAGAAAGTGCAAAATTGTCAATAAAAAGATTGTGTGAACAAATAACATGCAAGCTATCTGTGCTATTAGTATAAAAATAATTTGTAAAAACATTGTAAAATCACATATTCACGCCCATGAGATGCTATAAGCAGCATGAGCAACAAAAAATACAATGGCAAATAGACATTTTTCACATAGCTAACAAACTATATACACAGTACAGACATCCTTAAGGGTCTTGCACATGGCCTGAGACCAGGGCAGCCAGTCTGTCCCTTGTAGCATTCCCAGAGCTCTCGTTAACCTCTAGGGGCTCACGGGGTGGTTGGGGTTCAAGGATGTCCAAATCTGCATCTTCATCTGGCTCCAGCAAGTCTTCATTGTCTAGACACACATTGTGTAGAAATGCACAGGACGCAATAACCAGAGGTGCAAATGTGGGTTTAACCTCCAAGGCTCTGAAAAGGGTAGACCTCCATCTGGTTTTCATCATCCCAAAAGCTCTTTCGAATATGCTGCGGGCCCTGGCATGATAATAATTGAAGCGCCCTTGTATTTGCCCATTAACTGGCTCCTTGTAAGGTGTGATTAGGCAGACAGGTGTGTCCAAACATGGATAGCTACCATCACCCAGTGGGAGGATACTGTCTTGCCTTGTAAAAGCCGCTGTTCTTCATGATGCGTGTGTCATGAACTGATCCTGGGTAACCGACAAAGATATCTAGAAACCTACCATTAGAATCACATATTGCTTGCATGTTAAGTGAATAGAATCCTTTGTAATTCAGGTAGTCTAATCTGTACTGTTGAGGAGGTTTAATTCTGACATGGCTGCCATCTATTGCTCCCACAACATTGCTGAATGCAGGGCTACCTGATAGCTGGACAAATCATTGACCCACTGCATGAAGTGCTCCTGCCAGTGGAAAAGAAATGGCTCGCTTTAGGTTGGTGGTCATTATATTTTGTGCAACTCTGTGGATGATGCGATGGACTGTAGACTTGGGCACATTGAAAACCCGGGATACAACTGAGTAGGACAGTTCATGAGCCAGCCAGTAAACACAGAACAGGACTTCCAGTTGGTTACCCCAGCCATGGTCCTGTTCCCTCTGTAGGAGCCTCTACATTAAACAACAAACGCAGGATGGGCATGTTGTTGTTGAGTCTGCAGTATGACCTAGGATGACCAGTCTGAAAAAAAGGAATTAAGTTCACGTCATTAGTTTTAAAATAAGGATCTCTAACTAGTTAAAACTGCAGGAAAATTGTTGAAATTTGGCATCTCCTCATATGAATAACGTTAGTTATATACGTTTATAGCAGCCAACAAAACAGTACATGTTCACGGTCAGGGATGGGCAGTATTTCAGATACATGTATTTAAAACATTGTTTTAAATGTTTTTTTTTAAAGCCTCAACAGAGTTTGAAATTCAGTTTTTGCTGTTGTATCAAAACTGATATTGAGAATTGTGAAACCATGATATATATTGTTACTGTGAAGTAAAATTAAGATTTTGGGTCATATTCTTTGCTAGATAACAGAAAAGGTTTAGCCTGGTTAAAACCAGACCATTCTCAGTAGTAACTGAGTTATGGTCTGGCAAAGCTTCATTAATAACTCATTTCCAAAGGGGCGTCACCAACGGACGTCGCTCAAATGCCTCTAGGCGCAATTGGATAGACCTAAAACCAATCAGAGCGATCGTCAATCGTGTAAAGCCATATGCTGCGTCCCAGTTCGCCTAAGTTACACTACGCCATAAAAGTATGTACACTTTTTGTGAAGAAAAGTTATTTTCTTTTGAATGTGTAGCAAAAAAGTAGGCAAGCTTTGGGACACACTACTTCGTCATCTTTATCGGACGGATCTGTCGCGTGCATCCTGTCACGTAAACTGCCCTGTCAATCATCTTGTCACAGTAAAAATCCTCTATTAAATCTAATTTAATTTCCTACCGTTTCAGAATGAAATGTAGTAGTATGTTCATCTGCCAGTGGGTCTTTCATGGAGACTGTCCTCATGTGTTTGCAATTTGAATATAATAATGCATTTAAAAGTTGGTGTGCTTCACCAACGGACGTCGCTCAAATGTCTCTGGGCGCAATTTAATAGACCTAAAACCAATCAGAGCGATCGTCATTGTGTAAAGCCCGCCTCAACGTTTCTGATTGGTGCCGCGATTTCGACGGATTAGAAATGGGCTTGAATGAGCTCTTTGCCAGACTACTTGCAGAGCAAATCTAAATTTGCCGGAAGTTGTCTGGGTTCCCTTTCGAACGGTCACTTCGTATTGCGTAGCTATACGCAGTGGGGAAACTCCTTTTCCTCGATTTACTGAAGCTTTTATGTAAAACGCATTTGCAGCTGCACAGCTAGCACACCGAGCGTCTGGCTCGCTCATAGGCTGTGCTGCAGCAACTGCTTAAACCAATGGCGCAGGCGCCTCTGACAGGCTACCAATGAGCATCATTGCACGTCAGAGCTCCCAAAGGGGGCGTGGCCTTAGTCTATATCAGAGCCCCGAATTCGCCATTATATCAGATATCACTCCTTCAGCGACAACTTCATGTCTCTGACTGTTTTACTGAGCTTCGCCGTTTGAACAAGCCCTTCAGCCTGAGCGAGCATCTATTCAGCGGACTACGCCCTTTCTGCCGTTTTCCCCTGACGCCGTCTCACCTGTGGCTATCCGGCGACGACGACGATACATATCCTTTTACTAGCAATTAATGTTTCTAATATGCCTGGTTCATCTTGTGCCACGTGCGGAGGTAAGCTGCACGAGGCCGATGGACACGCGAGCTGCATTTCTTGCCTGGGAGTTCTCCACGCAAAATGCACTCTCTGCCGGCGGATGTGTGCCACGTGCGGATGCATCTGCATGAGGCTTATTACATCATGCGCTCGCGGCTAGCTCTCCTTTTGGACGGCAAACCGCCTCTTGCGCTCCCCCCGTTTCTTCCCTCGTCGAGCCTCGACGGAAGAAGCGCGTGGGTAGATGTTCGAGCGGCTAGCTCTCTTTACGACACAAGAGAGCTACCCCGCCCTCGGTTTTGCACGTCACACAGAAGCGCGTTTTCTCTGAAAATGCTCTCATGCGCTTGCCCGCTTCCTTCCCTCATTGAGCAGCGACGGAAGAAGCGCGCGGTCAGATGTGCGGATCGGCTTATTACGTCATGCGCTCGCGGCTAGCTCTCCTTTGGGACGGCAAACCGCCTCTCGCGCCCCCCCCCCCCCCCCCCCCCGTTTCTTCCCTCGTCGAGCCTCGACGGAAGAAGCGCGTGGGTAGATGTTTCGAGCGGCTAGCTCTCTTTACGACACAGGAGAGCTACCCCGCCCTCTGTTTTGCATGTCACACAGAAGCGCGTTTTCTCTGAAAATGCTCTCTCGTGCAGCAGCAACGGAAGAAGCGCGCGGTCAGATGTGCACGCGGCTATCTCTTTTTACGACACGAGAGCTACTGCTCCCTTACATTCTGTTCATCACGCAGAACCTTCTCCGTGATTCAGACACAACAGCGCGTTTTCATGCCTGGAATCAACCACGCTGAAACCGTTCTCTCTCACTGCAAGAACAAGCTGCCATTCTAAGTATTATAAGAGTTTTTCTCTGTCAATCCCCCTCTGTCAGTGGTGGATTCTGAGACTCTCGCGCCTCTCGGCTGGACTAAATCTTTTCACCAAAGCGAACGAGTTCACGTCGGCTCCGCCCCCGCGTGACTCACCCTCGTTGGCAACGTCCGGGAAAGGGGTTGGTCGGGCTCAACGTTGACCCCGCCCCCATCTAAACCCAGCAGTGCAATTGGAAGAAGAATGGCCAGCTAGTCATGTTGAATCACGATTCTAACAAAGCTATAACTGCAGTCTAGGGGCCCGGTAAACCGTGCACTGCTGCAAACTATCGCTGTTCTCACAGCAGCTCAAACAGAGTGAGAAATAAATGTTCCCCCACAGCCCCCGCTCACAGGTAGCTGGGAACGTTCTCAAATCAGTCATTAGGCCCGTTACAAGCGTGCCACTCATGCCGCACACTATCACTGCAGTCAGCGCGCCCGCTATGAAGCGTGCGCCGCCAC
Source organism: Scardinius erythrophthalmus (assembly GCF_964197995.2). Taxonomy (NCBI): domain Eukaryota; kingdom Metazoa; phylum Chordata; class Actinopteri; order Cypriniformes; family Leuciscidae; genus Scardinius; species Scardinius erythrophthalmus. Next base: position 21,622,588 of record NC_138240.1, read on the forward strand.
AGATAGTCACTGCTCAAAATCCCATGACACTTCTCACAGCTCCCTGTCTAATTCAGGTGGCTGGAGATTTTATTATTGTCAACAGGCCCACTGCACTGCGTGCGCCTCTACAAACAAACGCATTTTCACGGCGACCCACGTAAAGCACAAAAAGAGTATGCTTCACAATCACAACACACGGGTTCACGGTCCCCCTTCGCTAGGCGGCCCCCTCCCAGTTGTTACACTGACCTTTCCCCAGACAAAAGCCTGTACAGTCAGTCCAACACTCAGTATGTGCACAAATCACAATGTAAGGGTATCAGGTCCCCCTGTGTTAGGCGGCCCATCCCAAACTGTGTATCAAACCCTAGCCACACGGGCATGGGCCTGGCTAGCCATCCCCGATGTGTTGAGTTGGGTCATAAACATTATAAAGCGAAGCTACTCGCTCCAATTCGCTCACAGACCCCCAAAGTTTCAGGCGGTTGTCGAGTCTTCAGTGAGAAGCAACGTGGGTCACGTGCTTCGCGCCGAAGTACAGAATTTGTTAGCAAAAGGGGCGATAAAATTAATCCCCCCCTCGCAAACACACTCGGGGTTCTACAGCCGTTATTTTCTAATTCTGAAAAAAGACGGCGGTCTCAGACCCATACTAGATTTGAGACATTTGAACAAAGCTCTCATGAGACGGCCTTTCAAAATGTTGACTATCAAACACATCCTAGCGCAAATTCGCCCGGGGGACTGGTTTGTAACAATGGATCTGAAAGACGCATACTTTCATATTCAGATAGACCCTCATCACAGGCCATTCTTGAGATTCGCCTTCGAGGGTCAAGCTTATCAGTACACGGTTCTGCCTTTCGGCCTGTCCCTAGCACCCCGTACATTCACGAAGTGCATGGATGCAGCGCTCTCTCCCCTGAGACATCAGGGAGTGCGCGTGTTGAACTATCTCGACGACTGGCTGGTGCTAGCGCAATCGAGAGCAGAGCTAATAGCTCACAGGGATTTGATTCTTGGCCATTTGAAATGCCTGGGTCTCACAATCAATGTCACCAAGAGCAAACTGACACCCAGCCAGACAGTAGTTTTTCTGGGCACAGTTTTAGACTCAGTGGAGATGACAGCGCGGCTCACACGAGAGCGCGCGTTCTCAGTACAGACGCTAGCAGCCTCGTTCAGAGCGCACGCCCCTGAGAAAATTTCAGAAACTTCTCAGTCTCATGGCAGCAGCATCGTCAGTACTCTGTATGGGATTACTGCGCATGCGCCCGCTGCAGCACTGGCTGAAATGCCGTGTGCCAACCCATGCATGGCAGTCCGGCAGCCTGCGCATCATGGTGAATCACGGTTGTTTAAGAGCCCTGATTCCCTGGTGAGCTCAGGACTGGTACCTCAAGGGTGTGACCATGGGAGTAGTTTCCAGAAGGAAAGTGATGTTTACAGACGCATCCAACCTAGGTTGGGGTGCTCTGCACGAGGGCAAGCCTGTCTCCGGCCTCTAGTCGAGCACGGAGCAGAGCTTACACATCAACTGTCTGGAAATGAAAGTGGTTGGTTTGGCCCTGAAAGCGTTACTAACAAACCTAAAAGGCCACCATGTCCTGGTCCGCACGGACAACATGTCAGTGGTGGCCTATATAAATCGCCAAGGTGGCATCAGGTCAGGCAGCCTGTATGCCCTGGCGAGAGACCTCCTTATATGGGCACAGAACAATCTGCGCTCTTTGAGAGCAATGCATATCCCGGGCGTTCAGAATCTGGGCGCGGATATGCTCTCACGGGGCAACACTCCCCCAGGCGAGTGGTCCCTAAACCCTCAGACGGTTCGTCTGATATGGAGTGTGTTCGGAGAGGCCAAAATAGACCTTTTTGCCTCGAGATCCAACATTCATTGCAAAATGTTCTTCTCGAAGAACAGGGATGCGTTGACCCATCATTGGCCCAATCGCCCCCTCTATGCTTTTCCCCCTGTCTCGATGATTCCACAAGTAAAAAAAAAAGGGTCAGGGAGAGCGGGTGCCCAGTCCTGCTGGTGGCCCCTCTCTGGAGATCCAGACCGTGGTTTCCGGAGCTGATTCAGCTATCAGACACAGTCCCTTGGCCTGTTCCAATGAGGAAAGACCTCCTCTCTCAGGCGAAAGGAACGATATGGCATCCGCGACCCGATTTATGGGCCCTCCATGTGTGGCCCCTAAACGGGTACCCGGGGACCTTCCAGGGAAGGTCCTAAACACTATCTCTGAAGCCAGGGCCCCGTCTACTAGGCGCCTATATGCTTTGAAATGGTCAGTTTTTTCCAGCTGGTGCTCGAAAAACTGTATGGACCCAGAGTCATGTGAGGTAGCTGTGATATTATCCTTCCTGCAGGAGCTGTTGGATGCGGGCCGCTCCCCGTCCACGCTCAGTGTATGTGGCAGCTATTGCAGCGCATCATGCCCTGATAGCTGGCCAGTTGATAGGAAGGGATGATTTGGTGGTGCGTTTTTTGAAGGGTGCTAGGAGGATTAACCCCTCCAGAACCCCTTCTGTGCCCCTCTGGGACCTCTTCAGGGTCCTGGGGGCCTTAAAGGGCCCACCATTTGAACCGCTCCAGCGGTTGATTTGAAACCTCTCTTGCTAAAGACTGCTCTCCTGTTGGCACTGGCATCTATCAAGCGAGTAGGAGATCTGCAGGCGCTCTCGTGAGCCCTTCATGTTTGGAGTTTGGTCCAGGTGACGCTAAGGTCATCCTCAAACTCAGGCATAGTTATGTGCCTAAAGTGCTTTCTACGCCGTTCAAAGCACAGGTCATTACGTTATTAGCCTTCCCCCCCCCCCCCCTCTGCCGAGGACGGGGAGGTTAATCTTCTCTGCCCTGTCAGAGCACTGAGAATCTATCTGGAGTGTTCTGCGTCTTTCAGGCAGTCAGAACAGCTATTTGTCTGCTTTGGTGGCCGATCCAAAGGCGATCCAGTTCACCAAGCAAAGGCTGTCTAGATGGATTGTGGATGCTATATCTATGGCTTACACCTCGATGGGTCAGGTTGCCCCATAGGTATTAAAGCCCATTCGACTAGAGGCATGGCTTCGTCGTGGGCTTGGTCATCTGGTTTTCCTATTCAGGATATTTGTGATGCGGCCGGCTGGTCCTTGCCTTCCACATTTACGAAAATTTATAATATGGAAGTACCTTCTCTACAAGCGAAGGTGTTTTCGGTATGATGAAGGCCCGGTAGTGCCCGGTCTTCTCTACAGTGTACTGTGCATAATCATTCACAACATATAAAACCCGCTTGCTGGTTATTTTTTAATATGCTAAATAGCCCCGACGGTGTCTGGGTTCATTAGTATATTGGGTTGGTATTGTTACTGACACATATATTTTATAAGGCCCGACAGTGTCTGGTCTAATATATATATATATATATATATATATATATATATATATATATATATAATGGTTCGGACTTGTATTGGACTCAGGGGTCCTGAGTTCAGTGGCAACCAGTTACTTTTAGTGCGGCGTTTTGCATGGCGTCCCCACTGCGTATAGCTACGCAATACGAAGTGACCGTTCGAAAGGGAACTACTCGGTTACTATCGTAACCTCAGTTCCCTGAGATAGGGAACGAGTATTGCGTAGCCGGCCGCACTATAGTAACCAGGTGAGTTGTCGCTTCAGTCGTGGAACCTGATATAATGGCGAATTCGGGGCTCTGATATAGACTAAGGCCACGCCCCCTTTGGGAGCTCTGACGTGCAATGATGCTCATTGGTAGCCTGTCAGAGGCGCCTGCGCCATTGGTTTAAGCAGTTGCTGCAGCACAGCCTATGAGCGAGCCAGACGCTCAGTGTGCTAGCTGTGCAGCTGCAAATGCGTTTTACATAAAAGCTTCAGTAAATCGAGGAAAAGGAGTTTGCCCACTGCGTATAGCTACGCAATACTCGTTCCCAATCTCAGGGAACTGAGGTTACGATAGTAACCGAGTAGTTTTCCCAGGCTAGAAAAGGTTCCCTCAGTTTTACATACAGTATGAAATTTTAATAGTTATATTTTATATTTTAATAAATGAATAGTGTTCACCACAAGTAATCGACTACATTGTAGCCTGGTCAGAAATAAATATATAAATGGCTGCTATTTTGCACAAGTTTATTTGTAATGGCCAGCAATAGGCCTATGTAGTTTCTTCATTCACTGTGACCTATACCTGCACTGGATGGCCAATTTCACATGTATTTAGTGTATACAAAATACTGTATTTGTATTTAAATACATTTTTCCACACAGTATTTTGTATTTGTATTTAAATAAATGTCCATGTATTTATGCCCATCTCTGTTCATGGTATTCCATCTTATCAGACCAGCACACATATCACACAGTCTAGCAAGGCTAACTGCAACAAAATGTTAATATGTTTGCTGTCCATCCTACATACCACAGACGTATCCATCAGCATTCGCAGGCATTGAAGACGTCTCCGTTTTCTTGTCTGAGTTGCGGTAGACAAGTGCAGAAAGTGCAGAAAGATGTTTACAGCCCATACGACAGAGACTGTCACAGCGGAGGACGGCATATTGGTATCGTTGTCAGTCGTTGTCATGGAGACATCCTGTAAAAACTCGTCGCTTCCGTAACGTCAGAGCCATCATCGACGACTGATGACGTATCGGGTTCATGAAGGGTTGTTCCATTTCGTAGGGAAATATTTCAACCCCTTGGCCATTGTAACTCTTTTTTAAGGGCCAAGGGGTACACTCGAAAACAAGGGGTAGGGGCAAGGGGTGAATTGGGATTGAGCCTAAGGGTGCTTTCACACGGACAGTTTAGTTCAGAACGGGGCATGGTTCGCATGAAAAAATTGCTAATGTGAACACTGTAAAGTGGACCTGGGTGCGCACTGGGGTACTGAACCCGAGACTACCTGGAGGAGGTGGTCTGAGTTCGGTTGCACTCGAACCGTGCCGCAGTTCGCGTGAATGTGAAAGCAACACGGACTCGGGTGCGCACTTGTTCAGGAAGCAAAGTAGGCCTAACCTGCTCATGCGTTTTAGCTGATTATGATGTATTTAGTTAAATAAAACACATGCAAGGGATGATAGTGTTGATGATTTACCTTGGATACAAGCGAGAGTGAGCCTGCAGTGTATTCTCGCAGCACGAATACAGGTCAACAAATTAATGGAAATCCACGGTCTCCTCAAAAAGTCGGTTTACAAACAGCAGAAAGCCACCTTATGCAACACAAACACAGTAAACCCGTGTTGTTCATTCAGCTGTGCAAAATTACATCGAATTAATAAAAAACACAAAATATTGAACCGCACGTTTGCGATGACGTAAGATGCACGCAAACGCACCAGGGTTCGATAGTTGATTCTATCGAACCCTGGTGCGTTTGCGTGCAATCAAGTGGAGTGTGAAACCAGCCCAATGCTGCGGGGGGCGCCAGTGTTCTGTCGATTTGTCCTACCTTGTTCAGTAGCAAAATTATAGCCATATCTATCGGTTCATCCTACCACATCGTAAAATCCTACTGCGCGTTTCTGCTTCATGTCTGTGACCACATAAAATAATTCAGTGTAATTTTGCCGAAGATTCTTATTAGGCCATTGTAGGGTAATTTTAGAGTGTAAAGTAACGTTACCTAATCAGATTGTCCTACCAGTATGAAATAAACGGGTAGGATGATTTTACAGTGCAAAATATTTAAAAATTATATATATAACAACAAGACCAAACTGGTCAGGTAGGCCAAACTGGCAGCCAAGGGTGAACTGAGATCTCTGTAAATATAAAACCTTGTTCCTCTAAGATTTGCTTTACATCTGATAGGAACTTTATTGCTGGCTCTTCATCTGTTGGGGTTGATTTTACCTCCTCAATGAAGCCATTTGTTTGGTCAAGCATTTTAGGGGCAACTTGAATAACAGAAGGTCTTTGTAATGTTGAATCTTCTTGGAGCTTCTTAGAATCATTTACCTTGGTCACAGAATGCTGAGGGATGAGTGTAGGTGCAACAGTGCCTATTGGAGAATGAGATACTAGAACAGTCATCAGGCACCTTTCCAGTTTAGCTTCTTCTGTATGTATACTTTTTAGGAACACATTTATAACTTATTTGGTGCCTTGAAGCGGAAGATGGGTGAAAATGTCATGGCCTTAACTTTTCCTGACAATAATTGAATACATGTACTGTAATACATGTACATGTACAAAATTCTGTGCAATGGAAAATATAACAACTCATGTAAATCTAAAAATGAAGACACTGAGGCTAAACCTAAATCACTTTAATACTGATCATTTTAAATACATTTACTTCATTTACAAATTCCCTTCCCTGATCTGAGAGAATTCTCTGGGTACAGCCATGTCTATAAATGATGGAACAGAGATGTCTTCCAACTTCAGCTGCAGTCTTGGTTTTTAAAGGAAAAGCCTCAACCCACTTTGAGAAATAGTCTGTGGCTGTGAGGATGTATTTAACCTGCTGGGGTCTGAGGTGTTTTCTGGGCCCTGGAGGTGTTCTGACATGCTCTGACATTTGTGTTTATTTCTGTTACTTGTGACATTTTCTAGCTAAAGTCTGGCTAAAGTCTAAAGCCATCTGCAGTTTCAGGTAATGGTCCAGTTAAATCAATGCCAACAAGCCCTAAAATAACTAATTACTAATAACTAAAATAACTATATAAAAGAAATAACACATACCCAATTTTCAATGTCAACTGACATGCCATGCCAGTAAAATCTGGCACAGATGGCAGCACGTGTTTTACTAATCCCTGTGTGCCCACCAATGGGAGAGGAATGGAATTCTTCAAAGAGCATCCTGGCTTCCTCTAGGGTTTTATTCACTCTTTTACTTCCATAAAAAAGCTCTCCATCTGCATTAAAGAGAAAACATGACTATGAAAGGTCAAGATGGCAACAAATGAATAGTAAAATAAACATAATTGAAATTTAAAGTTAAAATAACTACCCTTTATGTTGAATTTAAGTGCATATCTTTGAATATTCTGCCTTTTGGACTTATCATACCCTGATGGGTACGATCCTACTGACAGAAGATTATACAATGCTTCCCACTTATCTTCAAAAAACACAAAAAGATATATACTGCTGTAAATCAATGAAAAAAAAAAAAAAAACTAGGTTAATCACACATGCACAATTTTAGTTCATCAATTATTACAACCCGTTCTCATACCCAAGGCGTCACTTTCAACCATGCTTCAATATCTGACGCTCAAAGCACCCTTTAGCGTCCATATGAGACGCATAACCCTATCACAGACCTAAACCTACCCAACCGAAGCGTCACATATTGACGCTAAAGGGTGCTTTCAGCGTCAGATATTGACGCTTCCGAAAGCGTCAGTTACATGACGCCTAAACCTACCCATAACCGAAGCGTCACATATGGACGCTAAAGGGTGCTTTGAGCGTCAGATATTGAAGCATGGTTGAAAGTGACAAAAAGTGCGCCTTAGCGTCACATATGGACGCTAAAGGGTGCTTTGAGCGTCAGATATTGAAGCATGGTTGAAAGTGACAAAAAGTGACGCCTTAGGTATGAGAATGTGTTGATTATTATTATGCAGAGTTTAAATGAATAAATATATAAAGGTAATATAAATATGCTTTATAATCAATAGATGAAGCTATAAAATGACTACATGAGTTTAAATGTTCAATTCTCTCTATACCTTTATCAACTGTATAAACTAACTTCACAACTTTTACTTGCACTGATATAGGGAGACTTTTTCCTTTAGTTGTCCTCTTACATAGACAGCTATTTTCTTCTTGCTGTGTAAATTTGTTTAAATTCTTAATATTTGAATACTTTTATTTAATAAGTGAATTGTGCTGTTTCTCTCGCGATAAATGAATCGCAGTTTCACTCTTTCTCAGCATGTGATTGGCTATTCGCTACTGATGTCACACCTAAACTCCTAAACTCAGGATCAAAGCCTGAGTTAACAGAGAAAGTTGATGATAAGCATCATGGTACCAACAAAGCCTGGTTGGATTGGTTTGGTTTTGTCAACTTGAAATTAATCCTGCAACCCTGAGTTTGTTCAACTACCATCATGGTACAGGCCCCTGGACTCACTATTTAAGCAGTCATTCCACAGTTCACATTTGTCTGGTCTTGTTGTTCCTACATGAAATGTTCACCTACCACCTGTTATGATCATCCTCAGTCTTATGTTATGTTCAGTTGCCAATCTGTCAGCACCTGCAAAGATAAAAACCGTTATCCATTGATCAGTGTTTACTGCTTATCATTTGACTCTATCACTCACCTTGCATCGCTTGTTTCCTGCTCATTACCGGCAATAAACAACTTGTTTGGAAGTTACCTGTGTGTGTTCTCTTCTGTTTTGCTAACATATAGCCTGAAGTTGTTGCAACAAGCGGAAATCAATTTTACAGAATATTTTACCATTTTGTTAGTCTAATGCATATATGTTAGTCAAATGTCATTCTGAAAGTCCTCAATGATAAACAGACACAATGGGGTAAAAAAAACCCTATTAGCTTACATATCTCATCATCCTTGATTCAGCTTAGAATATTTTACCTTAGGCTTGCGGATTCATGATGCTCTTTCACAGTGTTTATCTATTATAATAGTGTATCTATTTCTGTGTTAAGAGCATTTATCTGATCACTGAACGCAAAAATGAACTGAACCCGTGAATGTTGTGAAATGAATCTGATTACAGAAAGATCAGTCATTAAACTTCTCCATGCTTTTGGAAAGGTTTTAATAAAGATTCTCTTTTGGCTATATCATCAGTCTGATTGAAACGGAACACTATGATCATTTTAGTAGATGCAAAACTGTCTTTGTGAATGCCAGCATATAAGCAAACATGCAGTGACAGGGATATTTTCCATTATATGCTTATCTAATAATGATCCTTCATCTAAACAGTGGAATGACGGCTGGTGCTCCTGTGCATGACAATAAAATGTCAAAATTATGCACATTCACAGAGAGCTACAAAAAAAAAAAAAAAAATAATAATTCTCTGAATTTGTCTGGTATAGTCTATCCATAGCCAGGTCATATGCCTCTCACATAATGGGGCCTAATTGCAAGCAATTATAGGCTCCATTATAGAAAATAATGGTCACAATTTATCATCTTCACAGACAGACAGGAGTAAAGGGACTTATATTATGGTTAAAATGTTAGATTCCTTTTTTTTTTTTTTTCTTCGATGAAAAGAGATTTTTAGCCATCAATTAATGTGTTCATTTTTGACATGAATTGATTTAGGTGGAATTCACAGTTATATTCACATAACAAAGCTCTGCTTTGTTGAGCTGCTGACACTTACGGCTCAGCTAAATGTGTAAAATTACAAGGGTGGTGAAACAAGTGAAGGATTTAGGCACGGGTGACATGGGCAACGCCCAGGGGTGCGTTCCTAAGGCCCAAATGACCCGCGTTGTTAGCCAACTGTTGTTGCAAGTTCCATAGAGATGTGTTGTTAACTACGGAACGTGTGACCATAGTTTGCTAACGATGCTTTTGGGTCATTTAACCTGGCCGGGACTCGGAGTGTGTGCCTGGAGAAGTTCTCTCACTCAGAAATAAGGAGGAGCGGGGTTGGTTTACGTCACCTCAGGGCTACCATTGGGGAGACCTGAAGTGACATCAGTAGGGAGAACTGGAAAAGTTTTAAAACAAAACAAATTTAAATTATGGATAAGAAAAAAGATCTAAGTTTGTCACTCACTTTATTAATGTTTTTACTGTACAGTTGTGCAGTTTTGGGGGATTTTTTTTTTATTTTATTTTTGTAATTAAAGGTGCTGTATGTAGCTTTTCTACCAAAACGAATCCTTTTTTTATTGCCTGTGTTTGAAGGGGTTGTAATCTCACATTAAAATGATCCACTTTGCGGGTTTTGCTATTACCTCTGAAAACAAGTATTCTTATTTTTATGTGAAGGTCCCGGGTCGGATTTACCGCCAGTGACGTCACCTGCATGCGCGCTCCCGAGCCTCTCGCCTCGTCTAGCCTACTGACTTTGCACTCAACAGCGACGACACTGCAACTTATGACATGGACTTATGACTTATGCAACTTATGACATGTCTGATAACACTAAGAAACGACTTGCGCCCAGCAAAACACAGACTCCAACACAAACTCCACATATTGATAAAAACAACAAAAAAAGTTTTTTCTGCTGAAGCTCGTAAGGCCAGACGTGAATCGGATGAACTTCGGGTAAAAAACACGGATCAACATCGGCAGGGCATTTGAATAATGGAGAAACCTTATCTACAAACCTAGAATGTACATTTCCTGAAGAAAATGTGAAGTGGTGCTTGCAGTGACAGAATTCGGCACGGTTGATAGGGTTCCATACTTATCATGGTACGAGCATGGAGCATTAGTTCAACGTCAAGCTGATAAAAGTAGCCTATTATTGTAACGTTGCAGTGGGAGTTTACCTGCATTTCCAGCATGTTGTGGGATGCTTTGTGTGTTACGTCCGGTTGCATCTCAGTCTGGCCGGTACCCACTGTGCTCGCTCATAAATTCGAGCACGCGTAAGAGCACGCGCTTGTAAACTTATTGGTTGCAATCTGAAACATCACCGCTAGAGGCCGCTAAAAATTACATACAGCACCTTTAAATATACATTTATATAAAATAAACATTTTTGAAAAAGTGCCATGTAGGGTGGAAGATTGCTGCCATCTACTGGAAAACAAACACTTTTAAAATTAAAATAACATGATTTTTTTACTACAGCCACTAGATTGTTTCAGAGAATTACGCTCCTCGTTGTAAGTGGAGTCTTGAGTTTGTGGACGCATCCTCGGTTGGAGTGCAGAGTAAGAATGGGTCATCTGTTCCACGAGAAGAGCTCTTCCGATCTCTAGAACCCGGCGTGATGTGGCATTCGCCCCAGATTTGTGAACCCTTCCTGTTGTAAAGCACCTTTAGGAGTGCTGAAGTCTGGAGATTCTAGTCTGAAGACAGCAGTTCTAGAGGTTTGCCTTGAATAGCGAAGTCTCCATGTACCCCTTTTCCACCCAGGCAGTTTGAGTGCTGGTTTAGAGCCAGAGCCTAGTTTCAAATCAGTTTTTTGTTTTTCGACACCCAAAGCACCAGCTCTGAACCAGGAAAATGGTTCTTAAGTAGCACCAAAACATCGCTGGTCTAGAAGTAAGAACCGCTTGCGTTAGGGGCTGGGGGTAGGGTTATCGTGACCAACAAGACGAACAGAAACTTGTGACCGCCATTTTTTAAATAGCAGCTAATCGAGCTAATAGCAGCTCGATTGTAATCTCCGTCTATGCAAGTTTCGGCGAGCTGCACAAACGCGTTGGATTCGCCGTGTTTGGATGCCGATGTAGGTTCACAAAGCCATGAGCATCAATAGTAACACAACGACCGCCATTGTTGATCGAAGGCTTGTTCGAGATGCATCGGAGCATACGACTCCTTGTGCTTTTGGATCGCTTTCGTAGTGCTTTGATGTCATGCGCCGATTGGTCTGCGAGAAGCCGAACCATCTCGAACAAGCCTGGTGTGTTTGTGTTTGGTGCTGCCGGGCTAGCGTTGCTGGGCAACATGAGATGTAAACAGTGCAAGGGCGAAATTGTCAATCACACATTGGGGGGGACAGCTGTGGGACTTTTTGTGTTGGCGCATGCACACATTTTTTAAATCAAAATAAAATAAAAGTCAGAGTCCAAATGTTTGTAATTGTATAACACAACAAGGAATTTGATTACATCTGATCGTCAAACCAACGTATACTCACCCTGTAATGATTACAGCATCAGCATACAGGCTATTAAGTCACAAAGCTGAATTTAAAGGATAGTTCACCCAAAAATGAAAATTCTGTCATCATTTACTCACCCTCAAGTTGTTTAAAACCTGTAAGAATTTCTTTCTTCTGCTGAACACAAAAGAAGATATTTTGAAAAATGTCTGTAACCAAACAGTTGATGGACCCCATTGACTTCCATAGTAGGGAAAAAAAAATACTATGGAAGTCAATGGGGTCCATCAACTGTTTGGTTACAGACATTTTTCAAAATATCTTCTTTTGTGTTCAGCAGAAGAAAGAAATTCTTACAGGTTTTAAACAACTTGAGGGTGAGTAAATGATGACAGAATTTTCATTTTTGGGTGAACTATCCCTTTAAATATTCATATGAAATGAACCAGTGCATACTTTGTAACATGCCACCCTTAACACTTTTATTAAAATGATCCAAACACATTCTTGCGGATGTCACTCATGGCTATTAAGCTTTTGCAGACTTGTTTTCTATCAATTCTGTCCAACCTATCTCTGTGCACATGGCACACAGCTACATGGTTCAACCTCTTTTGCGTCATATTGGTTCTCAGCCAGGTTTTTAGCCTTCTCAAAGCACTGAAGCTTCGTTCAGCCTGTGATGAAGAAGCAGCAACTACAAGCAAAAGTCTCAGGAGTGTCTCTACTTGTTTAAAAAGACTCCTGACCTCAGGCACCATGGTCTTTAGCAGGTCCACCACATCCCCACAGTTGCTGTACTGATAGGTGGACTTCAGCATCGACAACTGCACCTACAAGACGAAATTAAAAATGAATCAATAAAAATAATTGTATGACTTTTTATACTAAACATAACTGTGACCATATATTTACTGTCTGTACTATACAAATAATACATTCTTTGGACACTATGCATTTGCAACCTTACCTTTAGAGCTACTTGGTCCAACTCTGGGTAGCTCTTGATGATATCATCCATCTCTCCGCTGATAAGGACCTTCTCCAAACTTCTGAGTGTATGAATACCCGGCTCATCAAAGCGCTGTGTAAACTGCCGAGCAGCTGTGTCAAGCATGTTGAAATACTGGCTTCTGTAGAATGACTCTGCAGAGGGGTGAATATGTGGCTCAGCTGGTCCAGATAATCGTTTTGGAGGGCAGCGGATATGGGCATCTTGATGGGCACCAGGTCTAATGATGAGGCAATGTCTTGGGCTTGCACATACAATCCTTCGAAATGCTCTTCTGTTCTTCTGTTCTCCAAATGTCTTTTGACATGCTCCACAGCCAGCATCATACCAGAGATTGTCTGCCGTTTACTCTGAAGGGAGGTATTCAGGGTTTCTAGGGCTGACATGACATCTGCAACCATCTTAAGCCCCAAGACTGTGTTTCCTTTGAGGAACACCTCATGAAGTCCATTAGCCCTGGATGCAGTCTCCCTCATACTACAGTTCACCATCTCTTCAAGTGATGTGAGCACACTGTCGTACTGACTGAGCACAGACTGGATGGCTGGTGTGCGTACGGTCCATCTAGTGGGACATAATGGCTTCAGGGAGGTAGACCTTACACTATTAGATTTAGCTATTTCACTGAAAATTGATTTAAATTTTCCAGACTGGTTAGAAAAGCTTCCTAATTCATTGACCGCGTCGAGCGAGTTCCTGACAACCGATGAAGCTGAAATAGTCATTTGTGCTACAAGGTTTATGCAGTGTGGACCACAGTGGATATATGGAGCCAGAGGTTGCTCCCTTCTCAAGAGAGCCTGTACTCCCTGTACCTTACCGGACATGTTGGCTGCACCATCGTATGTCTGCCCTCTCAACTGTGAGATGGGCAAGTTCAGTCGGAGCATGACGTCAGTGGCAACTTTAGCAATGCTCTCTCCAGTTGTGGAGTTAGTTTCATACAGCCCTACAAACTCTTCTCTAGGATCTAGATCTTCACCTACATACCTTATACATATGCACTCTTGCTCTATCCCAGCAATATCTTGAGTTCCATCAATGATCAAAGAATATTGCACTACAGGCAAATGTTGTACTTCCTGTGCTATTTCTTTGATAATAGAGTTACTTATTATCTGAAGTATTTCGTTTTGGATCATTGGACTTGTAAAATTCTGTTTCCCTGCAAGCCAGGAGGCCAGCTTGGGATCATCCTCTGCCTTGTACTGAAGTAGCTGTTTAAAGTTTCCTTCATTCTGCTCATGACCTCTGAAAGCATTGCCCTGCCTCGCCAAATACTGTATGCCACCAACTATCTTCAAAAGGTTTTCCCTGGCTTGTTCTTGTTGTTTCTTTTGTGCACAAGATAATGTTGCAGTGATTGGTTGGGCTTCATGTATGTACGTGGTCACTGCATGTTTATGGCTCTGGTTTTTCCCATGATTTTCAAATTTTTCAACAGCCTTCCTCCAATTCTTGAATCCAACATTAATAAATGCAGAGTCAGCCTTTGTAGCAATTTTTGGCTTCTTGCCTCTGAATGCCCTACAGCAGTAAAAGCACAGAACTGCCTTGCGCATTGGGCAGTAATGTAGCCAGGGATTTTCACGGAACCACCTCTCCTGGAAAGACAGAGTTTTGTCAGCAAGAACTTGTGTTGGGATGGTCTTGACATTTGGCTGGTTCGGGGTATGTCCTAGCTCCTCTGCTGATGCCTGTTCATCTAGCCTGTTCTCATCTACTCTTTTCTGGACATCTGTCTCATTTGGGGTATTTCCAAGCTCTTCTGTTGCTACCTGTTCTTCCTGCCTGCTGTCACCTACACTGAAGTCACTCTGCACTACCTGTAATTCAAAATGAGTAACATCAAAACTTTCTGATATCTGATAATAATCTGGTATTTTTACATTTTGTGCATTTTACATTCAGATTATCTGAATGATGCAAACATATACAGTACAGGCCAAAAGTTTGGACACACCTTCTCATTCAATGCGTTTTCTTTATTTTCATGACTATTTACATCGTAGATTCTCACTGTGGGTATCAAAACCATGAATGAACACATATGGAATTATGTACTTAACAAAAAAGTGTGAAACAACCCACAGTCACCGGACCTGAAACCAATCAAGTTGGTTTGGGGTGAGCTGGACCGCAGAGTGAAGGCAAAAGGGCCAACAAGTGCTAAGCATCTCTAGGAACTCCTTCAAGACTGTTGGAAAACCATTTCAGGTGACTACCTCTTGAAGCTCATCAAGAGAATGCCAAGAGTGTGCAAAGCAGTAATCAGAGCAAAGGGTGGCTACTTTGAAGAAACTAGGATATAAGACATGTTTTCAGTTATTTCACACTTTTTTGTTAAGTAGTACATAATTCCACGTGTTCATTCCTAGTATTGATGCCTTCAGTGAGAATCTACAATGTAAATAGTCATGACAATACAGGAAACGCATTGAATGAGAAGGTGTCCAAACTTTTGGCCTGTATTGTACTATTAGACAGTAGGCTACACAATAGATCACCTAACATTGACAACCATAAAAAGTTGCACTAAACAGGTCCAAAGTGCTATTTTGTAACATAAACCGGGTGGTTTGAATCCTGAGTGCTATTTGGCTGATTTATACCCGTGGTATAAGAGAATGTATACCACAGGTATGATATGTTATCTATTTGTAATGCACTATTTGTTATGGAAACTATTGTTATGGTTTATTACAGCAATGAGGTGTCTCAGGGTTTCGTGATATATGGCCAATATACCAGAGCTAAATGCTGTATCCAGACACTCCATGATGCATCATGCTAAGAATAGCTCTTAGCCATGTTATATTTGGTCATTTACTACAACTCCTTGTGCATTTTTGCTTAAGTATCTACAGTATACCATTTGTCACTCACCTCAGTGTCCACCCTACTCTCACTCACATCCGTCTGATTCTCTGCCTCTTGCTGAAACTCGCTCTGCTGGATGAGTCAAATAATACAGTCAGACAAACATATTTTGGTAAGAGCCCCCGGGGGTAACTGTCCCCCCCTCTTTATTTCACATTTATTTCCCACAACATGTCACCAATTTTATCCCGCAACACTTTCCCTGGCTGGCACTGATCATGCACAATTAAAATTGTCCTTTGTCTAATGACAATTTATGTAGATATTCCCACCAAATAATTTTATGATACATTTATGTAATTGTTTCATATTTTTAAAACATTTCAATAAGTCGAGCTATATCTTTGTTTTGAATGCACAATTACGACAGCCTTAAATAATCCACTGGTCTAGAGATTATCCCAATACTTAAAAAAAAAAAAAAAATCTAAAAATCTAAACATCTTTTTCCCTTCATAATTCTCATAAGAATGGCCATGATCCACATATTCTTTTTCCTCTAAACTTTGCTTTTTTGTTTCAGCAATTTAACATTGTTCTTAGGGGCGGCTTGTTACCACATCTTACCCTATAACGTTACATTCACTCACAATGAATGTCAGTTAACCCTTGTGTGGTGTTCATATTTTTGTTATTCAGCCAGTGTTCGTGGGTCTGGTGGACCCGCTGCATTTTGGGGGTTTTAATTCAACATAATCAAACAATTTATGTTAAAATACTCAACAGATATTTAGGCTACTTCATCCCAATTACAAGCAATATAAACAGCATTTATGGTTAATATTTCCTCTTTAGCTTTGTTAGATCACATTTAAGAATTGTAACCTTGTGCGGGAACGGCAGGGGTAGAAACAAAACTCACTTTTGCACTTACACTCTCTCACACTTACTCACAATCTCTCTTTCACATGCATGCACACACACACACACACACACACGCACACACACACACACACACGCACACACACACACACACACACACACACACACACACACACACACACACACACACGGATATGTGGTTCCAGGCACGCCCACAGAAATGACTGGGCCCCTGAAAAGGTCCAGTGAATGGGCCCCCCCCCCAATCTGCTATCGGCTACTCATATCATGCGTGTGCTCTCTCTCTCTCTCTCCTACATTAACACATACATTTAACTGAGAGAGACTCAGGCGCAACTACCCAGTGTCAGAAGGGTATGCAGCAACAATTGTGCCCCCCCCCCCCCAAAAAAAAAAAGACAGCAAATAAATAAATAAGTGTGCCATGTAATGAGTGATTAGGAACGAGTGAGAGTTAATAGATGAAATAAGTACAAAAAAAAATATTTATTAATACAATTGAAGTATACTCCACAGTGATGAATCAAAAAATGTATATATTATATAGAACCTGCATTGCCATAGCATTACCTGTGTTTCTTACAGGATTTTTGGTAAAGCTGTGGTTAGTGGACCTCTGTACCTCTATGGGGGTTGTGGGGCATGCCCCCCGTAAGAAAATTTTGTGCTTTTTAATGTTAAATTCATCAATCTGGTGCACTTTGAGAGTTCAAAATTAAAAACTCCAACCCATATTCAGTGTGCAAATTAAAAATTAAAACCTCTTTCAGTTACAGTGTCTGTCTACATTACACTACTACATAATAATAGTTATAATATTAATCCCATGATATAATAGCCATATATTGTAAAACAAATGCACTGAAAAATAAAGGAAACTTTCATAATTAGTGTTGTACTAATTTCTATACTTGAAAGAGTATATTTCTATACTTCACATTAAAGATGTGATTGGGCCAGCCCAGTGACCATCAAGAAAAGAACCAATGTCCCGCTGATCTACGTGTTTCATGGGCCGGAGTTTCAGGAAAAAAACTAACGCTGACTTTTTTTGACCAATGCATTGACCACCCAGCGCCGCCGATTAAGCAAAATAAAACAAATGTACGAGTTTTATGGGCCGTTAAGACAAAAAAGAAAAAAAGTATGAGATGCATCGGCCCATAAAGTCGGCCCACTGGGAATCTCCCGGTAGTCCCGATGGCCAGTAGCCTACATGCCTGGACGTCACACTTTAAATCATACCTGTTGCCTTTCACCATCCACTTATTTAGCTGCTGTCGCATCAATTGACATGCCATCTCCCTTTCCCTCTTCCTTTTTCTATTTTTAAGCCCCGCCTTTTTGCTTTATCCATCTTTTTCGACGGCAACTCACTACTCGTACCTGCTGCTCGCTCAACGCTCACGGCGCGCGCTCGCGATATTAAGTACAACAAAAAATAGCTCAGACCATTTTCAGGAAAGGGGTGTTTCATTATGACACAGGCTACATTTTACTCAAGCAACATTAAATAAAATGCGTTTTTTTCTCACTTTCAACAATTAATGGTGCTATTTTGGTTCAAAATAAAATATGGCCTGCGTCCCAATGTGCATACTATCCATACTAAATAGTATGTGACAATAGTAATTGTCAATACTATTTAGGGCAGTGTAGCGAATACGACTTTGGGTAAATTTGAATTAGCTCAATAATATAGGGAATTTTGGAAATATTAATAATTATGACTCATGGTCATAATTCATAAGTCGCATATACATTTATTTTATCAATTATAGAGATTAACTGGTTCTGTAACTGATCTAATCGTTATTCGTCCAGCGAATAACGGTGAGATTATCACAGTTAAGAAGGGTTATCTCTTTACAAACTCCAAGAAAGTTTGATCTCCTGGCCACGGACATCAAACCTTCTGAGTTTATTAATTAAAACTACTGAATGTAGTCTAATATCGAGCTTGTAGCTTAAGATCTTTTGTTTCATTGACTTTAGAATGGTGGGTTTTCAAACACAGAGACAGTGAAAAGTATAAATGGATTTTAATAAATGTGACTAAAGATTATATGAGCTACGACTAGAAACGTACGTAAAAATGCAAACAATAAACACAAACAAACATTTAAACAATATTAACATACGTGATAAGAATAAAATGAAATGAAAGAAAGAAAGAAAGAAATAGAGAGAAGGGAAAAGCTAGTAATTGTTACATACAGAAACCTAAAAGTCGGACCCCAGAAAAGCAGCTTTTATCAGATAAATATACTTGCACGTCTGTTCTCTGTTTGTTTGATGCTGAAAGCGCGGACGAGGTCCTGTTTCGACTGCGTCTTCCGGTGTCGCGGGAAGCTTGAAAAGGCTCCCTGAAATGTAACGTTACCGAGAAAGTTCGTCTTCATCTTCCGTGAAGGAAGAGGCAAATATAACTTAGTTGCAAAAGAACGGCTGCTACGACTCGAACATGTGTTTGTCCGAGGCCTTCCGGGATGTTCCTCGGGGAAGCGTCGCGCCGGGAGAAGAGGAGGAAGGATGAGAGCGAGGTGAGAGAGAGAGAGGTGAGAGAGCCCGCTGTGTTTTGAAGGAGCTCAAGTCACGCCCCCTTGCGTGCGTGACCCAATCGCCTGGGAGGACGTATTGTGGTCATGTCCTTTCATTTGGAAAGGTACACGCCTCTTCTGGCGGAATAAACTTCGTTCATAAACATTTATAAAACTGGTATTAATCAAATAATGCATCCTCTAATATTCTGTGCTAAATATTCAACACCGTTGTGTTCTTCTGAACAAAACAATACCGCGAATGACAATTCTGTTAGTCAACAACACAAAGAAACAGGATTTCTCGTGATTACATGCATATTAAACTGATTACATATCAGTAAAGCTTATAGATATCGTATTTCGGGTATAAGGATCATAAGCACAGCAAGAAATACATTTTAAACATTTTAAAAAGGTAATTTTGACCACAAGTGGTCGGGCATGATAAGGAGTCTGTGTTTTGTGTGTGTGTATGCAGAGTCGTGCACACGTGGAACCGCGTGGCGAACTTTGTCCTTCCTTTTCAGTGTGAATATCTTCTTGAGTTGATGAGATTAACTCAGGGGACCTGACCGAGCATCTGCTAACACTGTTGTTTTGTTTTGAGGGGTTAATCAGTACCTTTTGTTTGTTGATTAGATTTGATTAATCAACAAAAAGGCAGACCTGATCATCTGCTTTCCGTTACAGCAGATAGGGTGGATAGTATGCACTTTGGGATGCAGGGATGGTAACCTTTGCTTATATTTAGGATGAACATAATTATAGCTGGACTGCATGGGCCCCCCCTAGCGGCTGGGCCCCAGAAAACGTTCCCCTTTATCCCCCCTTATGGACGGCCCTGTGTGGTTCATACAGGGACTCTCCATAGGCGTAATGGTTTTACAAATGTACAAACTGTATAATCTATCCCCCTACACTAACCCTACCCCTAAACCTACCAATCACAGAAAACTTTTGGCCTTTTTTGAAGTTCAAAAAACACCATTTAGTATGTTTTTTAAGCCGTTTGGTTTATGAGGACACAGATGTCCTCATAAACCATGTTTACGTTGTAATACCCAAGTCATTATACACATTTGTGTCCTCATAAACCATATACTATACAAGAACACACACACACACACACACACACACACACACACACAATAACAGCAAGGCCTGACAGGAGGAGGACAGAGTAAAGGTCCTACAGACCCGAACACCATACAAGGGTTATGAGCTATTACTGTCAGTCTGGTGTCCGGTACCTTAGAACATTAAATTAATTACTTCTCACTTCTCTGTTAAAAATGCCTAAAATCTCCAGAAACTTACTTTCTTTTTCTTTCCAAAGAAATTACGGATGTCAGCTGCTGCAGTCTTTCTCTTGTTCATTTTTGGCCACTACTGTGAAATATAACAGCAACGCAATTCCAAGGGATGAAAATGGTGAAGTAAGAAAGAACAAATGGCAGGACTCTAAAATAACTTGCTAGATAATAACCCAATTCGGAGAACAGGACCGTGGCCCAAAACGCTAACGTTAGCTGTAAAAACTGGGTTTGGTACAGTACATTTGACAAGCCTGTCACTGACCGCTATCCCAGTTTGCTTTAAAGCCAGGCTACATGCTAGCGTGTATACAGTAACGTTAGCTAGCTGTCGGCTAGCTTGTCAATAGTCCCTCCCATTCATACAAGCTGTATAATATTACTGTCGAAATGTACAAATTCTACAATCGAAATTCTAGTGAAATTCACCTGGTCGTTATCTAAGGGATTATGTCAGCCAAAAACAGGATATTTACCATTCATAGATATGTGCTAAATGTCTGTCAGATTTCGCGCTCTTCTTCTGTTTGTTTTTTCCTAACTCACTGACGGTGCACGAGCTACTAAAGGTATAGGGGAAAACATGACATGGATTTCAGGAGAAATAGGTTTTGTTAATGTATAGTGTAAGGCCAGTCGAATGGATTTGGGAAATGGACCGGCCGGGATTTTATATTTTTGGAGCTGGAAAGAAAGACGTATTTGCAATCACATCGATATTGCCCGCATAATCATACAGTATGATCAAATATTGGGGGGGACAAATTGTCCTTCTTTAAATATTGGGGGGGACGTGTCCCCCTGTCCCCCCATAGAATTACGCCTATAAAACAGTGACATAAGACCTGGCTCTGTGGTGGCTGTCGAGCCTGTGGAAAGGCAAACCGGTTCTTAGAAAGCTCTAATTGGCAATAGCTCTGGCTCTGAACTAGCACCCGGTTCATGCTGGTGGAAAAGGGGTAATGGTGAGCATGGATTAGGATCCTCCCCCAGTTGAGGGTCTTTTAGTAGGGTCCACCACTCCCTGAGAAGAGCTTGGTGGGATTCCTAGAATCCTTCTTTATATCTACTAGTCAAGCTCAGACTGATCTCTTGATAATCGACGGAAAGTGGTTTTGGCACAGACTTGCAAACCCTTTTTCTTTTAAGGCACCTTTGGCAGTACTAAGTCTTGAGATCTTATGAGGACAGCTGGTTGTGGCTAGCACTCAGCTAACTCCCTTTTACCAGCAAGCCTTCAGGTTCTTCTGAAGAGTGACCCTCCCCCAATTTTGAGGGTCTTATGCTGCGTCTCAATTCGCCTACTTATACTACACCCTATACGTATGTACTCTTTTGTGAAGAAAAAGTAGATCCTTTTGAGTGTGTAGCAGAAGAGTAGACAAGCATTGGGACATACTATCACGTCATACAATTGCGTCTTTAACGGTTGCTCTCTGTCGCATCCTGTCACAGTAAACTGGCCTGTCAATCATCTTGTCAAAGATAAAATCCTCCACATTTAATTTAATTTAATTTCCTACAGTATCGGAGAGAAATGCAGTTGCATGTTGATCTGCAGTCATGGGTCTTTTATACGGAGAACTCTCCTCTTATTAATGCATTTAAAAGTTAATGGTCAAACAGATCTTTATAAAAGTCCACATTGTTAATGCAGATGAAATATAAAACGGATAACATTAAATATACATTTTTTTTTTATCAAGTTAAACTTTGATTAGCCACTCAAACCTTTATCTAAACCTCTCACCATCGGTCGCGCATATCCGCCATGTTTTGTAGTTTTTTAACACTTTGTACTCGTGTTTGTAGTTCCTCCTCCAAAGCACAATGGGTTGTGGGCAATATTAGCTGTTATAGTGAGCATGGATCCAGCTGTTATAGTGAAAATCAACCGGAAATAGTAGACCATCCCGGGACTTTTGGCTTACTGTTTTCAATATACTATGCTTTGGGACACACTTATTTTAATCTCATATACTGTTTAGGATGGATAGTATGGACATTGAGATACAGGGTAGAGTAGGGTTCTCTTATACTCTCTTATGCCCTTTTATACTCACGATCGCACCGGTAGGGACGTCCCGGACTGTCGTTGCCTAATGATATTGTCGCGTTTTAGCACGTGTTTCAGACACCGGTCCAGGGTTACATTTGTTAACAAGTCATTCTCCATTGTGGATGTGTGAAGGTGTCACTCCATTTTTGTGAGTGTTCTGCATTGATTTTTATTTTTTATTTTTTTTAGGGTCGAGGGGTGGAAGTAAGGGTGGTTCGTCCAGGGCGCCATACGGGCTAGAGCTGCCACTGGGTGAAACAATAACTTTTTGGATTTTTCAAGCTTGTGTCATTGGATATGTATTAATTCTGGATGAGAATATGATGAATAAAGTGATTATAATGTTCGTAACTTCTAAAAAAACACACCAGAATTACTTTATCATTCACAATAAAACTAGGATTAAGAATGTAAAGTGTACACAGTAGGGTTGTGCCGATGGACGATATCATGTTTTTTTTTCGTGATGGTCAGCACGATTCCGTAGCATTAAGAGCGACTACAGTAGCGAGTAGTATGAAAGGCAGAAAATCCGGTTGGTTGGGGTGGTGGATGGGTCAAACAACACAGGACTTTCACACAGGAGACCAGGGATCGTGTGCCGCGTGTCAAGTTTCCTAAACCCAACCGTCCCGTTGTTCTTTTACTAAACCCAACCGTCCCGTTGTTGTCCCGCGTGTCATGGAAACGTAAGCCCACCCACAACCTTTTCCTTAACTTAAGGGGCCGTGTTCATTTCATGGGCCCATCACAGAATTTTCGGCGATTCTTGCAAAGCTGTATACAGCTTCTCTGCTGCAGCCCGACTGGCAGAAAGAATCGTGCTACTTCTTTTTTCCCCTTACGTGCAACCTATTGGAAAGCACGGATGAGTAATTAGTTGGGTTTGTAAAATAACGAAATTATAGTTTTTAAGTAGAAAAAAAATAATTATGCAAAGAGATATAGTAAAATAAAAAGCTCACAGAAACGTGCTGCATATAGCACATATGTTTCAAGGGGACCCCAACAAGTGACGAACCTGGCTGGGACCTCTTATTGTTCAATGTCTACTCATCAGTGGTGTTGTCGATCACCTGAAAGGTGAGTTCTTTGTTTATTTTAACTTCCTGATTGCATGTGTGTTGTGAGTATTTGCAGCTTGTTTCTGTATTTAGTTGCTTTCTGAGTATTTGCAGCACACGTGTTGTCAAACTGATGAAGATGTGTTCTAAATTTGCTGGTGTTTATTTTTCTATTTGCATGTGTTTTCTTCAGTTGCACCGCATTGAGCTCTCTCGACCAACGTACAATAGTTTCTTTGGAGCATGCAAAAAGCTTCTTGTGTGCACTCAAATGTTTCTTGTGCGCATGCAAATGTCTGTATAGTTTTTAATTTTGCAAAAGTTCCCTTAGATGCTCCGTGCAGACACACACACACACACACACACACACACACACTCCATCATTGGAAAAATTTCAATAGAGCACATAATTAGCCAGAGCTCTGCAAAGTCCATTGATTTTGTCTTTTATTGTGATAAATTATCTCTCACACTTCTCTCCATGTGACATACGACACACTGAAAGTCAATATGACCCGGGGGTAAACGTTCCCCCTCAGCTGCCATAATACTGTCATGTTTGTGTAAGCTGTGAACATGTGGAGTTGACATGCTCCGCTCCTATCACCACCATTACTGTGCTTTTGGTGATGTTTTGTTTACTGCTATTATGGTCTTCATGTCCTGACATGATGGGTCTTGCTGCTCACATTTAGTTGAAATCAGGTGTGTGGAACTGAGTTGAAAAGTATTTTTATTGAAAAAAAGTGGCATGAGTACTGATTGATATGTGGGTGTGCATGAGGAAGGCAGATCTTGTCTTTGGTTTTGTTTGAGGTTACTGAATAATTAAAAAGATGAGTTATTGGAAATTTATTAGAAACCTTTTTCCCTTTGTTTATGTTTGACCTTAAGGGCCAGATTTACTAACAGCTTGCGCCAGCGCAAACCCTCTTTTAAAAAATGCGCTGAAAAGGCATTGGCACATACAGTTATTTTCGGGGCTGACCTTATTGTATGCATTTGTAAGAGTTACCCTTCCAGGCGCAAAATGTATGGGAGGAGAGTATTTAAATGACGCAAGATGATTTACTATGGTTTGCACTCGTCAATGTACTGGTGTCGTTTGCACCATTATTTACCGCCCAAAAAAAGCACATCTTAAACCATCTTTGATTGCGGTGGCTAATTCGTACGAATTCATACGACCTCAATCGTTCGAATTCGTATGATTTTTGCTAAATCATACATATTTTACAAGTTGCCCAATTCGTGTGAATTTGTACAAATTACTACCCCTGTTCTTTAATTTGCGCGCCGTCAGTAGATCACGCACATCCAGTAACTGTCCACTCCCATCGGCGCTGTTTTTGAATTGCACGCTCACGCTAATTTGCCCAGTTTAGTAAATCTGCCCCTATGTGTTAAGGGAATCTCATTTACACTGTAAGCAAAATTATAGGCTACCGTATGCTTAGCACGCATGTGTGCCCTAAACCATACAGAATTTGGCAGACTCCTTTCTTTATCATCTTAAACATATGCTTGATGTGAAAAGAAGGGATCTTTATGAGATGAAAAGCCTCCTCCTGTGATCTGAAATACATTTTACTCAGATTTGGTGGTCCAAAAGTATTTGCACAGTCTACATACACTTCCCTTAATGGAACAGTTCATATTCATAGTGTCATATTTACACACCCACATATTATTGTTTCAGACCCATGTGGTTTTTTTTTTTTTTGGCACACAAAAACAGAATAGACATGAATTAATTTTTTTTTTAAAAGGTAAATGTTCTGCCTCCTGTATGTCACACCAGTCAAACAGCTGCCTTGTGTGGTAGGTGTGTGTGTTTGGATGAACATTCACTATCAGATCACGCAGCCCAACCTTTAGATCATTAATCAAAGGGCTGTTGATTCTGATAGTGTTTTATTAATGTCTTATCTGAGTAATATAGATCCATGGGAGGTGGAGGGGGTGCTGGTGCCCTCTGCAGAGATGGGCTTTGATCAGCTGCCTGATATGAGGCAACTCAAATGTGACCTGGGTCATTGTGTGGCATGACAGGCACAGGGGAGAGACCACCTGCTGCTGGCCTCACCATTACACTGGATCTGTACAACACAGGTGATATTAAAGAAATAATTATGACATTGACATGCAAAGAAACACCCTGACTGCCCAATGAGAGTGCTGTTGAATGCTAAAATACATTTTCTGCTGAATTATGGATTTGACATGATACAGAAATGTTGGGATACTGTACACTTGCTAGCTGTAAACATTGCTCTGCAGTGAATATTTGAGTATTCACTCAAAAATAAGCAAATATTTCATCATCTACTCAGTGTCACAGTCACCAGCTCAGTTACCAACTGTAACCTGTCTGCACTACACTTCCCAGCATCCTTTCTGGTCCCCACCTGCACTCAGTCAGCCATCACCACACCTGCTGCTGATCATCACCAGATACTGATTCCCTGCACCTGCACTCCCTCATCAACATAGCCTATATCAACCTGCATCACCTTCACATCAGGGTCTGGTCTTGTCAAAGTTACTACGAACTAGTTATGTAACTGCTAAGTAAACAGTCAGACTTCTTACCTGAACACTCACCTGAGGTCATCAAGTCTCCTGTCCACCGTCCGTCTGTCTCCTGTCCACCGTCTGTCTGTCTCCTGTCCACCGTCCGTCTGTCTCCTGTCCACCGTCCGTCTGTCTCCTGTCCACCGTCCGTCTGTCTCCTATCCGTCATCCCGATCCAGATCTCAGTCATCGTGTTCATCCTTCAGAATTTCCACTTCAGTCATCACCTGCTAAGTCTTCATCACGTATTATCAAGTCACCATCATTTTACCTTCGTCTGGTTCCTACTGTTGTATCATCACTCTGCTTTTACTTAAATAAACCACTTCAAACATCTGTCTGTTCCCTTCTATGAGTGTGACTCTCAGGCTCATGTTGTCCAAAATGTGTTTTTTTCTTTCTACATCTATGGTACACAAAAGAAGATATTTAGCAGAATGTCTAAGCTGCTTTTTCATAATACAATGGTTGTCAAATCATCCCCCCCCCCAAAAAAAAGGACAACACATTATCTATCTATCTATCTATCTATCTATCTATCTTTTTTTAATCCTATCTATCTATCTATCATAGATAGATAGATAGATAAATAGAAAGGATTAAAAAAGATAGATAGATAGATAGATAGGGAAACAGGTTAGCAGTGCATTGTTCATGCATCTCATGATTTATAATAACACTCTATTCCCATATCACACATGCAAACACAGACATACTCACACAGCAAATGTCAGTTTATCTGGAAGTATAGCACCAGCTCAGTCCTTCTGCTTGTGCCAGTAATATATGACATTATACACAGTCCCAGCCATCTGCCCTATACTTTCTCTCTCTCTTTCACCTGAGCCAACATCTCATCATCTCAGCCAAACAACCTATTTAAAGTGACATGTAATTCAGAGCAAGGATGGCTTGGAAAAATGAAAGTGTTCTCTCCCGCACGAGGGACATCATAGCTGTGGAGATGCACTCTCTGGCTCATTTGGGAAGATTGATGACTTTTGTTTACTTTTGAGACTTTTCAGGTGAAAGTCCTCATGCCCGCAGAGAGTGAATTTGCTGAAGTGCATTTTTTGGTAATAGATAATGTCTGTGGGTAATGTGATGGTAAACATAACCCCTTTAACACTCTCCTATACAGTTAGAAAGTGATCAATGCACTTCAATGGAGAACATGAAAGGCAAATTGTCAACCTGAATGCCTCACACTTCAATGTTGTCTGAATCAAAGTGATGCTATTATAACAATCATATCTGGATTTCTAACAGAGGCAAATCAACAGGCATGGCCAAGGAAATGTAGGCCGCTTTTAGCACAAATATGCTGAAGCATTTCAAAACAGTCGCCACTTTGAGCAATAACACAGTGGATCATTTGAGGTTCCTCTCAACAAACACATAAATCTAAAGATAAAACTAATGCAGCTGCCTGAGATGCCACAAGTAGAGCTGAAATAAGCCATGCATTTATAAATACAACTTGATCCATCCAGCGAAATCTAGTTTTAAATTCAAACAGGAATACATAACCAAACCTTTTTTTTATTTTTTTTTTTAAATGAATAAAGTAATGCTTATAATACTTCAAAGGACTTATTCACAATTCAAGTTATTTGGTAACACTGCAAACAATGAAGTAGAAATAGTCATCTAAACCTTAAAGGAACGCTCCACCCATTTGCATTAAGCTTTGCATTGTTAGAAACCCAGTCATACTATTGAATGGTCGTGCAACACTCTCAAATTTTCCCCTGAGACGGGAGAAATCCGTATTTACCTCTTAACACTTCCTCCCACAATGACGCAAAAATCGTCATTTTGCGTCATGGTCGGAGGAAGTGTAAGAGGGGGGGATTTCTGTTGAGACTACAAGCACTAGTTCCCACCCTTTCAAACCCACCCATAGGCGGTTGGACCTAATGTGCTAACAGACCTATCACAGATTAGTGCCAGTGCGTTTGCCATTCTCTTTTTTCGGGATTCGGCTTTTGCTTTCTGCGGTCGCCATTCATTGTTTACATGCACACCTTTTGTTTCAATCTAGCTGAATTAATTCCGATTGGTGAATCTGAATGTAGTGTTTACATGAACGCTAAACAAGTGATCGGTTGATGTGCGTTTTACCATTGCTAAGAAAATTCCCGCTCCTCCGTGAGAGATGCGAGACCGGTGCATCTCAGTAATCACGCCACCGGCCTCGCGCCGTTCTCCCGCGCCCCTCAGCCTCGTCCTGCTCGCCACAGTAAACATGATGAATGGCGACTGTAGAACACAAAAGCCGAATCCCAGAAATTTTGGGCGATCTCGAAATCCAGGGCAAACTCATCACGGAGACTCGCTAGTAGCTTAGCTTTGTTGTTGTCAACTGCCCTCTCTTACCGGTAGGCATGGCTTGGGAGTGGCCTCCTAGGGCAGCGAAGCAAGTGCATTCTGGGAGTTGTTGTCTTTCATCCACATAAGCCAAAAATACATTTTCTGGCTTTTCTTAGTCTAGAAAGCTCCAAATTCAAAAATAATTTCACATTTCTTCTACATAAATGACCTATTTTAAATACACATTCATCTTTCCAGAGGTAAAGTGTCCCTTTAAGGTTCCTTGTTAGAGACATAATTATGTAAACTACTGCAACACCCACCCTCTCTCCTCAGATGCTGGCCGATGGAGAATTGTGCTCTGCTCTTGAACTATCCTCCTCTGCAGGACCGCACATGGTCCGGGCCAATACAGACAAGGTCATGTCAGGTACACAGTTGCTGCTGCATGTGCACCTACATGGAGGACCTTTGTGATCCTGCCTATATCTCTGTGTATGTGGAAGGACTCTGATGAATTCCAATTTACAGTCTCTGACCTTCTTTATCTCTGGGAGTAAAACAAATGCACAGTTCATCTGACAGCCAGAGGAGGAAAATGGAGAGCCACAAAACATTGTTGTTTGAACTTAGATTTTCGAGTCAAATTGTTTCTGTTGTTAATAAAAGGCAAACACATATAAAAAAATCATCCCGTTCTCATCCTAGGGCGTCATATATTGCCGCTTTTGACATTTCGTCTACATCGAACGCACATGGCACCCTTTAGCGTCAATATGAGACGCAGATAGAAATGGGCCAGAAGGCGCCTCCTAGCGGTCTAACCCTAACCCAGACCTAAACCTACCCATAACCGAACAAAGCTCTGTACGTCTCATATTGACGCTAAAGGGTGCCATGTGCGTTCGATGTAGACGAAATGTCAAAAGCGTCAGTATATGACGCCCAAGGATGAGAATGCGTTGAAAAAATTACAAACACATATACGTGCACACACAAAATAACTAGCCACAGGACAGTGAGTGAGAGGTGGAATGTACAATTAAAATAGGTGCAATTAGTCTACCATCTACAGGAAGAATGACTTTAGTGATACTGCTTTAATCAGGGTCACAGTCTCACATTTTGCACTTTGAGGTTATGGTAGGGCAGTGAATGTCTATGAATTTACAATTAATACAAAATGCAGCCTATTGCACTGTAGAAAGCAGACATGTACAGTGTATATATCAGATCTTCAAAGGTCAAGTCTTTTCACATTAGTCTTGAATCCCTTTTAGTAATGGTTTTCAATGTCAGTGTTATGCACCATTTAGAAGTGAATTGGCAATGCAATTGAAAGAAAGTACTATAATTTGAAATTGTAACAATAATTGAAATGTATTGTCAAGGCAAACCTTCAAGCTTTAAAAGCATATCCATGATAATTGATGAATGAATGATTAACTGATGCATTGAAACATATCAATGCATACCACATTGATTCAGTTCATGGTTTATTTTGTCCAGATATGTGGAACTGCAGCTTCAGAACAGTCTCATCCAGGAATGTCCAGACCTTATTCTGTCAGTCCTCAGAGAACCAAAATGAGTTAGCGTTGACCTTACTGTAGATGACTATTTCTACTTCATTGTATGTTTGCAATGTTACCAAATAACTTCAATTGTGAATTAGTCTGTATGTGTGTGGGGAAGGACTCTGATGAATTCCAATTTACAGTCTCTGACCTTCTTTATCTCTGGGAGTAAAATGAATCCACAGTCCATCTGACAGCCAGAGGAGGAAAATAGAGAGCCACAAAACATTGTTGTTTGATCTTAGATTTTCGAGTCAAATTGTTTCTGTTGTTAATAAAAGGCACAGGGTGAAATAGGCTCTGTGCAGATCAGTGCTGGGTAGTAATATACTGTATATAATCTAAATTTTGTATTCAGGCAGCCTGAATAATACTTGAGAATAAAATGTTTTGATATTTAATAAAAGGTGTTTTTGTTTGTGTTCTGCAGAGAAGGTTTGATCTGAAGCACTACACCAAAACTTGAGTGAAACAGTGAACGAGACGTTTTGCAACTTGATCTTTGATCCACTTTGATCAGTGCAGACCCTGAATCTAAATAATCCCTAACACACGTCTCAAGACAAGAACAAATGTTTCTATTCAGAGATTAAGTAGACAAAACATGTGAAATGTTTAACTGAAAACAAAGACAAGCTAAAAAAAAAAAAACAAGAAACAACTTTGTGTATAACAATTGTTTTAAATTGAAGCAGGTTTGTTCAGCTAAATGCAGCCTCTTGATCATAAGCTAGAAGGATAAACACATTCAGATGTTTGTTAATATACTGTCACAACTATGCAAGCTGTAGTCAAAACATCTGACAGAATGCGGCAGAGCATAAATTCTGTCTCTTTTTGGATGTATACCTTTACGCATATCACACCTTCACAGGTGTTCGCTGTCTATATTATGTCTGCCACAGTTTACACAGCCTGTCTGTGACTCACAGCCTCTTCCTTGGTTGAATCCACATCATGGCATAAACCGAATAGACCATCTGAGGCACTCAGAGCGGCTCCCTACACAGATAATAATATCTTCTACTGTGCCTTTAGTTCAGTCCACATCAGCACAGTTCAAGTGCTCCAAATAGTTTGTGACAAGCATGAACTCCCCTGCAAAAAGGCCCATCACATACCACCCAATCCTGACCCTGTCAGTTTGCTTAATCTCAGCAGAAGCCCACACAGCCTCAAGTAGAAACCTTGGAAAATCCAAACTGTTTTTGTCTGATTATGACTTTTTTTTCTAGTGTGGTTGTCACTCTCATTTGTTCAGCAACAGCTGTGCTTTTATTGGTTTGATGTTTGGCACTAAGTCAGAGAAAATGTATGACGCGTTACTGAATCAGAAGGGCGTGCAGGCATGAGTTGGATTTATATATATATATATATATATACACACACACACACACACACATGCGCCATGCACCTACTTCCTATTTGAAGGGCCCACTGGAGGTAACTAGACTCGTTTGGTACCTTTGGCAAGATAAGACATGAGCACAGATTTAAAAAAAAAAAAAACAGAAATTCATCATATGCATGTAAGATATGTGGCAGTATTTGATTAGAGAGCAAGGAGATCTAAGTGAAAATCTTAAACTAATAGATACATAGCAATATTAGTAATATCCATGCATTTTTGATGCTTTGAAAGCAAAAGATCTGTAGAAGGTTCGACTCGATTGGATTGACCAAATTTAAACCTTTGACAGCATTTTAGACAAGCACCTTTTTTATCTACAATAATCATTCCAATTATTTATTAATGATACTTTAACAGCCACAAGTTACTCATTTCAATATACTAATTGTTAATAAAATGAAAATCAATATACATTTAAAAACAAATAATAATAATAATAATTTCAAATATTTCTAGGTTTCGAAATTTAGGTGATAGTTTTTTTTTTTTGGTTTTTGAAGTAACATTTTTGTTCAACCAAGGCTTATTGAAAAATTGTCCCTGTGGTGACATTTGATTTCTGCATTATTATATTACGTTGCTTCTTGCATGTTTCCCCACACTTTCCAGTGTGAAACTAAAGGCGCATTCAGTTTTATCTGAAACAGATGAATGTGAATCTGGCAACGTTGGTTGTTAAATGTATCGTGGTAGTTCAGAAATGAAATGTCCAAAGAGTGGAACTAAAAGGTTAATGCTCTATTGCATTTGAAAATAACGCACCGCCTACACTAAACCCTATCCACCAAGAGAGTTAACAAAAGCAGACATTAGATAGAAAACACATTTGTTGAAGCAACCGTGCCATTTTAACTTTAACTTTTAACATGACTCAAGTTTAACTAGACCCATACCCACTCTGCATCGCAAGTGCAATGCTATACCAGTTGAACTACCGAATAAGTTTACAATGTCAGAAAAGCCATACATATGAAGCTGAATATGTGATGCAAAGTATTTTACAAAAACATGCACTTTGGTAAAAGTGTTTTGAGGTTTTAACCGAGTAATGAGAAAGGAACCATGCAAGTAAGTTATTAATCTGCCCCTGTAATCATATTTTTGTGAAAAGGAATAAGTTGATGTTTTACTGCCTCACGTGTTTATTTAAGCCGGAAGCTGCATGTGAATAGTATATATTTGGTCTTATGTATGTTTTTGGAGTTTTGACAAAGAAATGTAGGTTAAAGCGCATGTTTCCAATAAGTCTTTGTTGTTTTTGTTTCTGGTTAATTTTGAAAATAAGCATTCTTAAAAGATGCTACTGGAATAAAGCTCACATATCACAGAGGTGCAAAGAAATATGACAAACTGGGTTGATACCACAGATAAAATTAAATATAGATAAATAAAATCAAAGTTGCATTAAAAATCCATAGGTTCATAAATTGGACATGGTTTGCTTTCTCTAATGATGTGTTAAATAGGGCAACACATAAATACAGTGTGGACATACAGTGTCATGAGGAAAAGCACACAATTCCCTTGCTTGTATGATGGATGCGTAAGCTCAGGGCCTTTGTTCTTGGTCCAGCTGCAGCCGAGCCAATGTCCCCAAATCTAGAGTTAAAAAAGCCGCCAGAGTCTAATTCTGTCCACAACCTCAGGTTATATTACAAACACATATACACACACACACACACACACACACAATAACTAGCCACAGTACGGTGAGTGAGAGGTGGAATGTACAAATAAAATAGGTGCAATTAGTCTACCATCTACAGGAAGAATGACTTTAGTGATACCGCTTTAATCAGGGTCACAGTTTCACATTTTGCACTTTGAGGTTATGGTAGGGCAGTGAATGTCTATGAATTTACAACTAATATGAAATACAGCATATTGCACTGTAGAAAGCAGACATGTACAGTGTATATATCAGATCTTCAAAGGCCAAGTCCAAGTCAAGTCTTTTCACATTAGTCTTGAATCCCATTTAGTAATAGTTTTCAATGTCAGTTTTATGCACCATTTAGAAGTGAACTGACAATGCAATTGAAAGAACGTAGTATAATTTGAAATTGCAACTATAATTGAAATATATTATCAAGGCAAACCTTCAAGCTTTAAAAGCATGTCCACGATGATTGATGAATGAATGATTGACTGATGCATTGAAACATATCAAAGCATACCACATTTATTCAGTTCTTGGTTTGTTTTGTCCAGATATGTAGAACTGCAGCTCCAGAACAGTCTCATCCAGGATTGTCCAGACCTTATTCTATCAGTCCTCAGAGAACCAAGATGAGTTAGAGTTGACCTTACTGTAAACTTTAAACCACTGGAAAACTAAATATGAGAGCAGCACTTCTAAAGGAGGGTGCGAGGTTATTTCAAATGAGAAAGAGTTGCAAAAGGAGAGTTTTCTCAGTTTGATATTGACTAATGTGTTCCTTTGCTGCAGTATAGCAATGAACATTAAACCCAGATCTCTTTCGGAATAAGCTTAGCACAGCTTGAGGACATCTGCTCTCTCCTCTAGTTACACTGCTGCCTGATGTTCACATTAGATCATTTACAGAAGCAGAATCTGGTTTAAACCACCATGATATACTCTTGCTAAATCAAATTTCTCTTATTTAAGAGAATCTGATTGCATTTCGCTTATATGAAATTACAAAAGGATTATATTGGTCTGGTGCAGGACTGGCCAAGAGGGCTTCTTTCTAGAGAAAAAAAATAAATAAAAAGTTATGCAGATAAATATAAAGGTCAGGATGTGGCTCATCCCTTTTTTCTGTCTATTTATTTAGGCTATTCAAGAAAAGTTTAGGTAGCTTGCATAGGCCAAATATTTCTCTTATATAAAATATTTATTTCTGTGATGGCAAAGCTGAATTTTCAGCTTCATTACTCCAGTCTTTAGTGTCACATGATCCTTCAGAAATCGTTCTAATATGCTAAACATTTATTATTATCATCAGTGTTGAAAACAGTTGTGTACAATTATTTTTCAGGATTCTTTGATGAATCGAACCCTAAAAAAAGGACACAGCTGTTTTTTACATTAATAATTGTTTCTTGAGCAGTAAATTGGAATGATTTCTGAAGGATCATATGACACTGAAGACTGGAGTAATGAAGCTGTAAATTCAGCTTTACCATCACAGGAATAAAATTACATTTTACAATAGAAATGTTAACAACTGAAGGAGACAACACAGGTAATTCAAACAAGCAGGTATATGTATTTGATTAATGGTGAGTATGAGATAGTCAGATAGATTGCAGACACTTAGCTGGACATTGATTTTGCTTTCTTGTTTTTGCAGAGAGAGATGAGAGCATGAAACGCTGGGCGAAGGAAACAGATGACTGAAGACGGAGGGCAGAAGACGGGTCAATGGCAATCGGGTAGGTAGCCAAGTGAGTTGAAGCATATAGCAACAACGAGACCATGACAGTGTGGAGAGTGATGGTTTAAGAAGGGTGAGATAATGAGCTGGTGCTGGTCCAGGTGCAGTGCGTTAGAATTCAGGTGATTGGGATCGGATGGTGCTGGGTGATCAGGTGTTGAGGGTGTGATGGCTGGTGTGTGACAAGAAAATGGCTGGTGTGTTCACAATATTACTGTTTTTTAATCAAATAATGTATGCATGCAGCCATGTTGAGCATAAGAGTCTTTTTTTAAAAACATTAAAAAAAAATCTTACAGATCCCAAAGTTTTGAATGGTAGTATGTGCGTGTGTGTGAAAATAAGTTACACTTTTAAAAGACGGGGGTTTTTTCGAGACCTTGCACTTTTTCCCCATTCCACATCCCGCTTCTCACTTTCTTCAAAGCAAAACCACTTTCTGTGTGAACCAGCCTTAAGAGGCCAAAATGGCCAAATAAGTATTTCCATCATGTCTAAACCTTAAGCCTGGTTCACACGGCAGGATAATTAGGCCGATTTTATCCCCGATTCACCCCTTCCGACAATCTTAAGGATGCTCCGATTATCGTAAAATAATCTGATCAGATATTCCTGCCGTGTGTGGTGTGTTAAGACTGCTCTCGTCTGCTCGGAAGGACTTCGGGACTGCTCCGATCTCAAATCGGGGATATCCAACATGTTGGATTGTTTTGGCCCGATTTCTCCTCGTGTGTGGTGTCCCCTGCGACAAACGAGCACGCAGCCTGTGGACTGTGGCGTGTAGATTTTTTCTTTCATCCATTGGCTATAGTATTTTATCACGCTATCATTCATTCAAGTGCTAAGAAACAATTCAAGCGTGATAAAACGCAAAAAAGAACTTAAATCTGTACTGGCGGCATGCTGTCTGTAAATCTCCTCTCTGTGTGATGAACACACACACACACAGGGCTGGACTGGGACAAAAAATCGGCCCGGGCATTTTGGCCCAGACTGGCCCACTATATGATCATAAACACCACCCATCTTTGCATGCCCTTAATTATATGCATACCAACTCATATTCATTAAAACCACTAATGCCATGTAATGAGTGAGTATAGGAACGAGACAGATGAAATAAGTAAAACTTTGACATTTATTAATACAGTTGAACTATACTACACAGTGATGAATCCTGAAACAAGCTATAAGCTGCATCGGCATAGCAATACAAGTGTTTCTTACAGGATTTTTGGTAAAACTATGGTGGTGGGACCTCGGTCCTTCTAGGGGGTTCGGGGGCATGCCCCCCCATGAGAAAATTTTGTGCATTTTAATGTTAAATTCATCAATCTGGTGCACTTTGAGAGTTCAAAATTAAAAGCTCCAACCCATATTCAGTGCGCAAATTAAACAAAGAAAAATTCAAACCTCTTTTAGTTATAGTGTCTATTTACATTACACCTACTACATAATAATAGTTATAATATTAATCCAATGACAGTAATAGCCATATTTTGTAAAACAAATGCACTAAAAAATAAAGGAAACTTTCATAATTAGTGTTGTACCAATTTCTATACTTGAAAGAGATAAGCACATGATCTTTTATTTTGACGCAAACTGCATCAAGCTTTAATTTTAGCGGAAAACATGGTTTACAAATGCCTCTCATTAAATTTCTAGTGAATTACGGTAATCATCAACTATGCAGATGTGGACATAATCTGTAACTGGGTTATGGGTTCCTACACTCATGACATAGCCTAAGTGTTTTGAAAGTAGTTCTGCTTACCGCAGGCTCTACACTTTCTCATCTCTCTCCTGATCCTCCTCACTATCATCATCTGCCGCTGGAGCTGATGAAGGTCAGAAAACATATATTTTGACACATAAAGTGTCTGCTTTAAGGGCCTGTTTCTATTGTTTCACGCTATTTCTCTGCACTTTCCTTGCGTCATCTGGCTGACTATTTTGACAGATACACACAGACACTGCTGCACGCTCGCTCACTCGTTTAAAGTTGTGATTGGGCCAGCCCAGTGTCAATCAAGAAAAGAGCCAATGGGCCGCTGATCTACGTGTTTCATGGGCTGGTCTGTCAGAAAAAAAAAAAACTAACACTGACTTTTTTTGACCAATGCATTACACCGGCACAAACCCAGCGCCGCCAATTAAGCAAAACAAAACAAAACGAATGGGCCGCAGATGTACAAATTATATAGGCCGTTAAAAAAAAAAAAAAAGTATAGTATAGTATGAGTATGAGATGAGATGTATCGGCCCAAAAAGCACGTCGGCCCACCGGGAAAATGCCCGGTATGTCCAATGGCCAGTCCAGCCATGCACACACACACACACACACAAAACTCATGCGCACAGAATGCCACTTCAGACAGCGCGCTGCCGCATTGAGTTCTCTTTCACGCTTGAACGGACAAAAGCACACAAAAGTATGCCAAAATGTTCACTTTGTCAAGTATCCTCGTAAGCACAGTATTAAATTTTAATTGATCTCGAGGGATTTTGCGAGATTTTCGAGATTTTCCGTCTGACCTGGGAATGCTTGGGAGTCAAATCGGTTCGTGTCTGATGTGTTGATTTTGCCGTGTGGTTGCGCACCACACACTGTACGACCAAAACTGTTAGACCCGTGATTTTTTTATCGCCGTGTGTGGGGTCTCTCAGATTTGGAAAATCGGCCGACAATTTTAAAATCGTCCCGTGTGAACCAGGCTTTATGCAAATACAGCTGTACCTTACAGTTTTTTCCAATTGCTAACACACTAAAATGACATGCACAGCACAATTATTTGAACTGACACACAGAGAGCAAAACCTCTTCTCAAGTCTCTAAAAGTCTAAACACATTTTCTGCTCTACACACATTTTGCAATTCAAAATAGCACTTTTTAAATGCACTGAACACGGTTCTCTGCCTAAGACACAACAATCTGCCATAAAGTTACATGTTTGCCATTTCAAAACACTGCCAATCAAAATGACACTACATGAGCTGATTGGCCAATACATGTGCCACCTAGCGAAACACCTCAATGGTTAATTGTTTACACTTCAGTCTTTTTCAGTTTACTGTTGTTTGTGAGCATATTTTTATTCAGTCCAATGTAAATATATCTGCTGTGCATATGTTGCACTGACTTAATTGGTGAAAAAAAAAAGAAAAAAAAATGTTTCAACAGCATGTGTGTGTATCTGCAAATATTTCTGTGCATGTGAACAATCTGAAGAATTTTCTAGTATTATGGCAAAGCATACTAAAGATGAGAGTGCTTTTCATCATGCCCAACAGTGTGTAGTTGGTTAGACAAAAATCTGGTAATATGAATGAAGTGTATGACATTTCGTGCAAAAGTTTGATTTTGATAATGCTATATGTAGTTTTGGTTGCAGTGCTTCATTTTGCAGGATATATTGGGTATTTTGTAGTTTGGGTGTGTGGCTTTTTTTTTTCTTATACACCACGTTTAACAAAATTTCTTCTTAATATGAATGAGTAAGAATGAATATTTTTTGACTTTATACTTTTAAGTTGCATTTGTTTGGTTCTTTGTTCAATCTCAAACAATTATTTTACATTTATTATTAAGGGGTTTGCACAAGAGTTAACTGTAAACTGCAAATATTAAACTTAGCTGAAATAAATCTCTTTAACTGGAAGTATTCTGGTAACTCTGCTAAACTGTAATAACTAAAACTGAAACTAAATATATAAAAACTAAATATAAATGTGTTCACAAAATAAAAACTAAACTAAAACTAACAAAACCATTAATGAAACTAACTA
Source organism: Scardinius erythrophthalmus (assembly GCF_964197995.2). Classification (NCBI taxonomy): domain Eukaryota; kingdom Metazoa; phylum Chordata; class Actinopteri; order Cypriniformes; family Leuciscidae; genus Scardinius; species Scardinius erythrophthalmus. The sequence continues at coordinate 21,661,107 of NC_138240.1, forward strand.
AAACTAAACTTACATTTATAGGACATTTGAAAATTGTTAAAATATAAAATGTGTGTGTGTGTGTGTGTGTGTGTGTGTGTATATATATATATATATATATATATATATACTGTACATATATAATGTTTGATCACTCTCTATTGCATCATTGCTGAAAGTAATCTTGGTGACCGTACATTTTGTGTGGTATTTTATATATATTTAAGATGTAAGGGAAATATATACATTTTTTACTTGGTTACACCACATTTTGAGTGGTACTGTATGCATATATAAGATGTAAGGGAAATATATAACTTTTTTTTTTACTTGGTCACACCACATGACATTTTTCATTAATGACATGACATTCAAGTCATTCAAGTTACTCTTTTTTATTTTAAAAGTGTACATTTCTAAGAAATAGTGTGTTTTTGTTTATCATGGACATCCTTGCTGACCCATATATAAATAGCTGACAAAAGCATCTATAAATGACTTTGGGATGATGACAAGTCTACTGCTTAGACATGATTATATTTCTAAGAAACATAATACACATAGGAATAAGGGTGTTTGTTTACACGGTCTCTATTTTTATCTGCTTTCGAAAGCTTGTGTATAACTCTAAGATTTGATATCTAAACCAAAGGCATTTTGAAAACATTCCTACTAATCTGCAGATTAAACTAACCCACTGACTGGGTTGCTGCTAACATCGCTAACATTTCTGGACTGCTAGCAGCTGTTCCTACATTAATATACAACAGATTATTCCCAGTGCACTGACTACATTTTGGGAAATTCTCACTGAGCGTGTCTGCTTGTAAACAAGCTTTGCCATTAAGCTGAAAGTCCATTCACACCCAAAAACACACACCATAGAAATACAATAAAAAAACAAACAAAACAAACAAACAACAAAAAAAACTGCAATACAGCCAGAAGGTGTTTTCTACAACATCAAAGAACATCTACTTTCCCTCTTGGCGGTGTGTAATCCTCTTGTGAGTCTGCTGGCGTGGTCTAAATTTGGCTCGGTGGCTCACTAGACCCAACTGAGACTTAATAGCACTAAATCGGTGGGATTCTTACCATGCTGAAATGAAGGACATTGGCCTAACCAAGGACACAGCTAGCCTGACAGATTAGACACCAGAGGAATTGGAAAGAGACATTAATTAACATGAAAAAAACAGATGAAGGATGGTGCAGGTCCAAACCCAGAGCTGACCATGCCAGCTTTAGCTTCTCATCGCTAGTATATGTGGAAAAAAAAGACAAAGTCCCAGCGTGACAGCTAGCCCATCAGTCAGACTCAATCCATGGCAATTCCACGTCTGAACTCGGAAGACAACTTGAGTATTAGAAGAAAAGGCTTGACAGCAACATGTACATGTCTTCATAAAAAACTTATAGAAGGGTCATTTTTCACCAGTCCGTTGTCTTGTCTTTCAATAGAGCTGCTCTGTGATTAATGAGTGGTCTGGAATGTGTTCAAGAAGTGACATACAGTGAGACTATTATGCCAAGTGATCTATACAGCCTTTGATGAGCCACAACACTGGGAAATTCCATCTTTTCTTATGAAATTTGAGGACATTAGGAGGGTATTTTAGCATTATTATCTAATCCTTTAGCCAGTGTTTGTTCCTGTGAACTTTTCTCCTCTGTGCCGGGAGTAATTGAACAGGCAATGAGAGATAACTTTAACAGTACACCACATATGCTGCCTGCTGCTGGAGAGGTTAATAAAGAAACGGCACATTAGTGATTTTTACTCATTACCACTAAAATGTCACCCTTGTTCCCTATTCAAACGTAAGTAGATTCCAAGTCTAAAATTTTAAATGTTGAAATGGATTGAATGGTTATAATTTGCTTATTAATTAATCATGTTCCTTTTCTTATCTGTGGAGTTGAATATCCACTAAAAATGACAAAAGCACATCAACAGTATCCTACATATAATTTGTGTGTGTGTGTGTGTGTGTGTGTGTGTGTGTGTGTGTGTGTGTGTGTGTGTGTGTGTGTGTGTGTGTGTGTGTGTGTGTGTGTGTGTGTGTGTGTGTGTGTGTGTGTGTGTGTGTGTGTGTGTGTGTGTGTGTGTGTGTTTTGGAAGGGCTGGAGGGCTTCTGATCACTGAAATAAAGTGCAGCTATGCTGTTCTTTTGAATTTTATATTAATCAAAGCATTAACTATAATTTCTTTTTCTATAGGTTTCTTGAGCACCAAAACTGCATATTAGAATGCTTTCTGAATGATCATGTGACACTATTTTAATAATATTTCACAATATTACTGTTTTTATTGTATTTTTGATCAAACAAATGCAGCTTTGCTGAGCATAAGTGATTGATTTAGCAACAGGCATATACAGGGCCGGTTCTAGACATTAGGAGGCCCTAGGCAAAATTCATGTTGGAGGCCCCCCACCCCCAATAAAAAAACACTTGAAACAAATATGATTCCTAACCTTTTTATTTATACAACATTTAATTTTAAAAGCAGTATATTTTTACTTACACAGTACATAAGTTTGGACACATTACTATTTTTAATGTTTTTGAAAGAAGTCTCTTATGCTCATCAAGCCTGGATTTATTTGATCAAAAATACAGAAAAATAATATAGTGAAAATAGTTAAAATTTAAAATAATGGTTTTCTATTTTACTATACTTTATATTTCTGTGATGCAAAGCTGAATTTAGTGCCACGTGATCATTCTGATTTATTATGTTAGAAATGGTGCTTAATATTTATTTTATAACCTGTGATACTTTTTTTCAGGATCTTTGATTATTAAAAAGTTGTTTTAAAAAAGTCTTCACTGTCACTTTTTATATATTTAACACATCCTTGCTGAATATTCCTGTTTTTTTTTCTCTGTATTTTTGATCAAATAAATGCAGGCTTGTAGAGGTAATCTCTTTTTTGTTTAATGAAGATGTTATTGTTGTTGTTGTTGTTATTTTGCTGTTTTATTCAATTTATTCACAGTTCCAGAATCCCACTTCAGTAGATGAGCATAAGTGATTTTATATTGCATTGCTACCTTAAATATGCTATACACAAATCAAGTGGAAGAGAAAGACACGATCGCTACTGAGCAGAAAAAAATATATAAAGTGATATTATTGGCGTAATGTCAGGAATCTAATCATCAGCAGAATTTAGAAGATAGACCCATAGATATGAGATCCTTTATTTGAAACATTTAAAAATGTTGTAGTGTGTTGGCTTTTTAACTTAGAATACAGACGTCTTGTCTTTTAATTGTGTAGCTTTTTTACTAGTCAGCTCCCGACGCGATGTTATTCATTGTACGCGCAAATTCAAAGCGTCGCGTCTTGGGCACGTTACGCTCGCGCTCTTTTAAACTCGTAATAAAGCGGTGAATGATTTTTCCAGAAATGACGCTGATCTACAGTACAAGTTTATATTTAGAATACATTGCAATCACTCCAAAATAGATGACGACAACTCACACACCTGCATTATGAGATGTGCTTCTTTGTGTGCTTATTAGGCTTTTGCCTCGCAGCACCTGATGGATGCGTTCTTTACACATACTTTCAGAAGCCGGCACCCGCTTTGTAACGGACACATTAATTGGTTTAACTGTAGTAATGTAACAGTCTATGGTTAAGATAAACATCGTCACTATTTTTAGTTAATAAATAAATATTGAAATAAATTGTAGATAGGACATTTGTACATTTTTTTTTTTTTTTTTTGTCCCTCTGTCTGGGCCCCATCCAACCAATCGGGCCCTAGGCACGTGCCTAGTTTGCCTTTGCGTTAATCCGGCTCTGGGCATATATAGGATAATAAGTAAATGCTAAAATATGTTGAGGCTAAACACACTTCTGCGTTTTGTCCCATTCAAACACAAGATTTGCAAGGCTTTAAAGAAATCCTCTGAAGGTGAAAATGTCACGACATTGACATTTTGGTAGCACAGGATTAAAGTTGACACTTGCCTTATAAGACTGGCCTGATCTGAGAGACTTTTTTTTTTTTTTTTTTTACTTAAAATAGCCATTTTGTGACTGAACATGTATAAAATGCATTATAATATAAATTTAAAAAGACATTGGAAAGTTATCTTAAACATTTGTGAGTACTATTTTACATGCATTATGCCATCAATAAACAGGCAATGGTTTGTTGCCAAAATGCTGTGACTTTCATAGAACTGTACTCTCACTTCTTTTATTTTTGTTTACCCAGCCTTAAATGTCATAGAAAGAATCGGCAGAAATTCGGAAAGCTCTTGTGACTTATAACCCAAAGAGGTCAGAAATGCCTGTTGAAAGTTATCAATTAACATACCATCAATCTTCATTGTCCTCCGGACAGTTTATGCCATCTTTCATCATAAGCGTTCATCCAAAAGCCAAAAGAATGTCCTAATACCTTCAGCGACTATAATCAGCTGTGAACTCAAAGTCAGCATACGGAAAATACAAGTCAATTTCACAATTTTAAAGAGCCATCCAATAAAGGGCATTTAAAGTAAAATCTTTTCTTTCTTTTTTTTTTTATGGAATATTGCAGTATTTATTATAAATGATTCATCCATGCTCATCATTATTTATTTTTTAATCAATTAATTCTCTTCTCTTCTCTTCTCTTCTCTTCTCTTCTCTTCTCTTCTCTTCTCTTCTCTTCTCTTCTCTTCTCTTCTCTTCTCTTCTCTTCTCTGTTGACGTGTTTACTGGTACAAGGGCATGCCAACCTGTCACACATGAGATCACTGCAATAGCAAACCACAACCATCCAATAAATTCCTGATGAACAAAATCAAACCCGCCCTACTGTACATTTTTTCCTGTCCGAGAAAGCGTTTCACTCATATAGGCTACACGGCTATGTCACAATATGGAAGAAAAGACCATCACAACTTCCATTTCATGCTGATTTTAATCAGCAAAGCTTTGAATCCTTAGTAGGTATAACCAAACACTGGATAGCAAGGATTCATTGACTTGTGAAATCTGTATTAGTGCTTAATAATTGCAATTGACCACATCCATTGCACACCATTATTTCAGCCACCTGTTTTTAGAAAGTCAGGCATTTGACATGACATCAGATTCCTGTCTCCCAGCAATATTTACATCAGACTTGCAAACAGCCTATGATGTTTTCAGTGTGTCACTTATTATCCAATGATTCTGTGCATTAAACTGTGCCAGACATGATGATGATGATGATGATGATGATGATGATGATGATGATGGTGTGACATCTCGAGTCCTCAAAATGTTCCTATAACTAAAATGCTCAAAGCATAACACGTCATAAACCAGCCTGAACAGCTCAAATGTGTCCAAAACCTACCCAAAACCAGCCACATCCTGGTCATACAAAGAGATTTAACTAAGTCCTTCTTAAATGTTCACTGATAAGTATTCGTTTGTATTGTAGTTACACAATTGCAAGAGCAGTTACTAACCTCTTGTCAAAAGTTGCATTTACATTTGCCCTAAAACCTGTAAGTTAAGCATAGTATGATGATTCAGCTTGACTCCTTGTTTGATTAACTCATCCCTCTCCGGATCATTTACAGTACCATGTGGTTTGGAGCGCGTAACGGGGGCACGTGCGTTCGCTTATGCTTTGCTCCACAGGAGCGCACTGCCTTCGCCTGAGACAGAAGTCTGTCCGCAGAGCTCTGCCATCTGAAGTTTCTCACTGCCTTTGCTTGGGAATTTCGTTTCGGACATAAACGGGAGTATCATATTGAGGAACATTGCTTTAGTAAGCCGGACGTTTCAATTCGGCGTCCTTTTGCAATAGTAGAACATCAGCATTGGGAATTATGCGTCTGTCCACCCGAAACCACTACGAGTAAACGGTTCCTACGGAAACCTGGGGTTTAGTTCCCCTCCTGAGTGGAATAGAGAACTTTTCCCTCTGTATATGAGGCTTTGGATTATTTAGACAGGGAAAAGAATCATGGTCCGACAAACGCTGGATACAATTTGGGATTTTTAAGGTCATAGAGCGTTTAGAGCAGCATCGGTATTTTAAGAGGACTAAGCAAAATACAGTAATTTGGAGGGAACGTATGACAGCACGAGCGGCTTCCTTTAACGCACGCGGACTCCCTTTCAGAAACAGAAACATGTATATCTATATCTACGGCTTTCTGCTCTTTTTAGGTAAGTTTTTGTTTAAATTTACACCCATTTGCCTTTTTTTCTGTAGTCGAAGTGAATCTCCTCATGGAATTTAATTCAATTCATTATTCAGTTTCATTGTTGCTATTTATCCACTTTCCTCTGGTAACAACGTTAATGATGTGGCGGGATTACTACATTTTAATACCATAATAGTTTATGAAGTTACGTGAAATTAAGGTGAGGTCAAGTTCAATAACGAGCAGAAAAGCAACGATACCCTATGCATAATAGGCTATCAGTTTTAATTTATGGAAATCGGAACTGAAGACATAAGAACTTATCAGTTCAAGGTACTCGCGTATTGAAATGTACGATGCAAGTTACATGAGCTGCATTTCATTCCTTATGAATGAATATAACTAATCACGTTGTCTTATAGTTTTACATGGCATCTAATTAGTATCCCACTCTCCATATGTATAATCCGACTCATTACGAGTCAGTGTATAGAAAATAATTCACAGTAAATTAAATGTTTCAATAACGCTAAGAATTATCAAGGTCACTTTGTGGATTTATCACTGGCCATTTCACACTGACGAGACTTGATCCTTTCTGCGCACCATATGATGAAAAATAGGGTGAATATTTAAACAGTCCGCAGAACATATTAACCATTTACACATTTTGAAATAGATATTGAACCTCCAGTTACGCTTTACATTAGTTTTAATGTTGCAGTGTATATGGGGAAATGTAATTAATAAGTATTATTAATATCTATAATAAAATGTAATGTAAAGTACTACTTTCCTGGTTTTCTTCTTTTCACACATTTGCATTCTTAGAGCATTTCGCAGCATTTCTCAGTCTTTTTATGTATTTATTTATTTTAAATATGCAAAGCATTAATCGGTGATTCGTTTTCCAAGGGTGTGTCTGAATCTTTCATTCTGGTTCTTCTCACTGATATGCTCTGAACAGTTTTAAGAAAAAAAAAAGAGAAAAAAAAAGAAAAAATGAGATTGGTAAGTATTCTGATGTATTTACACCTGTAGGTGTCACTGGTGGGTTGCACCTCCTTTACAATGACCCTATGACCAAAAAAAAAAAAAAAAATGTGCATACATGTACACATTTTTTTTTTTTATCTATGTCGCTCTCAAACACAAAGGAAAAAGAGGAATTGAGCAAAAGCCATTTTTAGAAGTAAAATAACGAAGAAAGTATAAAGTCACTAATTAAATCCATTTTTTTTAACAAATGCTAAAAAAAGACTGTCACTCACTGGTGACTCACATCATGCTAATTAGAAGTCTTTTGTGCGATGCATATGATATTTGGCTCTTCGAGGGATGTATTTCGTACTTTGACACCATTCTGAGCTGTCAAGCGACCCTTGTGAGTCATTAAAAGGATCTCACAATCATCTGGTCATTGCCCCTGGCTTGATCTCTAAATTGCACTGTTTTGCTGTATAGTCATTGCAAAATTACTTTATTTTTATTATGAAAAAAATAGTGGATGCAGTCAGTGATGTCTTTCTATCCATTAGTCATAAATAGATAAAGATTTGGTAAACTTCTATCCTGTTATCTAATTAAAGAGTTGTGTTTGTTGGACATTTCTCAGTCCATATGTAAAAATATATACCTGAACCTCCATTATTCTCCACCCTCCTACATAGATGAGCTAGTGTTCTCCATGTCGGGCTCTTCCGCTCTCTCTGAGTCTGGGCACCAAGATTCAATGGACTGTTTAAGAGCCACCGAGAAGTGTAACCAGGACCAAAAATGCAGCCATCGCTTCAGGATCATGAGGCAGTGTCTGGCAGGCAAGGACAGGAACACCATGTTGGCCAATAGGGATTGCCAGGTAGCCCTGGAAGTGTTGCAGGAGATGGATCTGTTCGACTGCCGCTGCAAGAGGGGAATGAAGAAGGAAATGCAGTGTCTGCAGAGTTACTGGAGCATCAACATAGGCCTGACTGAAGGTAAGAGCTCTCTGGGATTATGGATCAATGGATAAGATAGTTGGATAGATACACATGATTGATCCCAGAAAGGCAGTAGGGGAGATGGAGGCTAGAAGTCAAACATTTAACTCCAGTTAATATTTCTCAGAGTAGATTTATTTTATGGTAATATTCTGTAGACACCGAAGTCTTGCCTACTGAACATTGAACTGAATTAAACATTTCCACTGTTATAAGAGTGTTCTGATAGAAAAAAATAAATAGAAATTTACATTTTATATGATTTAATATATATATATATATATATATATATATATATATATATATATATTATAGGTGTGCGATATATATCGATATATATCGTCTACGATAATATCTTAATTGTTGTTTTAACGATATGCGATCTGACATTGTCGAGTATATCCCTCACTTTACAAAACACAACTAGAGAGCGGACATACTCTGCGTAATGTAGTCTAGGTTAAAGAAGTGCATTTGCACATTTAGAGTGCACACTTTCACTGCATGATTTAGTCTATTAAAATGCATTTTTAATGCCCCCAAAACTCAATATAATGGGCAAAAATGTCTTTTATATTTATATCATTTAATATAGTTAATATCACATGAAGAGTGCAGTTTTTTTCTCCAAATATCAGCACTATTACAAATGTGATGTTGATTTTACACAACAGTTCAATAAACAAGAAGTTAATATTAAGTGACTTACATTTTAGACACAATATTTGCCGTTTTTGCTACATTTCGCCAATGTAAATAGATCAAAACAAGTGTTTCGTTACTGAATGAATCAACTATTTGAACGGATTGGTTAAATGAATGATTCAATGACTCATTAAGACAGTCAAATGCTTAGTTCCTGAATGAATCAGACATTGAATCTCTTTGGATCATTCATTAACAGTAACTTGGTACAATATATATATGTATATATATATATATATATGTGTGTGTGTGTGTGTGTGTGTGTGTGTGTGTGTGTGTGTGTGTGTGTGTGTGTGTGTGTGTGTGTGTGTGTGTGTGTGTGTGTGTGTGTTTTGAACATTAGCTGCCAGAATCCAGTGCTAAAGAAAACACAATTGTGAAATTATTATAACATCCCTACATAACACCTTCACTGTTCATTTGTACAGTGCAAGTAGAGTCCAGTGGCAGTAGATGGGATGTGCATTAGCTGGTAGTGCTATCAGGCCCATGAATGAGAGAAAACGGTCCTTGTGTACTGGCATTACTCCTCACTGGGGTAACAGCCAGAAGTAATGCGGCACAGGAGGAGGGTGAGGACGCGCCATTGTGGTGTCATGTTTGCATGAGCTGAATATATATGACTTGATCAGCTTTGGCCAAACACCTCAATGTGATGCTGCCATTCAGCTCGTCTTCTTCGTTCCTGCAGCTGCTCTAAAGCAAACACAATTCAGTTTGCATCTTGTTTTTTTAGTTTCAATCAACACTCCTTTTTCTGCCGGAATGTAATTTCTGGTTTGTAGTCAAGCAAGATTTTGATGCATGGAAGTGTTTCCAATATTCTCATCACTGATGCATTTTTTCCCCCATTAATTTGTTATAGTTTCATATGTTCAAAATGTTTTCCACTGAAATAGAAAGCACAGAGATAAGCCTAGTTGAGAATCGTTTTGGACCTGAACAGAGGAGTCATTAAATGCCAGGATGTAGCAGTATGTCTCAACTCACAGTTAACTGAGCACACGTTCACTGTGATGAACATAACGCAGATGTTCACTCTGGTTATGTGAAATGTGATGCCAGCAATTGATCTTTGCATCTGATCTAACACTGCACTGCAAGAAACATTAGAGCCTCTCTGAGCAGTTTTACAGTAATGGCCAGTGTTGTTCTATGTGGGTAGCGTGGCTCATGCACCCTGTGGTTATGGAATATTCTTTATCTCTGCCCTGGTCAAGCAGATGCAAACTGAACCGTGTGGAGTCAAAACGATTGATTGACCTCCTTTTGAGCAGCCATGCATACAGTACCAACCCCCATGTGAACAAAGTGTTCACAGCTTATTGGTTGTACTCCCTCAATACTGTTAACTAGATGTTGTTATAGATTGTTTATGAGATGAAGATGCATCCCTTATTGCCTTGTTGTGCACTGTTCATGTCGTATTTCATTAAGTTAGAGGTCGTATCCCAATGCAAGCTTACAAACCCAATGCAAGCAAAATCTTTTCGATCGTTGTTGTTTAGGTGATTGTTTTCGATCGCGATCATTACAGTGAAATAAATGTTTGTCCAGAAACCTAAATGTGTTCCTTCTGGTAACATTTTAATTAAATGGTTTTCATTTTTTAAATATAATTTAATATATGAATATTTAGTTTCGGTAAGATAAAAAAATAAAATAAAATAAAAAGAATTCCAACAACTGACAGTGTAAACATGGACTACATTAGGTTACAGCAATGAAGGGTCATATTAAGGGTCAGATCAGGCAGAAATAGCTTTTTAAGGTAACAACTGCATGTTTTCACAGTGTTGATCTCATAGGTTTGGTGTGTTGGATTTCCCATTTGAGATTTGAATGATTAAGAACTTACAGTAGTAGCTGAGTGTTATCATTACAACACCTGATTTTCTGCTGAATGTATTTTATAAATCGTATTTTTGCCATGGTTTTAGAGATACATTTCCCAGCAGGGCAAAGCAGGGGAAACATGCTGAAAATGCAGTCAGGTGCAGCATTAGCATTATGCACAGAGGTGGATACATGTAGACATTATAAGGAGGAGGAGACGGACTACTTGTAGAATTTTTTTTTTTTTTTTTTTTTTTTATGATACTGTTGTTGTCATATTTCATTGTTGAATCCAAATATGAAATTCTATTGCTATTTTGACAAACAGTTTCTCAACTCTTTCCCCTCTTAAGTTTCAAGATCTGTAATATTGTTTGCATGTTCCCGGCATAGAAAATAGTTGCCTGGAGGATTTACCTTACCTGAAGGTTTAGTGCTAAAATCAGTATGTGCACACATTTCACTCATTTTTTTTTTCTCACTCTCCATCTGGTCGTCTTTATAGCGATCCATCCATTCATCCATCATTGTATCTGCCAAGCCTAAATAAGCACGAGAACACTCCATGGCAGAGTAGAGGGAAGTGTATACTGTTTACCTTTGGGTCCTGAGAGCTGAATTCATTCCATTCTCCACCAACATCATAACAATAGATTAGATAGTTGACAAAGAGTAATTGCTTTCTGCGGTATGTGTGCAACGGTGAGGTGGAAAATCAGTACAGAGGCATGACCTGATATGGGAATAGTATAAGATTTCATTTAAAGGCTCCAGTGTTTCAAGGCTCTGTATCCTCTGTAGGATGAATATGTGTGTGCAGTTCAATGGTACTGGTGAAAAGCCCCCTGTTGCTATGTAAGGTTATGCAAGCTCTGTTGTCCAGCCTGTCTGAGGTTAATCATGAATACCTTCAATTTAAACAAAAGGGAAAATAATGTTTGCATACGGAACAAGCTGGTCTAACTACCTCCAAATGGCCACACATAACTACTTCACGGAGTGAAAGCTATCTGTTAGCATTCCCGTTCATCTCAGCATCATTTGATATTGAATATGAATCTTTGCGCGTAGACATGAAGTTGTTATTAGTTAAGTATTATAAGTAGACTGTCTACTTAATATCTGCTAACTCTTTATTGTGATGATCTCTAACTAACCCTAACCCCTTATTCTTCTAACCTCAACCCTGCACCTACTCTAATTAGAGTTAGTTGTAAGGCAAGGCAAGGCAAGTTTATTTATATAGCACATTTCATACACTATGGCAATTCAAAGTACTTTACACAGAAAGGAATTAAAATAATCACAAAAGCAAGGACAATTAAAACAGTTATAAAAAGAGATATATAATACAGTTGTAAAATTAATTTAAAGAGTAAAAATATGACACATAAATGAACTTCTCATCTGGCAAAACACCGGTGTATCATATTTTTCACAACTCCCAATTTTACTTTGAAATTTTCCCATGGTGATTAAACTGTGTCTGTGGTGTTATTTCGGCGCCTAATCTATTGGACGTCTCCGATGGACCCGATTTTTCCCTAAAAACGGACAGGAGGAGCTCTAGGACTGACTCACGGGGTAACCTCGGGTTCACTGCCCCATCAGTCCGCACCTCAAAAAATAAATAAATAAATTGGCCATAAATGGAGAAAGAGTTTTTTTTTTTTTTTTTTTTTTACGTTTTTACAAACTGATGTGTAGCTATAGCATCTTCTCATCCATGTTAACCACCAATTTCCATGGTTTTTCCATGACTTTTCAAGTATTTTGTGATGGATAAGGACTTTTAATAAACATTTAACAGGGACTGCACTCGTAATCCGAGTGATTTATAGCCTATTAATATTTATGTTCATTATAGAGATTTCCAACCCTTTTCTATGAATTTTACAGGCTTGGAAACGACCATTTTCAAATGACTTGATTTTTAAACATCCTTAAAATGAGACAAATTTACTAGGCCTAAATAGATTGCTGCAGGGATGACATTTTTTTGTAGGCCAAAATGTGGAAATGAGTTGTGATCAGGGAAATGCTAACTTTCGCCTGCTAGCATTGTAAACATACAATCCCACCCTCCCTGCAAATCGCCGTCCAAAGCCACACCTCGTCCAAAACACATGAACGCACACAGACTAGAAGCGAGATGACCAGAGACAACGTTATTGGATAACATCATGCGTTATTCACCTGTGAGAAAACTTTACAGTACAGTGAGGGGAGAAACAGAAGCACTTGCTTGCATACATAAGTATGTGATTGTGAAATGACTCCAGTTCAGAAGTTGACCTTGACATAAAGAAAATAATGCACTGTATTTCAGCTTTATTCATATGTGATTATAGCGGCAACACAGTCGAATCTCACTGAATTATTTGGATAGGGCAAAGTCAGCGGTTCATAGAACTGTACTGCCAAACTTGAAATGTACTTGCCACTTGTTGTCGGTTCAGAAGGAAGGGTTGTTAGGTTGTTGCTGTTTGCCTGCCATTCTCGTTCTGTCTGAACAGCGTACGTGAAACTCTCTGATGACATATGATGTCTGCGCGAACAGGCTGCGCAGTGGTATGCAAACACATGTTGACTGACATTAAAAACTCATGGTATCATTTCATTCGGACCGAATGCAATGATTAAACATACATTTTATGGTCCTACCCAGTGCTTAATTTGTAAAGTGGGAGGTCCCGGAAAAAAAAAAATGACACGGCCTACGTAGCTTCTCTGCAGGGACAGCGCCAGATAATTTTTAACGCATGTGCTGAGTGGGTGCTAGATCATTGACGGGGAGCTGCGCAAAACTTGGCCACTAAATATTTAATATTCAGTTATGTTAATGATCACAATTAAAGTTTTAATTTTATTAAATTGAACAAGCGCAACATTCAGCATTCAATCAAATAGACCTATTCTAAAAGATGTAGGCTATTATTAATAATAATGTTATTTCAACACAATATCTCGTTATTTCGAAATAATATGTGTGCGTGCATCTGTAAATCCGGTGACTCGTGTATTGATTTTTATTAATGAAAACAAGTGTTTTCTCTAAAAGTGTCGACTTGGCTGCAAAGATGAAGTTGACGATCGCCATCTCGCGCTTATAGAGAGAAATGCACATAAATAAGCCTAATGGATTACATAATCAGAGAGTAGCCTTTTTCTTTTTTCGTTTTGAATTATTTCGTTTAAAGACATTTCAAGCTTTGGGTATTTGATGTATTTGTCATGTCTGTGTGAGGCATACACTGAGTTTCGTTAAGTTAGGATGTGCTCTAGTTCACGTGGGCGCCTCCGTTATATTTGTTTCGTAGGCCTATTCATTAAATACAGGCAATTGGTTGATGAAAAATGTATTAAAATTAAGATACAATTTATACAAAACGAAATTCACTTTAAAGAAAGGCTTTCTACAAAACAACTTCAACTTCAACGGTCAAAATCATGTCTGACCCGCTCCATGTCTCATATTGCGCATCCTATCTTACTCGGTCGTGCTGTTCACTTTTCATAAATCAACATAAATGGAAAAAAAAAATAACATTATAATATTTTAACAAATATGAAACTAAATGCGCTTTTTTAATGGCTACAATAGTATAGTAGGCCTACAGACTCTCTATTTGTACAAATTTCTGCACATTCATTTAATTCTGAATTTTGCACAAGTTGAAAGGCATTTGTTCAAATCAAGTTCACGGATAATTGTGCGTGCATTTATTAATCATTATGATACTAAAATCCTAACAAATAGGCTATGCTATGTACAAAAAATCAGATGAGCCCATAATATGAACGAATTTACACGTTAAGCATTTTCCTCCCATAGAAAACCATTAGCCTATAAGAACGCTTAATGTGGCTTAATGCAGATTAGAATGTCCCCTTATTATGTCGAAATAACGAGATATTAGGGTAAACGTACCTATTAAGCTCACCAAAATCTACATTGAGACATTTTTAGTGCACAAGATATTGGTTTTATTACAAGAAGTTATTTTAAAATAAAATATTAATCTCTCACACTATAATATTTCATTTTATTTTAAATGACAAAAGTATTTCAATTAAGATGTACATCATTAAATATAAAAAGTCTGGCTGTGCTTAATGGGTACGTTTTGTACCCTTTAAGCACACCCCTGTTCCCAATAAGCTCACAACAAGTTTTATTAAAAATTCTTGTTTATTTTAAACAACCTTTTTAAGGAATAATTGAAAAAAGTTTTATTTGAAGGTACAGAGTCAATCACAAAAAAACAGAACACTAAAATCAAGCAACAAGGCATTCAATTTGATCAGGTAGCCTATCCTATTCATAGTGACGTGTCATTCAAACTCATTGCAACATCTAGACTAGTCCACGTTCAGCTATGTAACCCATATTGAAAAATCAAATAACAAAACAAACCAATGTGCTCCTTAAAGGGATACTCCATTTTTTTTGGAAATAGGCTCATTTTACAACTCCCCCAGAGTTAAACAGTTGAGTTTTACCGTTTTCGAATCCATTCAGCCTATCTCCGGGTCTGGCGGTACCACTTTTAGCATAGCTTAGCATAATGAATTGAACCGGACAAGACCATTAGCATCTCTCTCAAAAAAATGACCAAAGAGTTTAGATATTTTTCCTATTTAAAACTCGACTCTTCTGTAGTTACATCGTGTAATAAGACCGACGGAAAATGTAAAGTTTAAATTTTCTAGGCTGATATGGCTAGGAACTATACTCTCAAAATCGCACCTTTTCATTTTCCGTCCGTCTTAGTACACGATGTAACTACAGAAGAGTCAAGTTTTAAATAGGAAAAATATCGAAACTCTTTGGTCATTTTTTTGAGAGAGATGCTAATGGTCTTGTCCGGTTCAATTCATTATGCTAAGCTATGCTAAAAGTGGTACCGCCAGACCCGGAGATCGGCTGAATGGATTCGAAAACGGTAAAACTCAACTGTTTATCTCTGGGGGAGTTGTAAAATGAGCTTATTTCCAAAAAAAGTGGAGTATCCCTTTAACTCTCTGGGTCAGAGCTTTCCTGTCTACTCCAAA
Organism: Scardinius erythrophthalmus; assembly: GCF_964197995.2. Taxonomy (NCBI): domain Eukaryota; kingdom Metazoa; phylum Chordata; class Actinopteri; order Cypriniformes; family Leuciscidae; genus Scardinius; species Scardinius erythrophthalmus. The sequence continues at coordinate 21,676,811 of NC_138240.1, forward strand.
CTTCTTGGACAGATACGACAGGTTTCTGATGGCTCCTTCTTTGTATGACATGCCTCTTTCATCTTTGGGCATACACTATAGTTTCGTCTAGCTTTTGTCATCTTAAGACTGTGAAAATAAGTTTATTAATCATTTTTTTGAAGATTAACATAGTGACAACCATCAGTTAATATTTAAATTCTGATTATTAAGTATTTACATAGACGTTTAATGTGGGTGAGCTTAAAGGGAGCACACACTGTGCTTAATTGGAGCAAAAACATTTTTTAATTAATAAATATTAAATTAAAATTTAAAGGAAAATATTTAGCTAAATTAATAATCTAGGTAATGTATTAAGTTTATACCAATTTTAATATGAACAACTATTATAGACAATATCTATGAAATTATGCTTTTTCTAATTGATGTCACACTGAAGCTGTGTGATTGTCATAGTAGTGCACCCTTTAAGCTCACCTAACAATAATATGAATTCTTTAAAAATTACAGCAGTTTAAAACCACAGACTATCAATAAAATGTAAAATTATAATATTATGGATTTAAAAGTACAAGCCAATAATTCCTGTGAAGTAACATATTAGTGTAGCACACAATCTTATACAGCTAGTAAGCTAGCTATGTTCGTATCATCTGGGCTATGTTGCTAAAACTATCTTTTAGATCTAACTGTAATTATTTCCCACATCCAGGTTCCAGGTTATAATATTCAAAAGTCTAAACATTAATCTCTTAATTTTGCAATAAGAAGATGTACTTCTTCAAAATAAAGGCTTAAACATATAAAAAATGCACATCTGAGGGGCTCCTCTTCTGGTGAAAGTTTTCAGACAGCTTTGAAAATAGCCGCCAGACAGTGTGAACACATGGACACACATATCTCAGTGTGCAATGGTCTGATTGGTTTAAAATTACAGGAGGTATATAGTAACAAACACATCAATTGGTTAATACATCAAATAGGATAATACATTGCTGTTTCTTTTTATAATCTGAGCTCCAAGATGGTAGTGTGCTTAATGGGTACTTGAGCTTAATAGGTACGTTTACCCTATGTCGATACTAGGCTACTGCTGTGTCCACCGTGGTCTCCTTTTTGATCAGCGGAAACGATTTTTGCTTGTTTGGGATCTGACTGGTCAGCGTATTTAAAAAAGTTAAGCAAACTTTCCTGTCTTTTTGACATTTTTCCCCTGAGTGAAACGATCGAGGCTAACAGCAATCTCAACTCGTACAACAAGCGCGCAAATCATGTGTCACAAACATTGAACACTACACAAACAGTAATTTATTTTTTTTTTTCATTTAGGCAATTAATTTTAGTGACACAGGAGGTGCCGGATCCAATAAAAAAGGTTCCGGATCCAATGTCGGAGGTGACGGAACATGTTCCGGCGTGTTCCGGCTCAAATTAAGCCCTGGTCCTACCAACGATACACATTTTATAGTCCTACCGACGATATACATTTTATGGTCCTTCCACAGATGATATATATATTTATAAAAATACAGACCGCTTAACATGGTGATTGCTATCAGGAAATGAGGAGACTTTCAACCAGCATAAAAAAAAAAATAGTTCTGTATAGAATCACCTTTTGCACCTTTAAGTGGTTCCAATGTCCCAAAGTCAATGTTTTTTTTATTTATTTTTTATGGGTTTTTGGTGAAATGCCTGAAGCTTTATTCAGGCATTTCAAGTTTTCAAGTTTTATTAAATACATCGGTAATACCTCTTGGTGATTTTTTTATGACATTGAAGTCACATGACTGTGGTGTTGTTTGTTTATAGCCCATGTTTAATTTAGTTTAATTTCTGGCTTTTTAGGCTTCAGAATGAATACAAGTTGTGTTAATTTATGAAGATCATCATGATGAACAAAACGTTTAAGAATCATACACTTTTCTTGGTCACAGCTTATTTTCTGCAATATCCCAAAAGTCAATGGAAAAATCCTATAGTTTTTCTGTTTAGTTTGTTTCAATGTTATTTTTGTAGTCTCAACCCCTACTGATCTGAAATCATACAATGCAACTCGCACGTGACATGGAATATGGAAAAGCTTACATTCGGTGGCTAGATAGTGACATGGCTTTTTTTTTTTTTTTTTTTTTTTTTTGTCGGGAGAAAATATGACAAGAGCATTGTGGTCAAATGTAAGTTGTGGCATTACTTTACTCTGACATTACATGGCTTGCCCATCCACATCCCTTAGATCCCAATATACATAATACCCACCTATCAAAAGTCTTTCTTTTTATGAGCTTCATGTTTCTTGTGTAAACAGATTTCTATGGGTTATTTAGGTACAGAGACATAACATGGAAATGTAATGGAACTTCGTCATCGGAAAAGACAAGGCTGGTTATGAACACGTAAAATGAGTGGCATATGTGCAACAAATTATCTTTTTCTTTATCATAACAGTGACTCCAATAGATAAAACACAGGGAGACAGCACACTAATATGCTTACCAGATCACATAATTCAGTGGAAAATGAATAGAAATGATGACTCGCTAAAGAGATACTCACTAGACGTGTAAATATACCAATATAACATGCACTGAGAGGCGCACATGCAATGTCAGAATTTTGAGAAGAAAATACGCAGTTACCAATTCTTTGGGGTGTAGCCTAATGGAAAAGTAATATAACAAGTGTAACGAATTACTGTTGATAGGGAGTGATAAGTAAAATTAGTAATATTAATTAATACATTAGTAAAATTACTTTTTAAATGAGTAACGAGTAATGAGTAATAAATAATTTTTTAGTAAAGAGCTCACCACTGCTTTGGGTTGGCCTACAACAATATGTCATCACTGCAGGTAGACAATTAGACTTGTACAAAGTACAATGATGCAAAGTACACTATTGTGCTAAATATAGCATGCATTATGTGGCCTTTTAATCAAGAATGAATGTTGATTGAGTACTCCCTGAACTGCAGTACTTAGTGATGCTTTATCACCCGCCGTAGCTTGAGTTGTGCTCTTGTGGACACTGAGAGTATGGCACAGAATAAGTCAAAATTAATTTGAACCATTGTGCAGTGAACCAGGTTCAACTTAACAGGAGGCTAATTGATTTTGACACAAGCTCCCCCGGTTGTCTTACCAAAGACAAACACTTTGTAAGTAATTTTACCATAGGGAAAACTAGAGAAAGCCACTGAGCAGTAAGAAAGGCTTGTGATCTGATTGTATACCTGAAGGAGGTTCTGTCTTAAGATACAGATGAATAGGGTTAGGGGAGTTACTGCGATCACAGATCTGTTCTTCAAAGTTGAGAACTTAAGAGAGACTCTAAACGGTACATCAAATTATTATGTAGACTAATGTTGCTGATCGTGACAAACATACAGATGGATGAAACCTTTTGAGAATTCAAGAAACAAAGTAAACAAAGTTAGCATCATGTATTGAGTGTTGTGAATGTGATTAAATCTTTGATTGTAATGATTTCAATATAAGGATACAATTTTGACAGTATGTCCTTTCTGTGCAAATGGAATTGCAGAATGATTGTTTGTTTTTCAATTAACACACTAAAATTAACACAAAAACTAAAAATATTCAACAACAAAAAAGCTAAATATATGAATAAAACAATAGTAAAACTAAAACACAAACTAACATAACACTGCGCTGGACACTGTTTGTATGTCTTTCATCTGTTGGACAAACAGATAAAAAAAAAATACACATTTCAGTTTTGGTGAATGTGGGTGAGTTTCATAAAAAAAAACAACAAAAAAAAACATTTTGAGCAAAAAGCCGAGAAAATCACGTTTTTGTCAAAGACCATGTCGGGATGGGATTCAGAATGATGATCAAAAGCCTAGATGGAGTAGATTGTGTCCATCAACACCCCCAAAGCTTCACAGTAATAGCTCGTCCTGGGTCGACATTTCATTCGGTAACATTAGACAGTTTTGAGTCATATGCTGTTGATCATGTTGTTTGACATATGCATTTGCTTACATATGCTATTGCTTGTTTCTGCTTCATCTTCACATGTCTTTTGATCAGGAGATTCAGTTCTCTTTCAGAAGATACGAAATAGCCCCCCCTACTGTATAACAGTTAAAAAACGCAAAGACTGAAATTCAATGGCGGGGAAACGATGTCTCATAAATTACAGAAATTTCCATCAGTGGCAGGGAAAGAGCTAATAGACAGCTAAACTATAATCATTAATATGTACATAATATGTTTCATTTGAATGGCATGTTCTAGAAGAATTCCCTAATCATGTTCCAGTTCATGTTCCTTTGATCTTTTGTTTTTATTTTATGGAAGTTGACTTCTGTTCAATTTAAATGTCAGCCTTAGCTTCCATCTTATTCTGGTTCCCATGGATACTCTGGAATCTCTACATATGCAATAAATACCTGAGGAGACTGATTCACATCTTGTAAATTAAATGTCTGTAATTCCCTATAACCTGCTGGTCCACAGTAATAGATCCATCACCTCTGGGGACGTCCAAGACTAGATGGAATGACACCTCATGTCTTCCTAAATATTTTTTTCTGAGACTTACAATCTAGTTCATTTTAAATTTCAATTCGAAAGCCAAAGATGGATGACTTTTGCTTCAAGGTCTCTGTATTTTGAGCAGAGGTTGACAGGTACCTGAGCAGGTGAATAAGCTGAACAAAATCAGTGTGAATTCAGCAGCAAGGTCCAGCCTCAAGTATTAAGAGCTCCTTCAAGGTCAAGGTTACCGGGGAAAGCGATGGAATTGTAACAGCATAGGGTTCCCACAATCACACTGCAGTTTTTTCCAGCATTCTTTGTCTTGTTTTCTGTAAAAATATGTAAACATCATTAAAACAAAACCAATAATGAATGAATAAATATATTACGTTTTATTGAGCTTTATGCTTAAAACAAATATTTAAACATCAAAACAAGGTAAATATATTTATTAATATGATATATTAAGAGGTTTTTTTCACCATTGGAGGATTGCTTTATTTTGGCTTGAGCATAAATCTATTAAAACCTATTTAAGCATAATGAGGTTTATGCTTAAAAAAAGAGTATTTTTTTTAAATACTTAAATACTTTTGCAAGGTAGATTCACAGATTTGCTATTTTCAAACAAGTCAAGGAAAGGTTAGGGAAATCTCTATAATGAACATACATTTTTCTAGTTATGCTGAGCTCTAAGTTATTTAATGGTCTTGAAATTGCTCTTTGTGATTGCGGTCTCTAAAATGATTGTTAAAAATCCTTATCCGTCACGAGCCACTGGGAAAAAAATGATGGAAATTCATTGATTAAAATGTATGGGAACCCTGACGGCTGGAGACTTGTGAGTTCAAACCCTGGAGGGTCTGTGGTTTCCCCAATGGTACCATAGCGAGTAAAAGGAAAAAGGAAGAAAAAAAAAAAAAAAAAAAAAAAAAAACAGTATGTAGGCTATTGCTTTCTGTCATTTTTTTCCCCTCTCTGTGTGCCGGCTCTCTCTCTCTCAAGCTATGATACTAACGCCAAGCACAAAGTATCTTTCCCCAGAATCTAGCTATTAACTCTATGACCGATAGCAGCAGTCAAAGTCTATTACCTCAGTCATCCACTTTCATAAGGACAGGCTGGCCACAGGGAGGCGATAGGATGCCTCACCCCCACCTGGTCTATTTGTCCTCTGCTTCCTCCCTTTTGCCCCGAACCCAACCCACCACCCCCCTCCCACCCCTAGTCTACAGCCACTAAATCATCAGCACTGGCCCTAGGGCAGCTCAATAGCTCTACACTGGATCACAGACGCTTTCTAAAACTGCCAACCAGCCGGGTGGACCCACATCCACACACACACACACACACACACACACACACACACACACACACACACACACACACACACACACACACACACACACACACACACACACAAGCTCCCACATTTTCCCTAGAAACATTTCGGTGCATGTGTTTATGTGTACAGCGGAGAAGAAATACGATGACAGGCACAGCACTTGTATCTCCTTGTGAATCCCTTTTTAATGATTTCCATTACTGTAAGTGGAGATGCAGCGAGACAGTAGTGCAAGATTGATGAGGCTCTAGGTGTAATGTTAAAACAGTCTTGGCGCTGTGCTGGGACTCTGAGCAGGCGGTGTGAAAATGCCAAGGTTTATACTGCATGGGGAAATACCTTATGACTGTACCGCACTGTGCATCCAGAACCAGCAACCACTGCAAAACTACATTCAGATATAGAACAACATATTATATTCCCTTCCCTGAAAAGGCCAGCTTAGACCAGCGTCATTATCCAGACTGGTTTATGTTGGCTAATGATTATTATGTGCTGGTCTTTAGTTGGTGGACCATCACAACCGTGCTGTTCACCATTAATATAGCATTATGATAATAATTAAAATTATAATTGAAAATTAAATCGTATAGTATATATTAGCATTAATAATAGACAAAGGCCATTTTACTTACTTTTTACTATTTTACTAACTATTTTACAAAGTTTTGCATTGGCATAACAGACTTTTCAAAAACATTTTCGAACATTTACCCCAGTCTTCTCAATGATCCTTCAGAAATCCTTCTAATATGCTGATTTGGTGCTCAAGAAACATTTATTATTATCATCAATGTTGAAAACAGTTGTTACTTAATATTTTTCTGGAAACCGTGCTAAATTTATTTTAGGATCTTTGATGAATCGAAAGTTCAAAAGAACAGCATTTATTTGACATAGACATCTTTTGTGTCTAATCACTTTTGATCAAACCAATACATTTTTGCTGAATAAAAGTACTAATTTCTGTCAATCAATCAATCAATCAATCAATTAATCAATCAATCAATCAATCAAATAAAATCTTATATTTGACCAAAACTGTCTAACTCAATGCAGATACTATACTGAAAACTTAATTATCCAGAGAGGAATTTGCACAATTATACAATCTTCAATACGTCATATTGTAAGAAAATGACCCTATAGTCTTTTCAGCAGGATGGACAGAGACAAATCTCACAACATGAACGTAACATAACGTAAAAGTGAGTTTACTGCAAAACAAAGGTTCAGTAATGCACGCTATTGGTGTATTCACTGACTGAGACAATTGGAAGAACTTTATCCTTCAGATCACTAAGAGTCGGACACAACTGAGTGGATAAAACAACAACAACCACAGCAATGATGATGTACTGTATACCCACCCATGCCCTCAACATAGAGATGAGATGGGAGTGATTTTTGTTTGCCAGTTAAGATTTTCTATTTCAGTTATGCCTTTTGGCACTTTCCATTTCAGAGAATCTCCCTCCTGCTGTTCAATAGTCCCACTCATCTGGAATGATGTAGTTTGAGGAACAAATGCCACCACGACACTAGTGAACATTGTTGCCAGGCAAAAAGGACAAGCAATCTTGCTGGCAGGAATATTGACTCACAGGTAGATGATTGTTTTAGCTTCATTAAACTGGAAATGGATGTGCTCTTAGAAAATGTAATGAAAGAAAAAGGCAATTATTCTGCAATATGCTGAGGGTTATTCTTCACCTCACTTTGCAACTCCCATATGAGCACGATTTCCCATAAAGAGTGTGGGAAAAAAAATGTGTAAACAAAGAGAAATCAGCATATTAACATGCTGCTCTAAAAGAAGAATTGAAACCCAACTGAATTATACCTGCTGGCCAAACGTAGATGTTAGTAGGTGGCCTAATTATGTTTTTGAATAGCCAGAATGTTTACCTTTACCCTTTTTTTTATGAAAGTCTCAATCATAAAGTTATGCAGTTGTGGAGTTTGTATTTTGGAAGGTAAAAGAATGTTAAACACTTTATGTCAATCATATCAAAGATCTGAAAATTCTTGGTCTCACATCGCAACAACTGTTTTCAGTAAAAAAAATAATAATAAAAAAAAAAACGCAGCAAATGCAGCCAAATCCATTATTTACTCTTAACAAAAGATTGATTTAAAATCAATTGCACATTGTGTGTCTTGTTTTGAATTTTATTTTAGAAGTAACCTGCTGTACTCACTGAAGAAATACCAGCAAAGCAGTTTGTAAGCCAATATTACATGTGCAACTGATGTAAACCGTAGCTACAACATTGTTGAAGTAAAATTCTTTATTGAAAATAGTTGTTTTGACCTTTATGAGCCTAGGGATTTTTTTTCTAATAACCTTTTGAGTGCATTTGCAATATTATTCCTTTTCAATTGCATATAGAGCATACAAATAGGGCCTAGAGTTGCACTATAAACTTTCTTTTTTTTTTATCTAGTTGTCAAAGTAATTTTTCTTTTTTTCCATCTAGTTGTCAAAGTAATTTTTTTTTTCCATTTAGTTTATCTTGTTTACAAAAATAACTAAACTAAAAATAAATAAAACTATAGGCTGCGGCTATTTGCACTAAGTGTAAATAGCATCAAAAAGTGTAGTGTATAGTGTAAATAGTTGTTAGATACTTAGAGCAAATAGTGGCAGACACTAGGCATATTTGCACCTCTGTATATTGTAGTATTCCATTAAACAGTATGCAATAATAACGACACTCGGTTACTAACGTAACCTCGGTTCTCTCTAGAGAGGGAACGAGTGTTGCGTAAGTTTAGCTTACGCTACGGGAAAACTCCTTTTCTCGAGAATACTGAAGCAAAAAATTATCCTTTAATTTTTAGAATGTAAAACGCATTTGCTGCAGCAGGCAGACATAGGCGAGACAGCTCGCGTGCCTATTGGCTGCTCTGCGGCAACTGCTGCAACCTATCAGTGCGTCTTGGCATGACTCCAGCGCCAATGGGAAGCCTTCCCGCGCTGTCGTCATAGCCCGCCAAAACAGGGTGTGGCTTCGCCTATAAAACCCCCCTGCACAGGTTGCACAAGTGATTTCATTCGACTAGAAGCGAAACCAAGTGCAGCACAAGCACGGCAGGCTACGCAACACTCGTTCCCTCTCTAGAGAGAACCGAGGTTACGTTAGTAACCGAGTGTCGTTCTCTTACGAGAGTACTCTCGTGTTGCATAAGTTTAGCTTACGCTACGGGAACCCTATGTAAAACGCCATGCGTGCTGAATTTGAAACACTTATGTCCCAAGGGTAGAGGCCCGGGGCTCATGTAAGTGAAGTGAACACAGCGGCATAATAGGGCGGGACGACTCGGTTGTTATGAGATAGGTGCATTAACGCGTATCTATACAGTTAAGGCAGAATGACCACCTTAAACTGCATGGGCCACAGGACTTGCAGTATATCAACAGTCTAATCAAACTGAGTTGGGTAGACAACGTTAATATAGCATTATCAGACTGAGAGCAGTCTGGCCTGTAATGCGGGTACTTCCAGGTTATAAAACCTTACAAATGTAGACAGCGAGGCCCAGCCTGCTGCCATACAAATGTCATGGATAGAAACCCCACTTGACCATGCCCACGACGAGGCCATGCCTCTAGTCGAGTGGGCCCTTACCCCCAAAGGACAGTTTAGACCCTTAGATGCATAAGCTGACGCGATAGCGTCCACTATCCATCTGGACAGGGTCTGTTTCGAGATGGCTAGCCCTTTAATGCGGCCACCGAATGAAACGAAAAGCTGCTCCGATTGCCTGAAAGCGGCGGAGCGCTCTACATAAATCCTTAATGCCCTCACCGAGCAGAGAAGGTTAACCCCTGCCTCACTATCAGATGTAAGGAGGGCCGAGAGGAAGATAACTTGCGCTCTGAAGGGAGTCGTAAGCACTTTAGGGACATAACCGTGTCTAGGTTTGAGGATGACTTTAGAGTCATTTGGCCCAAATTCCAAGCACGTAGCGCTTACTGAAAGCGTGTGCAGGTCGCCCACCCGTTTTACTGAGGCTAACGCCAACAGAAAAGCGGTTTTAAACGGTTGGTATTTTAACTCTACCGTTTGTAGTGGTTCAAACGGTTCGCCTTTCATGGCCTCGAGGACCGTGGAAAGGTCCCAAACTAGAACTGAGGGTGGCCAAGGAGGATTCATCCTCCTAGCGCCCCTGAGGAAACAAATTATGAGGTCGTTCTTTCCTAACGACTGGCCATTTGCAAGGTTTGTGAACGCCGCTATGGCCGCCACGTACACTTTGAGCGTGGAAGGGGATCTTCCGCTGTCCAACAGCTCTTGTAGGAAAGAAAGAACCACAGTTACCTCACCTTTTAGCGGGTCTAAATCATGAGCTGAGCACCACTCAGCGAACACTGACCATTTAGAGTTGTAAAGCCATCTAGTGGACGGAGCTCTTGCCTCTGTGATCGTGTTCAGCACTCCGTCTGGGAGGTGCAGTGGTGGTAGTTGATCGCCCACACATGCAGAGCCCACAGCTCGGGGTATGGGTGCCAGATCCCTCCCTGGGCCTGAGACAACAGGTCTACCTCTGCTCTGCCGAAAATGTCCCAGATATTTCGCACCATGAGGGGGTGCAGGGACCACTCTCCTGGGGAGAGCTTTGCCTTGGATAGCATATCTGGACCCACGCCGCTCTCAGCGAGCGCAGATTGTGCTTGCTCCATATGAGGAGGCGCTTTGCTATCGAAAACAGGCTCCGGGATTTGAGGCTGCCCTGGCGATTTATGTAGGACACCACTGACGTGTTGTGTGTTCTGACTAGAACGTGGTGGTTCGTAAGCGCAGGGAGGAAGAACTGAAGGGCATTCTCGACCGCTTTCATCTCTTGACAGTTTATGTGGAGACGCTTTTCCGCGTCTGACCACAGACCCATAGAAGGTCTCCCCTCGTATAGGGCGCCCCAACCCGTGTTGGACGCGTCTGTCGAGACCGCTTTAATTCATGAAGCGATGCCCAGGTTCACGCCGGACTGGTACCAGCCGGGTCTCATCCACGGTTTCAGTGCCTCACCATACTGCCAGCGCGCGCGCTAACACATTGAAGCTTTATGTGTGTGACTGCCGCGGATACAGTCATATTCACAAGCAGGGGTGGGCGCTGTACAGCGGGCACATTCCCTACATTCAGAACATGAACGCCGTAAGCCGGTTTGACTGATATGGACCCTGTGGTGGTGTGGGACACTGCATGGATAGTGCTTGTGTGTAAGAGTGAACACTGGGGAGTGGACACAGTTCTTACACTTAGCGGTCGGGCGGCTTGAGCCAGCTTTATTGTGTTCGACCTTGGATGAGTGTGACACACAGTGAGGTTAGTGTTTTCGTGTAGGGGTGGGCACTGGGCAGTGGGCACCTGTCCTACATTTAAGACACCTTCGGCCTGAGCCGGAATATGACCTGAAATAATGCTCTTTTTGAGAGATATGTGGGTCGCCGTGAGAACGGCGTTTGTGTGCAGGCAAGCGAGTTGTGTACCTGACTCGTTGGCTGCTGAATACACTCTTCGAGTCGCCTCTGCTGAGGGAACTGAGAGAGCGGTTCGTGCATACTTTGATAGCGGTCCGGCCGCAGCGGGACTTGACCATCAGCATTTTCGCTAGAGTGGCTAGGAAGACTTGGGAGACTCAAAGCTCGGCTTGAGCTTGTGCCTGGGTCCCTGGGCGGGAGGCGGTCTGCGGCGGCTGGTGGAGCACGAACGCTGACGTACATCCCGAGCCTGGCGTTGTTTTGAGGCGGGTGGAGGAGGCGGTGGGGGAGCTGTTTTCCGAGCGGGCGGCGGCTTCCTATCGCGGCCAGCTGCGGAACTAGAATGCCGCGTCAGAAAATGTCTCATGGCCTGAGACGTTTGCTGCACCTCTGTGTACCGCTCCGTGAAGCCCTTCACCGAGGGACCGAACAAACCTGTTGGTGACACGGGAGCATCGAGGAAGGTGGCGCGGTCAGACTCAGACATGTCGGACAGCGTTAGCCACAGGTGACGTTCAGTGACGGTGAGAGCGGCCATGTTGCGGCCGATAGCTTGAGCAGCGGTCTTGGTAGCTCTGAGAGCTAAATCTGTTGCGCTTCTCAAGTCTGTCACGCTCTCCGCAAGATGGACCAGCCTCGTCCAGCGACCGGAGGAGGTTGGCCTGATGAATCTGCAAAATGGCCATGGTATGCAGAGCGGAGGCAGCTTGACCAGCGGCGGCGTAGGCGCGACCGATCAGCGTCGAAGTCGTCAGGCAGACATTAGTGGGCAGGCTCAGCTTGGACCGCCATCCCGCAGAGGGCAGGCACAAGTGAGTCGCTACCACTTCCTCGACGGGAGGAACAGAAAGATATCCCCTGTCTTTCGCGCCGTCAACCGCGGAGAGCGTCGAAGAGACAGAGTGCGGCTGAGTATGGGGCTCCCCAAGACTTGGAGAGCTCATCATGCAGCTCTGGGAGGAAGGGAGCGGGCTTCGAAACAGTTGCAGAGCGGCGTCCAGGCAGAAAACAGCCTTCCAACCTGTTAGGCGCGGGCTCCTTGGGCATTGACCAATCGAGGCCGAGGTCTTCTACGGCCTTAGTGATGAGACGGAGAAGCTCAGCGTTGACGGAAGCCCTCATGCTGGATTCCTGCGTCGACGGGGCGGGGTCAGGGATAGAGCCCGACCAGCCCTCACTCCCAGACGCCAGAATCGAGCAGCTGTCGTCCTCCGCGATGTCCCGCTCCATCTCGTCGGGCGCCGCGGCAGCGGGGCGCTGGCCGTCGAGAAAAGAGACGGGGGACTCAGAGAAAGAGGCTCGCGGGGACGCCGCCGGCGAGTGCTCTTTCACGGAGACTTCTGGTGGCCTTTGAGAGCGGCGCTTTTTACGGCGCGGCCCAGCAGAAGAAATAGAAATAGCGGGTTGGGTGGTGAACAAAGCCTGTCGAGCCCGCAGGGTCGAGAGAGGCAAAGATTCGCACTCACGGCAGCCGCCCTCGGCGAGCGCATGATCCGCATGGTCCTTCCACAGACAGGAAGCGCACAGCTCGTGGCAGTCCCCGATGCTGAGGAGGGCTCGGCACGAGCCGCAGGACATGATGGGCATTGAAAAATGCCTTGCTCTTTTAGAGAACAAACGTGCGTGTCGCAGCGGCGAACACACACGGAGAGAATGAAAAGGATATGAGCGCCGGATAGCACAGCAGGTACGGTGAGCGAAGATGGCGAATATCCAGCCGGGTCCTCGACTCGAGCTCGTTGTCCCGCTGAGATGCTGTTCGACGGCGTTGCTTCTCTCTCGCAGATCCAGCGAAGTTCTTCGCTGAAGGAGACAAATTCACTAGTGCAACCTGTGCAGGGGGGTTTTATAGGCAAAGCCACACCCTGTTTTGGCGGGCTATGACGACAGCGCAGGAAGGCTTCCCATTGGCGCTGGAGTCATGCCAAGACGCACTGATAGGTTGCAGCAGTTGCCGCAGAGCAGCCAATAGGCGCACGAGCTGTCTCGTCTATGTCTGCCTGCTGCAGCAAATGCGTTTTACATTCTAAAAATTAAAGGATAATTTTTTGCTTCAGTATTCTCGAGAAAAGGAGTTTTCCCGTAGCGTAAGCTAAACTTACGCAACACGAGAGTACTCTCGTAAGAGAACTACATATTCAGTGTATGATTATAATTATCAAATCGTTAATGGATGGCGTTTACTTGTCCCTGTCACTAAAGCCCACCCCTACACCAACCCCTAAACCTACCCATTAAGCACTTTATTCCCACTATTAATTACCTGCTAGGGACTTTGTCAGGTTTATATTGAGGGGCCGTTTACGCAACACCATTTTCAACTAAAATGGAAAACTTTTTATGCATTTTGGCCGTTCATTTACACGACAACGGCATTTTGGGGGCCTGAAAATGCTAACTTTTGAAAACGTGTTTCAATGTGCAGGTTTTTGAAAAATACCATTATTGTCTCCGTGTAAACTACAAAAATGTGAATTTGGGAAAACGGCGACATCATGCATATGCATATTACGTGTTCAGTCTGTAGGAGTTAGTTAGTTCTCTCAGTTCTTGATATTCCTTCAGTGTGCACTTTTTTACAATTATTTATTATTTTATTTTAAAAAAATAGTATGTCTACTGCAATTGACATTATTTTTGGATCAGTGATATTTTACTATCATTGATTCACTATTATAGTTTATATATGCAAAACGAAACTTGCTACAACAGACAGGTTGAAAGCTATTTGACACCTCCCTAATCTCAAATACAAACTTTGCATTTTAATCATATCCTGCTCTTTAAACAGGGATTTTAAATTAAAGAACATACTGTACACTGTGCACATACAGTCCTACTGGGTTTGCAGAATAAATCTAAAATGGACCACAAATTAAGAGAACGGGGTATTTGCCTACTGCAGCATGTCATTTTGAAAGAATTTTACAGCATGAACGGAAGACAGGAAGAGAAAGGCACAACACAATGAGGATCTCAATTAGAGACTTTTTTGGGCCTTTTTCTGTCTTGTTGCCATGATCATATATCTTCTTTTTTGCCTTGTACTCCTAATGTCGCATTAAGCTAAAGGTGGGCATACACTGTGCGATGTCTGTGCAATTTCAGCAAGGTACCTACTCACACTGAACGAATAGATTGCATGCGTTGTAAAGCTAAAGCTCAGGATTTATGTGTTTACACTATACGGTCTGAAATATGCACGATAAACCCCCGCGCCGGGTTGTGCCAATAGACGATATCATGTATCCAGAGATATTGTCAAAACAAGCATCAGCTATCAATATTAAGATGATTTAGCATTTCCAATTTATGCATTAAATTATTAGTAGTATTATTGTATTATTAGGATTATTAGGGAAGGTCTACTTTTATTATTAAATTGATTGGCTATTAGAATTAATTTGCCACGCAATCATTTCATAGCGCATCATCGCATAACCAACGCACTGTGAGGATAATAAAAGATTACATAGAAGTTTACTCCTCCTCATTGATTGATTAAAAATTGTCTAAAAACATTTAGGTCGATTACAATGAATTATAGGCCTATAATTAAAATTATTAACAGTCTGACTCTATAATATTTCCGAGCACTGCAATAATGAGTCAAAAACTTTATTTCAAAAACAGTTTGTTTAACATGGACATTGTTTAACAAATTAATGGGGCATGGTGGCTACATCACAGGTGACTTGGAAGACGTGGGTAATGTGAGGTTTATCCATTTTGCAACACAAACTGGAGGTAAGCACAAGTAATTTGAAGCTAGTTTGATAGCTACAGAAATTAAGATCTCCCTCTTTTCATTTTCTTTGGCTGCGTTTATACTTGGCATTAACATGCGATCACCGTGATCCGATCAATCAGATTGGACACGGTGCATTTACACCTGTCCACATCAAGTGGCTTCTGTATCTGGATTAGACATGTGCCGGTATTCGGTAATGCGATAAATCGCGGTAATGAATATGCACGATATTGTTATCGCGGGCACTTCAAAATACCGTGAAAAATAATAGATCAGAATTTATATTTATAGAACACGCATTAGCTTATTTTTCATCAACCGCTTAAACAAACACTGCGTATATGCTGCACGAAACACGTGCGCACTCTGATGTAAACAATCCCCACATGAAGCGCTGTGTGCATGCGGCGCAGTGCACTCTAGTCTAATGTAAACAATCCTCACATGGAGAAGCATGGCGGAAGGAGGAACGCTGCCGACGATTTATCCCCCTTCTAAAAGCAGGGCTGTCAACTCTACGCATTCAGTGTGAGACTCACGCAATCGACACTTTTCACGCGCTCTCGCGCCACACATTCATTCTCACTCAGAGAAAAATCGCGGAGCTAAGAGGACACTGACATCGACAGACTAGACAGAGCAGGTTACTTTTGAAAATTTTCAGCTCTCATGTTCTGTCCATTTTATTACGAAATTCAAACAATAAATACTGTTTTGGTGCTTGTAAATGTGACGTGACCGATCGCTGTAGCGCCTCAGTTCAAGTAAAACGATCATCTGTTACTTTTTATTTAAAGATACAGTACAACTTACCGGAAGGTATTTATGCCTCACACATAATATCGATCAATCAGTGTTTTTCAACCACGGAAAGAGGTCAATAAAACTGCAGATGAACAATTATGTCACAGAACGTTACATTTACCTCAGGAAAGCCATTTAATGACCAACACGTTAGTTGACTAGAAAAAATAGCTATAGAGAGGAGTATTTTGCTAAATATGTGCATTAATACATTTTTATTATATTTTTACTTGTGTCATAATTTATTATAATGAAAACCAAATTATATTTAATTTAATTTGTTCATTTTTAACCTTTAATAATTATAGCAATTAAAATACCGTGATAATACCGAATACCGTGATAAAAGCTCAGTCAATTAATCGCAGCATGAAAATTTGATACCGGCACATGCCTAATCTGGATAACAGATTGGATCTCACAAAGGATTGCTCCGGTGCAAAGTCGAGCTGAAGTGGTGGGTTTTCTTTTAAAAACAGTTTTCAGTCGGGGTACATTTTACAAATCTCGCAGAATGAGGATGATGAGGAGGCTGCAAGTACTAATAATTTGGATAGATTCTGTAATGGAAACGGTACAGAGAAACGTATCCGAGAACGTTGCCAGCTGTGGTGGGAAAAATACATGTTCTTTACAGAAAATGAATGGTTCTGCAACTTTAGGGTGCGAGGGCAAACATCTCAGTATATTTGCGATGTACTTCGCACTCGACTGTATCGCAAAACCACACAGCTACGTGCAGCAATTCCTGGAGAGAGGAGGGGGAATAATGACAGTGGGCGGGGTTTTGTGTGACGTCCACCTGTGAATGCAGACACGATGGCTGGATTGCGTTTACATTACACTGAGATCCGATCACAATGCGTCCTCGACTACCTCCAAACCTGGACATGCTGATTGGACAACGTTCCGATCAGAAGCGTGTTTACACTTGTCTTTTCAATGTGTATGTGGACATCATCCGGATACAGGTCGCATGTTAATGCCAAGTGTAAAAAATCGGACAAAAAACGCACAGTGTATTAGAGATGCGCGGATGGGCTATTATTTCATCCGCAACCGCATCACAAAACTCATCATCCGTCCGCCATCCATCCGCACCAACGTTTTTGACCAATTTTCAAAACCGCACCCGCCCGCCATCCGCTGATTGGTGTAAACATATTTTTCATTTGATTGGTTCAACCGCCCGCCACTCGCCCGAATTTAATTAAAATATTATTTTTCGTCACGTCATCCGCCCGATCCGCGGTTTATCCGCGAAGTCCACGGCTGTAACCGCCAACCGCGCATCTCTACAGTGTATGCCCGCCTTAAAGGGATAGTTCAGGATTTTAGACATGAATCTCTATAGCTTCCCCATAAGCAGTGTGGTGCATTGACCATGACTTACCCCCGACAGCGTCCTGTCAGCCGAGCTCCGGTCCAGTTTTGGTCAAGATGAAATTAGTCCGGCAAGATTGCTGGGGTCACGGCAATAAAGCTTTTTTCTTCTCAAATCAATATGTGTTCAAAAGAGTGATATATTTGCGTCACTAAAACGTTGTCTATGGAGAGGTCAGACCTCGTAATGGCTTGGCACTATTTTCTCCCCTGTCATATCACTGCGCGCTGCCGCTACCTACAGCCTACACCACTTTTTCAGTTGTTCGGCAGCGTTTACAGCAGTGTTTACTTGCTCAGAACAGCTACACGAACGAGCTAACATAGCTACTCACCAAGAGCGATCAGTTTGTACAAGCTTTGTAGAAAATGGTGCGGACTTGTGACTATCCGGACTGTACAAACAAAGATGTGGCGCTTTCTCCTCACACATTTCAAAGATTTCCGGTGGCAGATGTTGCCTTTCTAACTCCATCTGGCGTAACTCGTCATCTGTGTATTCAGGTTCGTAAAGATATCCTTTTGGCTGTGTGTCGAAGTCAATGTTGTCATCGTCGCTGCTGTAGTCAGACATGTTATCGTTCTCTTTACGAGCTGTAAACAAAGTGACACGTGCGCGGCTCCCAGCTGGCTGTAGGTAGCGGCAGCGCGCAGTGATATGACGGGGAAGAAAATAGTGCCAAGCCATTACGAGGTCTGACCTCTCCATAGACAGAGGTTTTGTGCTGCAAATATATCACTCTTTTGAACATATATTGATTTGAGAAGAAAAAAGCTTTATTGCCGTGACCCCAGCAAACTTGCCGGACTAATTTCATCTTGACCAAAACTGGACCGGAGCTCGGCTCACAGGACGCTGTCGGGGGTAAGTCATGGTCAATGCACCACACTGCTTATGGGGAAGCTATAGAGATTCATGTCTAAAATCCTGAACTATCCCTTTAAGGCATATCTCAGGTAAATGAGCCTGATTAATACCCCAGCTGAGAATGAATCAGGGTGGAGTAAATGGTCATTGGGTTGAACAGGAGGAGAGGCCTAGTGAAATTAAATTAACTCAAATATGTCAGCCATCCAGAGACTGATTATTGTCCTCAGCCCTCTTGATTGAGCCCTCTAAATCTCTCATTTGCCTCAATTTGCTGCAAACTGAAAAAGGACAATATGGTGAGATTCCAATTTAATCTCTCTGGGAAAATGTAAAGACCCTGGTTTTGTTGGGGTAATTCATCATCAATCTCTAATTTATAATTGAATATGATGTAGTTGCATTCTTGGTGCATATACATTTTTGGCACAAAGAGAAAAACATGTCTAATAATGGCAATGGTTAATGATATACAGTATGGTATTTTCATATATTATTATTTTTAAATATATAAGTGTTTCAAAAATAACACATTTCTGATGTGATGTAGGAACACGATGAGTATGTGAAGGTAGTTGGGTTGGGATGAAAATGTTGGGAAACACTATGCAATCCTTTTGCAAGACTGCAATGCCTTACTCATAGAAGTATAATTCAGATTCATTTGTCTCAGAGAGGATTTTAAAGTATTTTCAGCTGTGTTTATTGATGCAGGTTTTTAGTGTATCTCTGTACTGTGTGTTGCAGTGTACATGTTGTAGCTGCACTATTCCTTAAGAACTCTCTGATCTTACTCCTAATTACCATCTTGATTTCCCTAGAGGTGTCTTGGCTGAAGTGCCAAGTGCTCTTGATAAACAAGTTTGTTTCTTTAATTAATGTACAGAATTTTGAAACGCACAATAGGCATTTAAGGCAGCTGTTCATTCAGTCGTCTCACAGGACTTTTGTGACGTCTGTATTAATATAAACTTACAAGTTCCTTAGAAGTGCATTTTAGAGAAAAGTTCCCCTCGTCTCATGTTTAGTCTGCTCAGTGGTTCTTAACTGGGTTTGCTTCAGATTTTACCTATTTTACCTATTTTTTTTAAACAATTCATAATGTCATGCAATCTGTGCCCTTGCTACAGTGTAATTATACATTTAAGTACTGAGCAATATTAATTAACAGCATGTACTTAGGGTTAGGATTAGGGTTTGGGTTAGTTGCATGTAATTATGCATAATTTATTGTTATTACTTCAGTAAGTACATGTAAAAAATATAACAAGGATACAGTAAAATTTTGTGTTAAAGTGTTACCAAATCTTCCTGTTAAAAGCTGATTTTTATTTTGCCATACAAAATGCACAGTTTTATGATAGTTACATTTTATTAGGTATATGTGTTGTGAAATAACATACCATAGACTTTAATCGCTTTAATATATATATAAATATATATAATTAAGTATAATTACTAATTTTCCCATTTTCCAATTAAAATATAATAATAATAATAATAATAATAATAATAATAATAATATAAGAAGAAGAAGATTTACCATATTCATGAATAATTTTTCCTTTTAATGGTGTCTCTGAATGTCCCCACAGGGAGGATTTGTCAGTTTTAGCTCACTTCTGTGGACACTTTTTGTACTCGTATTGCTATGCAAAATAACAACACACACACACACACACACACACACACACACACACACACACACACACACACACACACACACACACACACACACACACACACACACACACACACACAGGTTATGTATATTCATGCTCTTTAAGTCTATCAATAGGATGTCTCAAAAATAAACTATTGGATGTTGTGGATTGAATCACAGTCTCTTTCTATATCCCGTGTCTATTTGGAACAGGATCAAAGGCCTTGCTCAGTCAGGTTGATATTGAATGTCTTGGCTGATGCTTTAGGGACATTAGTGCTTGCTTTGCTTGAATTACTTGTTTCCTGCTGACCTAATGGAGTATTAACAGGGGGGCTGAGGCTTATTAGACACAGTGTGTGTCCCAAACATCAATTTTATGAACAAAGGCTGTGGTGACAGTATTGAAGGGAAATGTCTCGTTTAAGGACTGCTATTGGATTGGTAACTACTTTCTGTTATTCTTATGCCAATGAAGATGGGGGGAAAAAAGAAAGAGACTACAGATAAATATACAAGTTTGTATCAGCAAATCTCTTGTTTAAGTATCAACTCATTACAGTAACAGTATTAAAATTGTCTGCAGAGCCTAATGATGTGACATTGATTGAAAATGTTGTCAGGAGATGTCGTAGAGGTCACACATGTTTTGAATGTCTAAGGATAATGGTGCGGTCTCCTCATTCTCTAGTCCTTCACAAACAATTATACAAAAGCAATTATCCAGCTTGCATCAGTGAAGCGTAGCACACTGTGATTTAGCTGCAGATTGGGATCTCTGTTGCTATCATCATTTTGTTCCGTTCTAAAAATTTCTCTCTCTGTATTTTTACGACTAACTACACAGGCGAATTAGCCCGCAGTTGAAGCCTGACTACAAATATTCATTTTTGTGACAAGTCCTCTTTCAGGAGGGCAGGCGATTTTTGAGTTTACTTCCTCCATTATACTGTGCTCATCGATTTTGTGTTTATTTTTCACAGTGAACAGTCTGGGGTGGAAAGTAGACTGTGGAGAAATGATTCTTTACGGTTATGGTCTTCCAAAAAACATCCATCAAAGTGGTTGCTCCCTGCACAGGGGAGATTTTAAATATTCATCTTCATCACCTCAGGATTTGAGCTCTTTTTTTAATGGTATACATATCCTGAAGAAAGGGATGGCAAAACAGTGAGGGCAAACGAAAGCACAGGATGAGCCTCACCTGTATAGTGTTAGATCCATGTTTGGATGCAGTTTGTTTTGTACTAGATTGCTCTCTCCATCAGGAGACCGTAAACAAAAATGACTCCTGAAAAATTGGAGTAATGGCTGCTGAAAATTCAGTTTTGCCATCACAGGAAAAAATTACATTTTAAAACACATTAAAGTAGAAAACAGTAAGTAGTGAGCGTGAAGTGGAGCCGCATGGTATCAAGGTCCCGCCTAGCCTGGGAAAACCCAGACAACTTCCGGCAAATTTAGATTTGCTCTGCAAGTAAGTCTGGCAAAGAGCTCATTCAAGTCCATTTCCCCATGCCGAGAAATCAAGGTACCAGTCAGAAACGTTGAGGCGGGCTTTACACATGACGATCGCTCTGATTGGTTTTAGGTCTAGCCTATCCAGAGGCATTTGAGCGACATCCACTCCGACGTCCGTTGGTGAAGCACACCAACTTTTAAATATATTATTATATTCAAATTGCAAACACATGAGGACAGTCTCCATGAAAGACCCACTGGCAGATGAACGTGCTACTACATTTCTCTCCGAAATGGTAGGAAATTAAATTAGATTTAATAGAGGATTTTAACTGTGACAAGATGATTGACAGGGCAGTTTACATGACGGGATGCACGCGACAGATCCGTCCGATAAAGATGACGAAGTAGTATGTCCCAAAGTTGCCTACTTTTTTGCTACACAATCAAAAGTAAATACATTTTCTTCACAAAAAGAGTACATATGGCGTAGTGTAACCATAGACTGTAAAAAAAATAGAGTGTAACATAGGCGAATTGGGACACAGCATATGGCTTTACACATGACGATCTCTGATTGGTTTTAAGAGTTTTAGGTCTATCCAATTGTGCCCAGAGGCATTTGAGCGACGTCCGTTGGTGACGCCCCTTTGGAAATGAGTTATTAAAGGAGCTTTGCCAGACCATATCTCAGTTACTACTGAGAATGGTCTGGTTTTAACCAGGCTAGGTCCCGCCCACACTCCCGCAGAATCGGTTAGTACAGTTTGAAACTGTGTATGGAAGAGCTTCTGTGCTCCTATTGGTCAACTTCACAAATATGACAGAACCCTTTGTGGAGGGCCGAAAAAAAATTAAATGTGCTGTATATAACTTTTTCCCTCTACTAAAGCATAAAAATACCATAATATGAGAAACTGAGTTCACATACTAGTTTATCTGAAAAACACTTCTACAGCCAGTTATTTTACTTTGAAATGTGCGTTCCGTGTTGGAATGTCTGTTTTTGTTTTGGTCTGTGTGATCTCGTCCACTGCCAGATCAGTATTTCGACACACTGGGATGCCAGTTGGCAGGAAAGACACCATATTGCAGCCAGCAAACAAACTGGGGCAGAGATTGCAGATTCTACCCAACCTAAAAAGCTAATATCTGTATCCATCTGAAAATCTCTATGAGAGAGAGCATATTAAAGCGCAGAGACTTACGTTGTAAGTCTCCTCGTCTTTCATTGTCAATTGCGTTTGTTCCCGTTGCGTGTCCTCAAACTGGCAACCCACGTGAGCGTCAAGTCTGAGGAAGAGGGGGCGGGAGAAACAACGATCTCTGATATTTTGAATTCGGACTGCAGTACCTACTTCGACCACTAGCTGTTATTCTTACAGACTGCACATTTATACATGCTTGTCTTTCTGATGTTAAAACGTGAAACATCGCAGACACAGCGTAGGATGTCGTCCACTATGACACACTATATGAGGTAAAACGTTAGATTCTTGCATCCCAGCGGCCATTGCCATTTACGAATAACCAAAGCACCCTACTTCAAAAGGATTGTGTCAAAATCTGGCTGATATTGTGTAGTCTGAACCCAGCAATAGGATACTTAATTATACTTTTAAGTATATATCGATCAAAAGATTGAGTACAAGTAAATATACCAAATAAACTTTTTGTCAGTATAAGTCAAGTAGCTATACTTAATTGTAATTAATTTGTAAAGTATATTTCTGAGAAGGACATAAAGTATATTTCTGAGTACATGCAAATAAGACATTTTTAATTTTTAGTTTGAAATAAGTATACTAATAGCACACTTGAATAAACTTCTTTTTTGTAAGGGAAGCTAAAATGCTATGAGTAGCGCTTACATGTCTACAAGCACAATTATAGTATCAAGTCATTTGATACTAGGCCAAATATGGATTTGTAAAATTATGTGAGAAAGATAAGCTAATGATTAGCTTGTCTACTTGAGAGACTAGTGCTATATTTTCCCCATTCACTTTTGTGTCCACTCATTGTAAAACCCAGTGCTGGAAAAAAAATTCGAAAAACCCTGTAGTGGAATTCATTTTAAAATCCTGCCAACCCTGTCCGCGTGCAGCTGTGGAAGCCGTTTGGCATCTCTCACCTGATGCAACAGTGAGACGGTGAGTGTTCTCTAGCAGAAAGCTGTCAGACAACATTTGTCTGTTCTGCTGTCACCTCGGCACTCCTGAGCTGGGCTTACTGACAAAAAGAGACAGACACATAACAGAGACAAAGAGACAGAACACAAGAAAGAGCGAGAGGGAGAAAGACACAAGGGAAAAAACAGAGACAGACTCCCTGTGGACTCATGTAATAGGCTGTCTCTCCAAATGACCATCAGAGTTCACTTCACATTGCGATGATTGCAGGTGAAGGAACGGCAAAGGGAGAGCGACTGAAAGATGGAGCTCTTATTCAGATTGAAATGTCACTCGGAAAAGGACATATGCTAATTCTTAAGTTCTGTGCATTTAGTACGTGCTATTTAAAACAGCTTCATACTGTGCTTTGGTTTGTCAAGTTCAAACATAACTACACTGTTAAAAATTACCAGCAATTCACAATAATTAACAGTATTGTTTTACAGTAACTTGTTGTAATTAAGTTTCCCTGTAATATCCCAATGAATACCTGTAAAAACTACAGTATCCTTGGATTTTACAGCATTTAACTCTTATTTTACAGTAAAATATTGCAATCTAAAACCTGCTGTTATATCACAACAAGGTCTGTAATATCACAGCAACACAGTGAAAAAAAAAGAAGGATTTCACAGCATTAAACAGTATTATTACAGTGAAATATTGTATTGAAATTATGCCCTGGAAAGTCACATGACATAACCGAACTGTTTTGAATTTGAACTGAAAAGGCGCGGTCGTGTCCCTCTTCTGAATTTCCGGGCTGAATGGAGAAGGTGAGTAGCATACATGTTTGCAGCACTTACACCCATGTTATTTTAATATGATGATAATATTTACTTTCAAATAAACGTTTATCGCATGACACAGTTCACATTTTGTTAGCAAGTGCCCGGAATTGTTGAAAGTTCTCTCACAGCATTTGCTAATAGTAGTAATGTTAGTAGCTAATGAAGAGAGTTTCGCTATAATTTTTCATGTCACTATCACCGTTTAGACAAATCTGGTGTTTGTAAAGTTTATAAAAACCAATGATGGGACAAACATTACTATTTATGTGTGCACATTTCTGTAATTAGTCAAGGTTATCATAGATTAGCAGGGCTAACCGTTAGCTGTTTAACTTTAATAACTTAGTGATTCAAACGGTCCATGAAAAAATATTTTTTTCAGCAGATATCCTAGTTACAACATGATTGAGCTAACTGTTAAGGGGGTCGCACACCGGATGCGCAGCTCGGCGCCGCGCCGCGCCACGTCTTTTAAATTCGAACACATTATTCTCTATGAGAATGTAAGAGGAAGATATACATCTCTATAAATGTAAATTTTATATAAAACCATGTAAATGGCGCTCTGTGGCGCGGCAGGATTTTGAACACGGTCCTGAGCCGTTGCTGGGCGTCGCGGACAGACGCCGAAAGGCGCCGCCGGTGTGTGTACTCTCATAGAGAATAATGTGTTCGAATTTAAAAGACGTGGCGCTGCGCGGCGCGGGGCCGAGCTGCGCATCCGGTGTGCGACCCCCTTTAGTCTCATGTCGTGTTCGACAACGGGAGGGTTTTAACATTAGGGTTTCCCACTTGTCCTGATATGAATGTATAATAATTGTAAAAGTTGTAAATGCACGTTACATTGAGTGAGCAATCTCAAAGTGCTACAGAAAAAAAACACTATATAATATATACCACTATCATTTTTGACATACGGCTAAAATTAAATTACAATGATCAATGATCATAATCTGCATTCAAACTGAAATTCTTATTTTTGGTTGCATTTGTGTAATTTCTCCTTTTTCTTTTCTTTCCAGGTCATCAGAGAGAGTTTGATGCTTGAAGTTGATGTAAGATTTTTTATTCAAATATTTAAAATGCAAAATGAGTGATTACATTATCAACATTTACCTTGCATGATTTACTACCTCTGACCAATGAACAATATTTATCCTTTATCCTAAATCCATGCTATTGTGTGTTAACTATGTTACAGCCATGTGCCACTGGTCAATACTGCAGAACTCCCCAGCAGCCCCTGCTTGATCATTCAAGGTAATGTTACTTTGATCTAGTATCGACATTTCTAACTCATTATTTTGTTTTCATTCTAGAAATCTACAAGACCACAATAAGTAATAATAATTATAATTATAATAATAATAATAATTACATTTGTATAGCCATTTGTATCTTAAGCAGATCGCAAAGTGCTCATAACACATAATGCTGTATCTGTTCATTTCAGGTGACATGATGAAGCCCTCTGGATGGCTTATATCCATCGAGGGACATGTCGTGATGGGCCCACACCCTTTCTTTTTACACGGAGTAGCTGCTTTCTTCAGCAGCTATTACGTCTTCAACCTTGAGTATCCTGCCGCTGGATCGTCAACGCTGGAGTTCATTCAAAGGTATTTTATAAAGATCACATTTAATCTTGTAATTCACATTATAGTACAGGCTTCCAACTCAATGATTGTCTTGAGGTCTAAAATGCTGACAAACGAGGTACCTGAGGCCCCGTCCACACTACCGCGTTTTTGTTTAAAAACGGAGACCTTTTGCTACGTTTACACCTCCCGTCTACACTAAAACGGCAAAAACGGAGACCCAAAACGGAGAAGTTTAGAAACGCTGCCGACCCGTTTTTCGTTTTGAAACTCCGGAGGGCGTTTTAGTGTGGACGGGTCAAAACGGAGGACTTTAGAAACGATGACGCAGAGGCTCGCGCTCGGCTCTATGATTGGGTGTCATCAGTCATGGAGTATACACAGGTAATATTCAGTACCAGTAAACTCCACCCGCTGGAACAGTTTCTTACAGTAAGAAGAAGAAGAAACTGCCTCTTGGAAGCGTCTCAGGTGCGGCTCGCGCAGTAAACGCATACCACTACATGCTATATAGAACCGACGCCTATTTTTCATGCGACACGCAAGCGTGTTGGAAGCGTTTCCAAGAAAAATAGAATAGGAAAACATGTTTATATGTCATTTTGACACAAATACATATTAATAAATGACATTTTGATGTTTGAAAGCATTTTTTTACAGTCTATGTTTGAAAGTCTCTAGGTTTACACCGGCACGCGCATGCCCAGTGTTGGTGAATGGTCACGTGATACGCGTTTTCAGTCGTTTTAATGTGGACGGAGATCAATTCTAATATGCAGCTAAAACGCTGGTGTGGACGGCGATCGTATTCGTTTTAATTCTCCGTTTCTAAACTAAAACGCAGTAGTGTGGACGGGGCCTGAGGCTAGCCTGGTGAGACCACCCTGATCTCGCGAACTCATTCAATTTTGCTCTGCAGATCAGTCTGGGTTTCTACACATGTTATGCTGACAAATACCTGCTGGTCCAATCACAGCTATTTATTTTGTTTTGGGGCAGGCTATGTGATGATGATTTTGAAACGTCTATTGCGAAATGCGAATGTATTGAATGAAGTAGATGAAATTTTCTTTCAAAGCAGAACAAAATGCTCTCAGGCCCTTTATTGAAAAGGATATGTTTGTCATACTTTCAACAGGGTTTGGTTTTAATTTACCAACTGGCCAATTGTGTGAAGATGCATTTCAGTGGCGGCACACGTTGATATGGCCTCTCATAGTAGAAAATCAACCCTATTTGCCTCAGGCAAACCTAACCTGAGGCACCTTGGCTAAAAATGGCTAAAAAAAAATTATGGTGAGAGTAAGATCTAACAAGTTTGGATTATAAATCTATTAGGGTTTGATGTGGGGAAAAAGCACAGCAAAAAGCACACCTTGATAAATGCTGTCTGCAATACAGTAAGTCTATTTGAAACTGAAACTATCTTTGCTTATTAACAGGTGCTTCCTGGGCATCAATCCTGAAAGAGGCTCAAAGACCAAGAAGCGGACAACAATGAACCCTCATGTGAGCACCCTTTTGAGGAAACTTATTGACTTTGAGTGGGCATCATAGTTTTTTTTTTGCAGCGGTAGTTGTCAGGCTCAGTTTTGAGTAGCCTTGTTCTTTTTGTAATTTTTCAAGACAACTTTGCACTACAAGATTTTTACACAATGCTGTTGCGTGTGGACTCATTATAATGTTTGAGACTGAGAGGAGCGCCTGACCCCTTTACGACATTCCTTCATCGCTCTCTTATCTTGCCATGAAGGCCTCATTCCCATCCTGTCCATTACTGTTATTGTGACACAGCTAGTTGAATTGCAAGTTTGCACAATTTCTCTGCATTTTCTGACTTTTATGACTAGAAAGTTGAATTTCTTGAACTCTTGAAGTTCTTGGCATCTGCTGTACATTGAAAAATATGTATTTGTTAATAAATATGCCATTGGGCTAACATTGACTTTACCTCAGAGTTGTTTGTTGGGGGGAGGGGGTTAATTGTACAATGATTGTAAATTCACAGTATATTATTGTCAACTTGTACATTACTTTCAAAGTACACACTGTAAAAGTACAGGGCCTTGTAACAATGTACAGCAAAAGATTGTAATTCCCCAGTAATGTACTGTAATATCACAGTAATTGCTTTGTCATTGAAGCTGTGAAGTTACAGTATACAGTTGTGCTTTTACAACAATGCATTGTAATATCACAGATATAAAATTACAGTAAATTGCTGTGAGTATATTTCACAGTATATTGCTGTAATCCTTACTGTGAAAGTCATGCAAAATTTATCCAATTATTTATTGTAAATTCACAACGAAAAATTTTGCAGTGTATTCAGTCACAACAAAGAGAAAAAATAAGACAGAGTCCCAAAGGAAAAGGTTTGCTTTGTCAAAGCTCAGGGAATGTAACGAAAATGTTCCATTGAAGTATAAACTTTCTCTGATGCTGCTCGTAAAATTGCTTAGGAGTAATAGAGCTAGACACAAATGTGACCATCTCGACATCCAGTTGTTTTTGCTTTCAGGGGAAACATCTTAGAAAGCCGATGTCTCAGTTTGTTCTCCATTTGATCTTATTGTCAATATTGGGGAAACAGTTGAGATATTGAAGAGATCTCGTTTGTGATTTTTCATTCCCTTGGGATGTTGTTTACTCCGGTGGTTTTCCGGAATGTTAAAATCATTATTAGAGTACCTGACACGCATCATAAAAGGTCATCAGTCATTCACACCTATGCTCTGTTGACTTTTTAAATAATTTGGCTAAAAGTAACTGGACTTTCCATCTCCAGATAATGTTTTTAAATAATGTCATGGCCCTGCAGACACTGTTTCATGTATACAGTTATTCTAATAAATTTATACAAACAAAATCACCCTTGTATATTAAGTTTCAGGGTCAATGACATATTTAATTTTTCTCAGGATACATTAATTTATTAAAAAAATATATATTCATATATACAATGACTTGAATGCACCCCTTCAATGGTGAACATGTTTTTAATTTCAGAATTAACTTCATGTATCTTAAAATTTCAGATAATTCGATTTTTTTAAATGCTTTTTAATAATTTTACCATGGAAAATATATTCATAATATGTATACAGAAATGTGAGGTGTAATGAACATTTTTCCTTTTTGAAAATATTTCAAAATTCAGAACATTTCTAAAAACTTTAAAATTAAAAATTAAAAATTAAATTAAAAATATTTTTCCTTTGCTTACAGATATATTTTTTAATCTACACCTTTTTTTCTTTTTCTTTTTTTGACCTTTTAATATTTAATATTTCTAGTTTATCTGCAGTGGAAGTTTCCAATCCTTCTAATCTTTTCAGATGTCTTTAAATGTATAATCAAGTCATTTTACTTTCAGACTTAATTGTACCAGACGTTTTGGTCTAATCATTTTAGTTAGGATAATTCATACAATTCTATCTGTCTGTCTAACTGCAGAGTGAATCCTTGACACTCGGTCAGCAGGTGGAGTGATGTTTAATACGCACTGTTCCATGTTAGTGATCTAATGTGAGTTAGGGACCGTCTGAAGACATATGCCATCTTTCATCACATCTCTGCATGTGCACACATCCATGTGTAGCCCATCCGCCTCAGAAACTGTTGTGTGACAGTGAAGCTCGCGGTATGATAAAATGAGACTGACACAGCTTAAATACTCCAATGATCCGCATTCCCCAACAGAAAAAAGGATCTGAGTGCCCCCTGCTAGTATGCAGGTGTGTGAATTACATGGAATGATTGTGAATGTCGAATTCTGGATTAAAGCTCCCGAGAGACTTTCAGAAGGGAGTACTGTAGGCAAAGGCTGGCTAATTTTTAATTTTGACAGGCACAATCTTCACACACTCATCGTTGAGGGTTTTTACTGTCTCCCCAACTCAGTTCAAGAGTCACAAAGCTTCTTATTTTAATATGAAGTTTACACACAGTTTTTGGGACATCTGATGGGTGAACAGTAGCAGTGATATGACATAATTCCCAATGGGTTTTCATGGCACAGGGGCCTTTCAACCCTTGTGGAAAAAGAAGTGTCCTTATTTGTATTGAATGTGCACTTCTAGTGTACTTCAAATTTTAAAAGTATATATTTTATATAAAAGCTGTACTTGCAGATAATATAATTGTAATGAAATAAAAAGGCTACTTAAGTGTACTTACATTACAGTATGTATTTAAATAGTAGTACATATTTATATGTAATTTCATAATTACTTAATTGTCTTTGACGTTACAGGTTTTACTCAATTTGGTAGCGATCACATCGTTATCTACATAGCTCAGCTGACTGGTTGCTGTTGCATCAGAGGCAAATGAGCTGCGGCTCAACATTTAAATACTGGCAGTGTTTGCTGTTAACAGTCTACTTCCCTCCCCTTCCCCAGCTCCACCTGTATAGATCTGCTACGGGGGGTTATTCATGTATGTTATATGTCATACAGGAACCCAGGACCGACCCCTTCCATAGCCAATAACCCTCTCTCCTCCTTCTCTCCGCTAACCGATGAAGAAGTATCTAAACTTATCCTCTCCAGTCATCCTACCACCTGCCCTCTAGACCCCATCCCCTCACACCTTCTACAAGCCATCTCTCCCACACTTCTTCCATCACTCACACACATCATCAACTCATCCCTCCATACTGGCACTTTCCCTACAGCATTCAAGCAGGCTCGAGTAACTCCACTGCTTAAAAAACCAACACTAAACAAATCATTTGTAGAGAATTACAGACCTATCTCTCTCCTAACATTCATTGCGAAAACACTTGAAAGAGCTGTTTTCAACCAAGTAACATCCTTCTTGTCTCTGACCAACCAGCTGGATGTCAACCAATCTGCTTTAAGAAAGGGCATTCAACTGAAACTGCATTACTGTCGGTCAGAGAAGCCCTGCGGATCGCAAAAGCTGCTTCCAAATCTTCAGTTCACTATCCAGCTAGATTCATCATCAATCACCCCATCAAGGTCGGTCAGAAATCTTGGAGTGATATTGGATGACCAGCTGACCTTCACAGATCACATTTCAAAGACAGCTCGATCATGCAGGTTTGCACTGCACAACATCAGGAAGATCAGGCCTTTCCTAACTGAGCATGCAACACAACTTCTCGTCCAGGCCCTGGTCATCTCTAGGCTTGATTACTGCAATGCTCTTCTGGCTGGACTTCCATCATGTGCAACTAAACCTCTACAAATGATTCAGAACGCTGCAGCTTGTCTTGTCTTCAACGAGCCCAAAAGGGCCCACGTCACTCCTCTGTTCATCACTTTGCACTGGCTGCTCGCATCAAGTCCAAGGCATTGACGCTTGCTTACAGATCTATCACAGGCTCAGCTCCTCCTACTTTCACTCACTCCTACAAGTCTACATCCCTACCAGAAGCCTACGATCGGTCAACGAGCGACGCATCGTGGTTCCATCACAAAGAGCCACAAAATCACTTTCATTCTCATTCACAGTTCCACCCTCATCCAGAATGCAGAATCCCTGGCAACATTCAAAAGACAACTGAAAACCCTTCTCTTCCGTGAGCACTTAACATAAAATAAATAAATAAAAAAACGTTCCTTTTCCTTTATATCCTCGCTTATCTGGCTAATGCTACTCTGAACAATGCCTGAACTTTGTATTTTGAGCACTTCTTGCGTTGTTTTTTGCCTCTTCATGATGACTCGCTTAGTTTAGTCCTAATTTGTAAGCAGTGTTGGGAACGTTACTTTAAAAAAGTAATTAGTTATAGTTACTCACTACTTGTTCCAAAAAGTAACTGAGTTAGTAACTGAATTACTCTATAATAAAAGTAACTCGTTACCAGGGAAAGTAACTATTTGCGTTACTGTAAAAAAAAAAAAAAAAAGTTGCTATATGTCAAAGAATTTGGAAACACTTTGCCGTTTGAATGTCCTGTATAAACAAAATGACAGAGTATGTTTTTATGTTTTCACTGTTCGATTTGTTTGACCTCAATGAATTTGAAGTAGTATATCTCCTCCTTGAAAATGCCAACTTTTCATCGGATTGCTCCTGACTCGCCATCTCTGCTGCTTCATCAAATCTCTGTTTAGCTTGTGTGTGTGGCACGTGTGCTGGCATGTGTGTAAAAATACTGGCTCTGATTGGCTACCATGAAAGACATGACTCTGCCTTAGCAGAATAATCGCTTACCTCGTTATTAACCCTCCTCTTCACTAGCTGTGCGAGCCAGGGGTGCTTTCGGATTACACAGTTTATCAGAGAATGTCTAATAGAGTTTATTCAATCAATGCATAGTAACGCACCGCATTTAATGTCCAGTAATGTTAACGGCGTTGTAACGACGGGAAAAGTAATTAGTTAGATTACCCCGTTACTGAAAAAATAACGTCGTTACCTAACGCCATTCTTTTAAACGCCGTTATTCCAAACACTGTTTGTAAGTTGCTTTGGACAAAAGCGTCTGCTAAATGACTAAATGTAAATGTAAATGTAAATGTAAAAATATGTGCAGCATGTCTTACATGTTCACAGCAATGTCTGTGAATGTATTGGCAGTAGCAAGTCACGGTATACTTGTTTTGCAGCGGCAGAAGCGTAGCAGATCTATTCCACCGAGACCAAATACATTAGCATTGCCATATCCATTACCATGCCAATCTCTCCAAGAGTTGTCATGACAGAACTAAACATGTGTCATCGTTTTCAAATACCTCTGTTTTCATAGTCCACATTACAAAAAACAACGTGTTCAAATTGATCCACTTGGGAAAGCTCAATTTTTGTCTATAGAGTATAGTGTAAGTGCATAGTGTGTACTACCACTGAAAATGACCTGACATCATGAACCAAAAATGTGCAGTATACAACAGAGAATATTTACTCTACTTAAGGATCTACTTGACCTTCCATTTCCAGTGTGATGAACTGTAAGTAATATAAGCTGAGATTGTATCCAAGTTGTTTTGGCTTAATATTTTATCAGACAGCATTTTTTAACACAAAGTTGGATTCTCAGATGATAATTGGATGCCACACATTGAAATAAACATACAACATAATAAGGACATGTGACAACAATCTAGCACAATGTACTAATCTAGCATACAAATGCAGTGTAGAATTGTAGTGTGTGGGTATGTACAGTGCTATACATTATTTTAATGGTCTATAATTATGTCTTTTTTTTTAGGTGAGGATTTTTATGAGCCATCTCCTTATGAACCCATGACGCCTCATCGACATTCAGATGCATTTCGCCTGGCGTCAATCATCTCAGGTAATTATTCAATATTTCCATTACGAATACATTCTGGCAATGTGCTGTACTGTTCGCTGTTGATATTGACTTCTTTTTATTGCCATCTCTTATATGAAACTCAGAAAATCCAGCACTAAATGAATTATTATTATGTTCCAATACAGAACACTTAAAGTTTAAAAAGTTTCTTCTTTCTAAATGTTTCTTTTAGCACATTCCAAACATAATAAAGGGCGAAGTGAAGATAAATTAGTAATTTTCCTGTCTAGGAAAAAAAGAAACAGGAGCATGCGCTTTTTCCAGTGAAATAGAAACCTTTCTAGGCATTTGTCACCTTGGCATGAGTTAAGTGTAATGTTTAATTCACTGACAGCAGTCATTACAGACAGTAGAGGACAGACATATTGTATCCAATCCATTATCACAGCTTCACAGAGCCTGGAACAACCAGAATAACTCTTTTTGTTTTACTCTGATATGAAAAGAAAAAAAAGTAGCCATTGAATGACAAATCTCATGTGCACTATAGAAATATCGAATTCAACAGGGTTGTCAGATCCATCTTCTTGCCATAATACCATTTTTGTGTCTTGAAAGTCCTGCTGTGAGTAGGAGTTTGCATTTTTCCTTTCTTTCTTTCTTTATACAAAATAAATAAACATTGTTGATGGGAAATGTGGACACAGCCTCCATTAGCTGATTGTGTAAACATTAGCTGATCATGTAATTTTACAGAGAGGTGAGTTAAGTATGATTGAATGTCTTTGTTGTATAATTGTATGTATTGTTATGGTTATCACATCTTCAGTTGATTGTATGACAACGTAAATGGGGAAAATGAGTTTGGAGACTGATTTGAAGGGATAGTTCACCCACAAGTTCACATTCTATCATCATTTACTCACCATCATGTTTTTCCAAACCATTTTTTCTTTCACCGTTTCAAAGCAAGAGTCATTCCGACAGCAAACCAAAGGCTATAGTTTCTCTCTAAAGAAACCTTTAAAATCCTTGCTGATAAAAGGGAGGCCTGAGATACGTCTCATTGCGTCTCACTCACAACCCTCGCAGATTGAGATGGCATCTTTTGATTTGATGTGACAGCCCGAGTCGTTATTCTAGACTGGCTGTGTCTGTTCATTTACTACAGAGGGTGAGAGGAACAAGTGGACCGCAGCACTAACACTGACATATTGAGGGTAAAGCTGGCGGACCCACTCAGCCCGTATCCACTCCCTGGCGGGGATCTCTCCCAATCTGGAAGTGGAACAGCCCTATGTGCCATATTTAGGATCAGGCAACATTAATTGTGATCCCTTAGTGCTCCAAATGCTGCGATGCACAACCCTGGATTCATATATCACTGGAAGCACTATTGTGTTGCTGATGTTTCTATACACTGTACATGCAGTTAGTGGATAGTATGAAGTAAAATCCTAAAACACACACGAGGGAAATCAATAAGAGTGAATTGCGTATTAATTTGTTAAAAGCCACATTGCGACATATGAAGTCACAATTACAAGAAAGAAAATCACAATTGTGAGATCGAAAGCCACATTGAGATTTGGCGCATTGGTTTGTCACATTCTGAGATATGAAGTCAAATTACGAGAAACAAAGTCGCAATTGCAACATGTTAAGTTACTCTGTTATTTATAAAGTCAAAACTATGAGAAACAATTTGACAATTGTGAGATGTAATGCCACTTTGAGATTTGGCGCATTAGTTCGTCACATTCTGAGATATGAATTCAAATTACGAGAAAAAAGTCACAGTTGCAATATTTAAATTTACACTGAGATTAATAAAGAATCACAATAAAAAAAATACATTTAAAATTGTGAGATTTGACTGTATATCTAAGAATGACTTTTAACAAACTAATGCGCAATATCTCAATATGACTTTATATCTCACAATTTTAAATGTGTTTCTTGTAGTTGTGACTTTAAAATCACAGTGTAAATTTAAATCGTACAATTGAGACTTTGTTAAATTAATTTGATAGTAATTGGTAATTTGAAGTAATTTGACTGCATATCTGAGAATGACTTTTAACAAACTAATGCGCAGAATCTAAATACTTGAAATAAAGTCTCAATTGTAAGATATAAAGTTACATTGTGATTTATAGTCACAATTACAAGAAACAAATTCACAATTGTGAGATGTAAAGTTACAATGAGATTTTGTACATTTGTTAAGTCCCATTCTGACGTATGCATCAAATTACAAGAAACTGTCATAATTGCAAGAAGTTGCATTGTGGTTTATAAATTCACAATTACGAGAAGTAAATTCACAATTGTGAGATATACAGTCATATTGCACTGTAAAAAAAAATTGCATACTGCATTTCAACATACCACTTCATGTTGTGGTTTACACTCTGTGTTCAATTTGATAGATATCAGGCCAGGGCAAAAAATATTTGTCTGTCTGAAATATGACAGAGCATTTTATGACATGACATAAGACTCTCTTCATGGGTCATTTCAGGTGCCGATGAAGAGTCTATTAACAGGAGAATCTTCTCTCCTGCTTGTTCACTTTCTTTTTCATTTCTTTTGACAAATCCCTCAAGCCTGGCGAGCAGAAATACTTTCTAACAGAATAAGCCACTAGAAAAAGAAATGCAGACAAACAGAAGAATAGAAAAAGTAGAATATAAATTAGATGAACCCTTTCAGGCACAGTGGTCTGTGAGAAATCATCTATTATTTTCTCGCCTTTCAATTTGCATTAAAGAAGGAATCTTTCCGTTGTGTGACATTTTGTCTCACCAAAGTTGGGTGTGCAGTTTCTTTGAGCTTCTGAAAAATCAAAGCTAAACTGGTTAGTTTTTTTGTTTTTTTTTTGCAACTATTCCTAGTAAGTGTTATGTTGCATAGAATTGATAAAAAATCATGCTACACATTTTTATATAGGAGATTTAGTGGTTTTGCACAGCAAACACTGTGGAAATACAGGAAATACCAAATCATATGACAAAATGGTGGTAAGCATTCTGTGTTTGATTAAAATGGGAGATCTTTATAATATGGTCAAACCATTTTGACTGAACACTTTAAAAAAGAAATGTCAGGCAGTGCACAAAACAAATATACACTCAGTTCAATGAAGTGCTTTTTACTAAGAACTTTTAGTGAGAAACCACCTCAGAAATGCCTGCAAAATCTAAAACGGTTTGAAAAGAGATTATGGTGGCATGAGACCATAATCTCTGCAGGTTCAGAATAATATGATCGTGCAGTTTTATTATACTCATAGTGGCTTCCAATTTACACTAGCTTCTGATCAAATCTTTTGGACCAATAAAACAGCATTCAGACTGACAGGTTGAATGATGGCGACCTCTTCCATAATAATTTTCTTGCGTTTAGTATCTTCATGTAGTGTTTATTTGCTGCTCTTTGCTGTAATGGAGGTCCACTCTTACAGTCATGGCCAGCATTACTGTCAAAACAGGCAGACGAAGAAGGTAATGAAGTGATAAAAGCAAGACTTTATGAGCTTTCTGCTCATATTCAGAATGTGAAGTGCACATGAAATGCATGAAAACATATGTGTGCAAAGGGAACTGGGACAATACATGAGTGAGATTGACGATTTTATGATAATATACCTTACTTCATGCATAATGTAAATAAGAAATTTAAATATTGCTGTTTATCATTAAAGTCGATTTAAGATGAGTTGTGCAATCCACCTGTTAAAAACACCTTAATCTTTGTGATTCACTTAGTCTTCATTGCCTCAAGCATTTTTCTATTCTGAGTTCAGCATTGGAAATGATTGGGTATATTTGACAGGTTAAGTCCTTTGGGGAGATGAAGCGATAGCTACGTGTTGCGATAATCTGACAGCATGCAGAGCCAATGATAGCACTGAGTTCCTCACACCTGGCATTGAAAACTTAGAGATTTCTAGAAAAGGTAAAACATATTGGTTAATTTAAACAGCCCTAGTAACACTTTTCTCTGCGAGTGTGTGTCCATAATATGTATGTGCATTACTGCGTTTGAGTAGGAAAGAACGGGTGAAGAGCGTGAGAGCATCTGCTTTCCATATATAATAAAACGTAATTTTGTGGCAAAAAACATGGAAATAATTTGTCGCTTTTATTCTATTGTTTAACATATTTATTTGCTTGGTCAGTTTCATTGTAGGTTTTGGTTCTTTTGCTGTTGTAGACTGTAAGGTCCTTTGTAATGCGGTCAACACCTGCCTGGAACTACTTTAGCCGTGCATTTACCGGAAAATAATTGCACACGTTAGAATGTTCGTCAACCAATCAGATTCAAGCATTCAACAGCCCTGTAGTATAAAATGGATTTGTGCAACAATTTAAATCAAACAGGAGTTTCTGGACTAAAAGTCAAGTTTGACACAAAATTTTGATAATGACCCCCTCAAAAAAAAAAAAAAAAACTTTAAAAAAACTTAAACTGAAGAAATATGTATCACAATTCTAATTATCAGTCTTGAACCATGCATATATCGATTCAGAACATTATATTGTGAGAACACAAACATTTTGACAAACTTACAAGTTACAGTGTAAAAACGTAACCTTCAGCCGCTGAGACCAGTTCCCTCTTTCTCGTCCCCCTTCATTCCCTTCAAAGGGAAAACACTGTTAAACACCCAACACAACCTCAGTTCAAGACATTGTTATCTTCTCTCTTCTTCCTATTACCTTGCACATATGTTGTTTCTTTCCCCTTTACTGCTGGCTATATTAACTGTAAAAGCACATTTGAAATTCATACTTTACTGTTGCCTTTGTGCCCCTTCAATGGAGAAATGTAATGAGACTGTTTACCCTGTGGCATCCCTGTCAGCAGGGAATGAGATATGGTCTGTGTTATACAAACAAGCCTGGGTCATAGCCACTGATTATTAAACCAACAATAAGACTGTTGCTTTGTGGTCCCTGCTGATGCTAAAAGTTTGAAAGTAAACTGGTTTTAGACTTCAGAAATGTCCACACAAATCAAACGATTCATATAATGAGGAGACATATTTTCCTGGATGTTTTGAGATAAAAGAAATTATTACTGTAACTTTCAACAGTCAAAACCTCCTCTCAGTAAAAAAAAAAAAAGACAGTTTACAGAAATTCACAGCAAAAACTTGTTTCATACTTCTGCAATAGTTGAATACATTTGAATGCACAACCTCCTACATTTGCACATCATCAACACCCAATAATTACTGTAACGGTAACACTTTACAATAAGGTTCATTAGTTAACATTAGTTAATGTATTAACTAACACAAACTAACCGTTGGTAACATTAGTTCATAAAAAATAGTCATTCATTGTTTGTTCATGTTTGTTCCCATTACATTAACTAATGTTAACAAGATTTTAATAATGTAGTAAATGTTGAAATTAACATCAACAAAGATTAATAAATGCTGTATAATGTAGTGCAGTTCATTATTAGTTCATGCTAACTAATGTACTAATGTTAACTAGTGTAGCGTTTACGACTCTGGGTAAATATGAATTAGCTCAAGAATATGGGGAATTTTGGGAATATTAATATTTATTACTCATGGTCATAATTCATAAGTCGCATGTACATTTATTTTATCAATTATCGAGATTACCTTGTTCTGTAACTGGTCTGACCAACATTTAATTCATCCAGCGAAACAAATGTAAAATCATTACAGTTAAGAAGAGGTATTCACAAACTTCGAGAGAGTTTATGTTCTGGCCACGGACATCAAACTCTCTGAGTTTATTAATTAAAACTACTGAATGTAGTCTAATATCGAGCTTGTAGCTTAGATCTTTTAGATTCATTGACTTATAAGGTGGATTTTTCAAACACAGAGACAGTGAAAAGTATTTATGAATTTTAATAAATGCAAAACTAGAGATTATATGAGCTACGAATATAAACGTACGTAAAAATGCAAACAATAAACAAACAAACATATAACCAAACAATAACATAAGTGATCAGAATGAAACGAAATGAAAGAAAGAGAGAAATAGAGAGAAGGGACGTGTCCTGTTTCTGCTGGGTCTTCCAGTGCCGCGAAGTTTAAAAAGGCTCACTGAATGTAATATTACCGAGAAAGTCAGGTGCGTCTCCCGGGACGGGAGAGGTTTCAGATCTTGGTTGCAGAGACGGCAGGCTTTTTCATGGTGCGGGCCATGTGTCCCAGAGGCCAAGGCAAGGCCTGTCCAGCTGGAGCAGCGCTGCACGTGGAGAAGAAGGGAGAAGGTCAGGGACCGGAGAAGCGAGGAAGTGGGATCAGCGGGATCGAAGAGAGAAGAGAGTGAGAAGTGGGGGTCTCTTCCTTTTAACAGACAATCTGTTTACGCCTTGTTTTGTGACAGAGCGAATCAAAACTTCTGATCTGTAGCGGGAAGACGTCTTCTTTGTGTGAAGAACAACACGCCCCCTTTTACCATATGTCTTATGAGGGAAAGGATTCATACTTAGAAATATGATATTTCCTGGAACAAATGCATATTATTGTACTTTGCAGTCAAGATTCGTCTCCGTGAGATGGAGAGGATTACAGAGATATCAATTATGACAGGTAAAGATTGGGGGAACATAACGTTACATTTATATGCATAATTACACACAAATAAAGTTTGATTAAACCCACAATAAAGTTGTCAGTGTTTCCGTTATGGCAAGTGACGACACTTTGAGAAACATAGGAATACATATCTATTTAGTGGCTTGTTGAGTGGGGGAATATCTGTTTCAAAGTCCAGAGTGTGTGTTCTGGAATGTCTTACGAACAGGGCCGGTTCTAGACATTAGGAGGCCCTAGGCAAAATTCATGTTGGAGGCCCCCCACCCCCAATAAAAAAACACTTGAAACAAATATGATTCCTAACCTTTTTATTTATACAACATTTAATTTTAAAAGCAGTATATTTTTACTTACACAGTACATAAGTTTGGACACATTACTATTTTTAATGTTTTTGAAAGAAGTCTCTTATGCTCATCAAGCCTGGATTTATTTGATCAAAAATACAGAAAAATAATATAGTGAAATATTATTAAAATTTAAAATAATGGTTTTCTATTTTACTATACTTTATATTTATGTGATGCAAAGCTGAATTTAGTGTCACGGGATCCTTCAGAAAACTTTATAATATTCTGATTTATTATCAAATGTTAGAAATGGTGCTTAATATTTATTTTATAACCTGTGATACTTTTTTCAGGATTTTTGATTATTAAAAAGTTGTTTTAAAAA
This sequence comes from Scardinius erythrophthalmus, assembly GCF_964197995.2. NCBI lineage: Eukaryota > Metazoa > Chordata > Actinopteri > Cypriniformes > Leuciscidae > Scardinius > Scardinius erythrophthalmus. The sequence continues at coordinate 21,717,131 of NC_138240.1, forward strand.
AGTCTTCACTATCACTTTTTATATATTTAACACATCCTTTCTGAATATTCCTGTTTTTTTTTTTTCTGTATTTTTGATCAAATAAATGCAGGCTTGTAGAGCATAATATTTAAAAACATTAAAAATAGTAATGGGTCCAGACTTTTACCGGTACTGTATGTACATATTAATCAAACTTTATCTAAGGTAATCTCTTTTTTGTTTAATGAAGATGTTATTGTTGTTGTTGTTGTTATTTTGCTGTTTTATTCAATTTATTCACAGTTCCAGAATCCCACTTCAGTAGATAAGCATATGTGCTTTATATTGCATTGCTACCTTAAATATGCTATACACAAATCAAGTGGAAGAGAAAGACACGATCGCTACTGAGCAGAAAAAAATATATACAAACTGATATTATTGGCGTAATATCAGGGTATAATCTAATCAGCAGCAGAATTTAGAAGATAGACCCATAGATATGAGATCCTTTATTTGAAACATTTAAAAATGTTGTAGTGTGTTGGCTTTTTAACTTAGAATACAGACGTCTTGTCTTTTAATTTTGTAGCTTTTTTACTAGTCAGCTCCCGACACGATGTTATTCATTGTACGCGCAAATTCAAAGCGTCGCGTCTGGGCACGTTAATGACGCTCGCGCTCTTTTAAACTCGTAATAAAGCGGTGAATGATTTTTCCAGAAATGACGCTGATCTACAGTTCAAGTTTATATTTAGAATACATTGCAATCACTCCAAAATAGATGACGACAACTCACACACCTGCATTATGAGCTGTGCTTCTTTGTGTGCTTATTAGGCTTTTGCCTCGCAGCACATGAAAGCGTTCGTTACACATACTTTCAGAAGCCGGCACCCACTTTGTAACGGACACATTAATTGGTTTAACTGCAGTAATGTAACAGTCTATGGTTAAGATAAACATTGTCACTATTTTTAGTTAATTAATAAATATTGAAATAAATTGTAGATAGGACTTTTTTTTTTGTCTCTCTGTCTTGGCCCCATCCCGCCAATCGGGCCCTAGGCACGTGCCTAGTTTGCCTTTGCGTTAAGTTTTATGGTCTGAGGTAGGTTTACCACAAGACACTATTGAGGAACTTCTTTCAGTGAACATTTAGGATTAAAGATTTTACTCTTAGCAACCCACACCTCTATTATAAAGCAAAGCTAATCACACACATACATATCGGAAGGTATACACTCAAGAGCCATATTTCTACATGAAATTGTACTCAAAGGAGGTTTTGTGTGTGTGTGTGTGTGTGTGTGTGTGTGTGTGTGTGTGTGTGTGTGTGTGTGTGTGTGTGTGTGTGTGTGTGTGTGTGTGTGGGTCATGAGGTTGTAAAGTCACAGGGAGTCCATGCTGAAATGGGGGTTTTAGAGGGGATTGTCCAGAACAGGGTTCCTTTTGTGACTAAAATGTCCCTCTGGGGAACAACAGATTGCAATTTTGACATGTCCAAGCAGACTTAGCGGCGTCATGGACAGACCCGTTGTCGGAAAAGACAACGAAGGATGTGTTTGGAGACAAGGTTTTACTAATTTGAACAGCATATGACCGCATGTCAGGCATTGTCGCTACACTAGTGAACCTTATTGTTACCACTGTAACAAATGTATTGCATATTTCTAGTAGTTCATACATTGACTACATTAATTAACAACACATTCTCATACCTAAGGCGTCACTTTTTGTCACTTTCAACCATGCTTCAATATCTGACGCTCAAAGCACCCTTTAGCGTCCATATGTGACGCTTCGGTTATGGGTAGGTTTAGGCGTCATGTAACTGACGCTTTCGGAAGCGTCAATATCTGACGCTCAAAGCACCCTTTAGCGTCAATATGTGACGCTTCGGTTGGGTAGGTTTAGGTCTGTGGTAGGGTTATGCGTCTCATATGGACGCTAAAGGGTGCTTTGAGCGTCAGATTTTGAAGCATGGTTTAAAGTGACGCCTTAGGTGTGAGAACGGGTTGTAATTAATGGGACATTATTGTAAAGTGTTATGTATTTTTATAATTTATAAAAAAATATATAGAAGCAATTTAATTCCTGAGGTCAGTAAGAGGATTGAACATTGTAATAAAAAGCATATTATAAGGACTTTGTTGCAGAATTGTTTTTATTAATATTATAAGTGAACCTCAGGGACCCATTCTGTTACAGCAGACTGAAAAAGTTTGGATCTCTCTTTTCTCTCTCTCTTCCTCTCCTAAATAAGTATTATAATAGAAGGAGATAATGAGTAATGAGAAGTAAAGAAAGGCTTCCCATTCTCCTCACAGCAACAGTAGAAGCTAAAGACTTTCTAACGAGCTCACGCACCTCAGAGGAGATTACATCTAAACTGTGGCACTTCTCCTAATTGCAATCAGCATAGTCAGTGCCAAGAGCTGTGAATAACCCAGACTGAACCTGCTGTCCCTTTAGCAGTCCATTACACAAATTGTGCATTATTCACACATTATATGCCCGTGAGTGATCTGTAGTAGGTAGCCTATGCGTAGTATGAGTATTTGCACATTAAATAAACCCACATGCCTTATAAACTCAAACTAATTCATTCAGTTATACTGGTTATAATACAGTATTTGTGACCTTTGGTCTACCGGCAGGTCATTTTTGGTCACAATTTGTTTTACAGGTTACAGAATTACTGGGCTTTCTCCAGCATTCTTGCTTGAGAGGAAGAAAAGAAAGAAAAAAGCTGTAAATCCTTTTTATTCCTTTGTCATTTTCACTTTTTTATCTCAGTATGGAGTTTTTGTGACCCAAATGGTTCTCTCTAGAGGAGGTTTATGGTTTTCTATTTCTCTCTGATGCCAAATAAAATTCTAAGTGTCATTTGATGTCATGACTTGAATGTAAGGAACGTATTGGTTGAATTCACTACTTTGGGCTACTGCGGATTCCTGTATTTGATATTTGCAGGATATCTGAACACCTCCCAATTTTTTGTCCCATTTCCTTCTCTTCGGTTCCTATCCCTTCTTTAACCAGGCAAATGTTTGTGCATGCTGAGCGCAGTCTGTGCTGCAGCATCCTCTGACCTCCAGACGCTGGACGCTTTTTTTATGTACATTCTCGACAACCAATTTCATACCTCATTTACGGCTTCTACCTCCACTGTGAGACACACCTAAAATTGCTCTCTCACAAACACACACACACACACACACACACACACACACACACACACACACACACACACACACACGACAAGAGAGTGAGGACTATTGAATCAAATTTAGAAACACTCTAAAACCACACAGTATTTTTAGATTTGGGTAACCTTTGCTTGCTGCACATTGAGAACATTGCAAATGGCTTTTGTCGATTGAGAGTAATAACTTTTAAAGGGTTATTATTATTATGGGAACACAAGATTGCACCAATTGCGGGATACTTTCTCAACCTCGTAATGTTACAGGATACAATGAATTACAGGATACTTTTTTGACCGCAGTCTAAATAGCTGTAGATTGCACTGCAAAAATAATGTTCTTATTCAGTGTTTTTGTCATGTTTTCCAGGATAAATATCTAAAATATAAATAAAAACCATCTAAACAAAATACATTTAAAACAATATTGATATTATTGTTAATATATAGTTAGGGCCTGATAGGTCCTTTACATGCAATTTTCAAGCAATCACATCATTACCGCATGACATAAGCTGATTGGCTTCTGCTGATCATGCAGCCAATGAGATTGCTTGCTCAACATTTAAAGAGTCTGGTTCAGTGTTTGCTGTAAGCTAGTCCTGCAGCGCACTATCAAAGTTCCTCTGAAACCCTCCACCTCCCCCAGCTCCACCTGCCTAGATCTGCCACAATTCTGCAAGAGATAGGACCCAGATGCAAATGAGCAAGTTAAGTGTGAACCAGTTCAAACAGGAGGGCAGGACAGACGACACGACGACAGGCAGAACGGATGACCACTGAGACCGTCAGTATAAGATGGCGATGACGAGAGTACAATAGAAGCAGCTCCAAAGGAAAGACCAGGCAGGAACACAAGGAACTCGTAGCTTGACGTAGATCTCAGATGTAGCACCAGTATTGCTACCAGGTAGAGGCTCACAGAACCAGAGGCTTGACATAGGGGTTAGATAGCTGCATCAGTCAGTTAAGAGTCCGTGGCAAGGGAACTCAGGATACAGGGCAGGAACACACAGAAGAACATACAAGACGAGACTCAAGACAGACAAGATATAGCAACAATTAAGAGAACCAAAATTAAACTGATAAGATCAATGACTAGAGAGACAGACAAAAAAAAAAAAAAAACACGGAATATATATAACAATAGCAACCTAATGAAAAATCTAAGATTTAAGATAAAAAAAAATGGAATTGCAAAAGAAAAGCAAGACTTCCACTTGACAGGGAAAATAAGAACTGAAGAAAATAACTACAAATAAAATTCTAAAACAAAAGAGAACTCAAACTAGATTATAAAGCACAATAGCTAAAACTAAGCAAAACAGAAGCAGACAAAGCAACAAGGATACTCTGATACTGGGAATAAAAAAATAAAAAACTAGAGTAAGCACTAAGATAATTTGACAAGCACAAACCAGAAAACACCACAAAGAACATTTACACAACACACCAGCAATGACATGAGGGAAAGAGTCACAATTTAAAGGGACCAGAACACCTGAGCCTCAGGTGAGCACAATTAGTAAAAACAAGGACTGGACAAAGACTAAACAAGGGGGCGGGACACGAGGCGCATATGGCAAACACAAACAAAGACAGAGCCATGTGCTCAAACACAAGACAAACATAGAAATGTCAGAATGAGAGTCGTAGATCCAAGTGCAAGCAAGCAGTTTATTGAAGAAAGGTTGAAACAGGGATAATACTCAAAACACCACGTATAGCAGGCGGGTGACCAGGATACAAATTCACAGGAGAGGATGAGTGATATGAATAAACCCAGCGTGGATGCCAAACTGCAACTGGATGAAGAGAACTCCAAACGATCTCCAGAAGTCTGGAAACACAGACGAGATCAATCATATTCCATTATTCCTAACTGCGGAAATAACTCCGTAAGGAAACTCAGACACCGGAACTGGGTAAGAGAGCACAAACAAGAGTGACAAGTGTGACGAACCGACACCCAGCAATAATCACTCCTGCTAGATATAGGCAGCTAACAACAGAAGTAACTTGCTGCAGCTGCGGACTGATTAAGTGATCAGCTGGTTACTAAACAACAAACAAGCACTACACACTCAGAGCCCACACCCACAACAACCAACAGATACACAAAATGAACACATGGATCGATGAACCGTGACAAGAAACATGAAACAAAGACAACACAGACAAGGCTGCCAGGGCAGAACCCTGACATCATGCCTGTGTATTAGCAGTAGCAAGTACATACTAGCTCTGCAGCAGCAGCGATAATCAACAGCAGCAGCAGCGTAGCAGATCTAGTCTGCCAAGACCAAATACATTAACACTGCCATATTCAATAACATGCTAAAGCTATTCTGACAGTTGTTTTACCTTTTTAAGCTGATAGAAACTAATTTCACGTACAGGTATGTGTAAAACAAGAATTTTTTTGGGGGGGGAAACAACAATGGGGTGAGTTAACAAAAATAACAATTGATATGCAAACATATCAATATGATTGTATTTTCAAATGCAGAGAGGATCAGTAAATGTACTTCTGGTGTTTTTTTTGTTTTTTGTTTTTGTCCTCGGGAAATGAATCTTTTTAAGCCTAAAAAAGCTTGGGGAGTAAGGTTACGAGGAAGAGAGGCTTCATGCATTTATTGCACTTGCTACAAATTGTATTGATTGCATGCAGGAGTCCCTCCTGTATTTAACTGTAGTGATACTTGAGATCAGAGGCAATCTGTGTTATTTCAAATATCTGACAAATGCTTGTATTTGCTTCTAGCAGGGATGGCCATGGTAAAATCACGAGTCCAGATCTACATCAAACGTATAAATCTGCAACGCAGATGAGTAAGGATATGTTTGAGTCTTTAATAAGTATGAATATGTTTGATGTAAACATTCCCATGTCTTATTAATGTCAGACTTCTGAACATGTGATGTTATTAATCATTGCTTTGTAAATACAAGACATCTGAGCAATAATGTCTACTCTAAAACCAAGATTACTCCCAACAAACATCAAGATAGTTATTAATATCAATCAGTTTCAAAATATCTTCAAAGGACCTCATGAAAATCCCTAATGTTTCCCTGAGTCGTTTGCTGCCATAGCGCAAGGTAATTTATATGCCGACTCCCTTTTTATTTACATAAATATTATATTTCCCCTCATTTAGAGTAAACAGTTCAGACATTTAGATCATTAGCACTTTATTCATAAGTAACAAAAACCCATTCGGAATGAAATTCATCTTTTACTCTCCACAAGGGGTCTGATAAACCATCTGTTCTCAAAGTTATACCAACACCCACTGGGTTTTATTAGTTTCTCTCTCTCCCTCTCTCTCTCAAATCACCAGAGCTGCCGTCAAGGCTAGAGACGCCATTAGGGCAACATATCATTGCCGACCTTCATACACTTTTAGAGGTCCAGAACTTCCCCACAGTCTCCAGCTGATAGTTCCCCAATCCCAATGCCTTCAGCTGAAGACTTACAGATGTCGCACAGCTGGATACATGCCTTTGTTTCCCTTTTCCCACTTTTTCTTTATCTTGAATGTACTTATCGGAGTGTGCACAGTGTATACATCACTTGAGGTTTCAATAATGCAAAGGTTTCAGGAGGGTTTTAGATAATACATTTAAACATCTTTTGGTTTTAGCAAGGGTACAGCTAATGTTTCATGTCCATTCTTTTGTCAGGACCTTGTTCAGCCAAAGGTCAGGATTACATGGGATAATCCACAGCGAAAGAGCATTGCCCATTCGAACTGATAATAATAAGATATGTTTCTTGAGCACCAAATCAGCATATTAGAATGGACACATATTAGACTGGAATAATGGCTACTGAGTATATATATATATATATATATACTATATAAGGATTTTTATTATTATTATTATTATTATTATTATTAAAAATGTAAAAATGCTGAATTATGTTTAGGGGTGGGGTTATGGTTATGGGATAGGCAATATCATTAGCCCAGTATATATATATAAAAAATAAAAAAATAGACGTCTATGGAAAGTCCTCTAATATTAGGTGTGTGTGAGTGTTCTGAAAGCATTCCTATTAGGCCATTGAGTTGGAATCAGATCAAAGAGTTCATTGTAGTGCTGGAGTTGTCCAATACATCTGTGCAACTCTTTTTTCTTATGCACACCCACTCTTGATTCCCCTTTCGCTCTCTTTATATCATTCTCACAAACACAATCTCACTTGTCTTTCCTGCTCTCTTCTCCTCTCCATAGGCATACATTCTGGCACAAGTAAAGGCCAGCCACACTGCTCAGATCCCAGCCGCCCATGCAACCCTTGTCTGGACGCCACCAAAGCCTGCAACCTCAATGAAAACTGCAAGCGTCAGCGCTCCAACTACATCTCCACCTGCACCCGTGCGCAGACACAGAGCCAGCAACCCTCACAGTCTCAGTCACAGGACAGCTGCAACAGAAAGCGCTGCCATAAAGCCTTGCGTCAGTTCTTTGAGCGCGTTGACACGCAATACACCTATGGGCTTCTCTTCTGCTCCTGCAAGGACCAGGCCTGTGCTGAGAGGAGGAGACAGACCATTGTACCCTCTTGCTCATACCTAGACAAGAGCAAACCCAACTGTCTTCTGTTGCGCAACACCTGCCGTATGGATGTGCACTGCAGGTAGGCAAGTCAATGCGTTTTATAATGTAGTCCTGAAATGAACTGACATTTATCCATTTAGCATATGCTTTATCTAAAACCACTCACCAGAGATAGAAAAACAAGTGATTCATCCAAAGAAGCCTGTTACGTAAAAAAAAAAAAATGCAGTTTCCATAAATCTGTAACTCTTGAATCTATATTTATAACCACAGCTCTACCACAATGTCGCCATGGAACAGTGACCACAAACTTATTACAGGGAAAATCCCCTTGGAGCTGGGGTTTCAGGGATATGTCATTCAAAGATGAAAATTCTGTCATTATTTGCTCCTCCTAATGTCATTTCAAGTCTGTATGATTTTCTTCCCCCCAGTGGAACACAAAAAGGGACCTTTTAATAATGTGCTTTTTGCTCTTTTACATGCAATAACAATGAACCGAGACTTCAAAAAGCGTCAAGCTTCATTAAGGCCGTAAAAGCAACATAGAAGCATCATAAAAGTAATCCAGACCACTTGTGTGCTGGTTTTGATATTCTCTGCATTGTTACCTATAACATTTAAGTCATTATTCACAGAAAATCAAAAAAAAAAAATGATTGTAATATGTGGCTTATATATCCCTTTCACACGTAAGTTTAAAGTCTGTGTGAACCGGAGGTTGCAAACGACTTTTCTCCAGTGTTGTGACGTATTTCCCAGTGAAACGGAATATTGAACAGAGGGCAGGGTTTTACTCTAGCGCTCCTCCTCTCCATCTCTGCTCATAACAGACTAACGGTTTGAGGGGAGTGGTTAAGCGTTTCCCAACCCAAGCCGTCAAACCTACATCATCAGAGAAGGAACACCATTCCAGACCGGAAGTAACTTTTCAGACTTTGATTAAAGAATATGACGGCAAACAATTTTTTTCTGTGTTTTAACTTACACGGATTAATTTTTCACCACAAGACTAGTAATATGCGCTAACAAAGTAAATAGGATCAATTTTGATTTCAGTTGGACTTTAAAATATTCTGGCTGACCCCTCCCCCAACCCATCCAAGATATTCTACAAAAACTCCACTCTTAGGTTGTAAGGGTGAAAGAAAGTCATATGGGTTTGGAACATATTTTTGGATGAACTGTTCCTTTAAGTGCCTTACTCAGGGGCCTTAGTATGTGTGTTGTGCTCAAAGGCTCAATGGTGTTGGCTCACAGCTCACTCTTTGCTGAACCAGCATACTTCCAGTTAACTGCTCTCATTCTTTAACCACTACAGCAAACCAGAAAACAGATGCTACATTTGAAGTACCTGTTAAATTGAACGTAAAGTAAATATTCTGATATTTATTATATTTATTATACCTTGCATTAATTTTCCATTTAATTTTTTAGGTTACTCCCAAAGCGTTTAATGTTGCTTTGAAATTAAAGTCTGCTCTTTCCCTCCACCATATTCTATTAGTGCCTTGAGCCTTCGCCAGGAATGTAATTGCAGACATTTTAAGAACCTTATTTTAGAAACAGAAGAGACTTTCTGCTTAATTGACAAGACAGTGTTCAATTAGGCTGAACCGAACATTAGTACATCACTTTTACTGTGTTTCCCTGGGATTTAATAGCCAACCATTTTATTAACACAAGCCTATCCACTACCACTTACCAGTGGACCATTGCTGGATTACTTCAGTCAATACCTGTCAAGAAATCAAGCCTCTGTAAAATGAAGTTTCCACACAGATTAATATCGGGGTTTTTTTTTAAGTTTGTGTTTATTTTAGATTATTTTGTCTTTTCATTTTAATTTAGATTTGATTTAGTAGAGTTTTTTTTGAAGTTTTGAAATTTTAGGGTTGCCAATGTTCATTTAAAATCTTTTAAAACTGTTTAATGGCGTTAAATATTTCAGCACAGTCTAGTGTTTTTGCAATCTATTGCCATTTTTTCCTGTGCAATGCAGGTGGGTTGTAAAGGTTTCACATTTTTTTTTAATATACATGCATCAAAAACTAATATTAATTTGTTTTAGTTAGGTTTGCAGTAAAGTTTCATTTTATTTTAGTTTAAATGCATTTACTTCAACATTTGGTGCTGATACACCGAAGGAACGTAACCCTGATCATTCACAAGCCTGAAAGGGTCATGCTTATTATATGCAAATTACAGAAGTGGCATCGAACATGTATTTTGCTTTTAGTCCACAGATGCCATGAAGCATCCTGGTGCTTAATCCACGGCTGCGCTGGAAGATGTGGGTTGATGCGCAGTTATCTGTAATTCTCGGCAATGTAGCAGAAATAGCCACATAGTGTGAAAAGCTGATATGTCGGAATATCGCATTTCAAAGAAAACTATTCATTCGATTTGATACACGTTAATGTCTTTCACAGACTGAGACAATTTGGTCTTGTAATGTTAACATGGCCTTTGGTAGTAATTTGCATTTAGCAATGATTGATAGGTTCATTGAGCACATATACATAACCAAATGATCGCTGAAGCATTAATGCCGACAAATTATAGGAAAACTCCCTTGAACGATTGAAAATAAATAATCACGCAAGGACACACATGCACACATTACTTATAGAACAGAACACACTGTTCCTGTTGTTGCTTTTAAATAAGTGAATGTGTAGTTCAAGTGCTCAATCTGGGAATCATCTGTACTGCATGTTTCCCTGCTGATTTTTACTTTGAAGCCGTATGAAAGCACTTTGAAGGAGAGATCAGAGATATAAGCTAACTAAGGATATGAAGCAGCATTAATGAGGATTTTTAAGGAGACTGATTTGTTCTTGTGTGGATGTGCTATTTTTAAAATTAGTGCTCTGTTGGACCCGATGTATGCGAACAGTCATAGAGTCAAGACTGCAGAGGATGGACATAAATCTCTTCATTGCTCTGTGTTTATGTGTGGTGGCACGTCTGTGGAGGTGTTCATGTGGGTGTGTGTTTATGTGAAATATAAAGACAGATAACGTTAGCGAGAAAAGGCCTTCCTTCTTGTTTACTGCTTCGTGTTTAGGATCAATGAATCGCAACAGGATTTACTTTTTCCCAATGCCATGCAAACCAATAGTGCTGCCAATTATATGTATAAATATTAATTACAGTGTTAAAAAATTACCAGGATTTTACAAATCATAAATTATTGTAAAAAGGGTTAGTTAGTATTGTGTGTGTATATATATATATATATATATATATATATATATATATATATATATATATATATATATATATATATATATATATATATGTTAGATGTGATTAATCGCAATTAAACGATTTGACAGCACTAATATATATATATATATATGTCCGGGGTGTGCGGTCCATATAAGCTGCGAATGCTCTGCATACCCAAGCCATTTGTGGACTCGCTAATTAACATTAACACTTTAAATTACTAGAAATTCCCTTGTTTGAGGTGTACCATAAAGCTTACATGATAAAATGTTAGTAATGCATATGTAACTCTCCATCATTTATTTATTTGCCAAACGACGATCAGCCAGTTACGGAGGGTTTCAGGTAAGCACTCTGTTGTTATGTATCGTCATCATTGTCCCACGTTTTCAATGGTTTGCTGACATACGGGTGATTTCATGCACAGGGAAAGCTGTCCAAGGATCGCTCGCGCATGACCAAAAATGTGCTGTTGCTGACAGATCTCGTTCAACAAAAAACGCAATGTATTTGAAACAACACTAATTAGACTAAATCAAGTGAAAAAAGTCATAACTGAAACTATTTTCATAGTATTTCATTTTCTCTATAGAGAAATTAATTTTTAATGAAAACTAAGGCTATAAACTGTTTAAGATCTAAGCAGACCTACTGTAACTATCCAAGGCTGTTAATCGATAGTCTATACGTTTGTTATAGTCAAATCAATTTGCATTATTTCAACTTATTTTTTAGAGAATATTCATATTTTTTATTATACTTGCATTTATTCAAATTATGTTATACTTATATTGTATTTATAATAGGCTACTAATATGTATTATTTTATATATAAAAGCCCCAACACTATTTTCACATATAATTCTCTCTGCATTTTTACCAATTCGCCCATCTTGAGTGACAGATCACTGTTTGGATTGGCGTTATTAAACATGAATGTCACAGTCAGCTTAATCCTGTACTTCAACTGTACCGGGCCGACTAACAATAAGCCTGCCTTCCCATCCATCTCCACAACCCCCAATCCATCCTCACATCATGGCTTGAATCCATTGCAGTGGAAATTGGCCTCACATCATCTCTCATTGGCCGCGCTGCGATCGGAGCTGTGAGGGATGGCTTTGTCTTAGCAGAGGAATACAAGATGAACTGGGTAATGAATGACACTGCAGGCTCATACAGAGCTTGACTATTTAAAGCCACAGTTGGCAGCCCCACGACCTCACTGATTCAACACTGTTTAGGTCAATAGCCTCATTCACTGTCTGTATCTCCTCCATTCAAATGTCACTTTAGGTCAATGGCTTTGGGTCTTGGCAAGGAGCATCTGAAATGTGTGTGCATTGTGTTATGGGGGACATGAGATCGAATCCTGGCTTGCAACATTTTCTGATTCTGTTAATCTTTCTTCTTCCCCTCATTTCCTGTCTTTTCTTCTGGGCTTAATATGTGCCAGAACAAGCCAGATCTAGATTTTAGTTGATACCCCTGGATGCCTCAGAAGGACATTTATGCAATGACTTAACACATATGTTTAATGAAAATGTATGTATATTCTAATAAATGTTGTCAATAATTTGCAATATACCCATAGAAACGGGTAGTTCACCCCCAAATTGTGCAATCTTTTGTCATATAGTTTGCAAGGTATGGTATAGTGCTTATATATTCAGAGGCGGCTCTGATTTTTTTCTTGGGGGTAACAGTTAAAAGGGGGTGCTAAGAATAAAACAATCCCTAATGAAGAAAAAAAAAACCTATTCTTTGTTGTATTAGATACTTTAATTTGAACAAAAAATGATGGATGGATGATAGGGTTAACGGCATTACATGTCTTCCCTCTCTTTTTGGTAGTTTGTATTCCTGCTTTCATAAAGCATGTTGAGCTTGAGTTGACTGCCCCTAACCATGCCCTATTTATGTCAATATGACACAACAAATTTCATTTGTTTTTTTAGCCCAAATCCTAGTCCTGGTATTATTCATGTTATGTAATACTTTCTGCTGTGGAATAACTGAGCTTTTTAGCAAAACTCATTCTTCATTTGGAGCTGCATTTTAAGCAGTTCAGCAGAGTGAAAGTTCATGGCATAGTTCATTTTTCAGAGGCTGAATAAGCAGTATGCCTACTGATATGATTAGTTTATTAAGGTTTAATGTTCACATACTACCTCAATTAACTTATCTAGAGTTTGTCTATGCAGTATTTGATGCAAGACTCAAGACTTTATGATTCTATTAAAGGGAAATCCACCTGGCTTTAAAGAGCTTAAGCATTTAAAGCGCCATAAAACATAACTGCAGCTTATATTGTATAGTGCTTTTGTGTGGACACTAACATTTTTATCTTTTCTTGATGTGAGCAGGACTTTAATATGAGGCCGTATCACCACAATTATATTTGTGGAGGTATAAATGTAATTACAAATGGCAGTTCAGAGATTATATTTCTCTTATTGTTATGTTTGTTTTATACTGTCATTTTTGTGATTAATGTTACTGTTATTATCCTCTGGTGTAATACATAGATGATGGCTTTTTAATTGATTTTAAGTAGGCGAATGGCTGTGCATTCCTTACCAAATTGTCTATATAATTGTCAAGGAAAAAATAACAGCTTTAACCAGCAAAGATTTCTGGTCTTAACTGATTTGAACTGGTCTAGCTGGTTTTCAGATCATTTAGCAGATCAGTCAGCTGGACCCCCAGCCCGCTGACCCGCTTGATCCGTCAGATCAAGTGTTTCAGTATCTCCAGTTCTGATGTATTCAGAGGTCTGTTTTAGGATGATTGTTGTTGTAGCTTCTACTCTTTACTGTTGTGATTGGGAACATTTCAAGCCTGCCATTTTCATTCCATATTTGAATTTGTGTCTATTGTGACGCTACACTGCTGACGGTCGTGACAAGCTAAATCAGTTACTGGTTGTGATTTTCTTTTCATTTTTTTTTTCTCAGAATGAAGAATGTAGTTTAAGGAAATCCATCTAGCACTCTGGGCGTCCATTTGCACTGTATCTGAAGCAGTTGCTTGAGAGTTTTTTTTTTTTTTTTAATCTCCAAAAAACATGCACTTTTTTTTTTTTTTTTAGCCCTGATTTATAGTACAGGAATGTTGTTTATCTGTTTTGATGGGGACTGGTGGAAGGCCAAATAGGAGCAGTCGTGCATACAGTCCAGGCAAATAAAGCACAGACTGACAGGGTTAGCTATTGATCCCTCGACAATAGGAGCCGGGTCATGGTTCTGCTGGAGAAGTATGGATCTGACAGACTTTCGTGCAGTAGGTTGTGGTGTGTTTTCCAAACATGGGTAACATGCCAAATGAGCAGTCTGTCCCACTGCTGAGTTTATTTATCTTTGCACAGCAATTCCAGATGTGAGAGAAAGGCTTAAATATGCATGTTGCAGTAACTGAGGTAAGTGAATAACAGAGGCATCAACAAATTTTCAAAGTCAATTTTCTGTGTTGACCCTTGACATTACAAGACACTCTAAAATGCCACAATGACTTACAAGAAGTTGCGTTGTGCAGCTTGATGCTTGCAGTCTACATAAGGGGCCGTTCACTAAGAATGTGTTCTTGTGTTTATAAAGGTGAGATGCAGCACAACAGAATAAAAAAGAACACAAGTATTTGAGATGTTTTAGCTTAACATAAATGTGGCGCTCTTGTGAAAAAGAAGTACACGTTAGCATGCTTTTAAACAGTGCTTATTGCAGAAATTATATAGTGTACTTAAAAAGAATACACTCTCAGTAAGTGTGAACAGTTTAAATATAGTTTAAATGTATATTTAATGCAATTAGTTGAACTTTAGAGTACTTTTTTGAACCACTTAAGTACATCTTTATATGTAATCTTATAATGTATTCTATTGTCTTTGAAATGTAAAATGTACTGCTGAATTTACTGACAAGCATTTAAGAAGACTTTCTATTTTTTTTCTATTGAAAGACAGAGGTCACTCTTCCACCGGAAGTATTTGCATACTGCTGTTACCGAAGCCAGTCATTAAGTTAGAAATATGGATATTTGTCTTACAAAAACACATCGCTTAATGTCAGGAAGCTTTTATTAACCCCCTGGAGCCGTATGGATTACTTTTAGGATGGATGGATGTACTTTTTTGGGCTTCAAATAAACAATGTATCATTCACTCCCATTATTAAGCTTGGAAGAGCCAGGATATTTTTTAATACAACTCCGATTGTGTTTGGCTGATAGAAAAAAGCCATATACACCTAGGATGGCTTGAGGGTGAGTAAATTATGGGATAATTTTCATTTTTGGGTGAACTAACCCTTTAAGTGCTTATTTTTCATAAGGGGAGAATAAAAGCAATGAGATGCAGAGCAATCTTCAAAGATGTCTGTCTGTTACATGTTTACATAGAAAAACAAAAAGCGGTGCAGTGGAACGTAAAGATGGTGATTTGGAAAAGTCTAAGCTCATGTGAAGGGCATAGGAGACTCAACTCACAATTGATTTTTAGAGATTTAAGTTAGTTTTCTACTGAGCTAATAGCACAATACAAATACGGGATCAATATTTTTCAACACATTCAACATAATACTTTTCAGTACTGAACATTTAAAACTATATAATCAACTTGCGTCTTCCACTGATTTTTATTTCTACTAAGCTCATCACAGTGCATTCTGGTGAAGAATGGAAGGCATGGACTATCCATTCTGGAAAGATTTCTTGACCTGGCCAAGTGAATGGCTTTCACATTTTGGAGTGATAAGGAAATAAGATGTCCAAATTGGATGTAGCCAGTCACATCAGTCTGAGTGCGGTGTATGGTTAGATAATGAATTGCAGGTAGCAGGGCACCAAGCCAGTGACTGACTGCACTAGCTAGAAACAGTGTTATGAATATGATTCTGGCAGCAACTTCCAGGGCAGAAACTCAAGTAAAGATGTAATGTGAAAATAACGTTTCGGTTACGTATGTAACCCTCGTTCCTTGAGGAGGGAACAGAGACGTTACGTCCGTGACTGACAAATGGGGGTTTCCCTATTCGTCAGTCACTGACATAACTCGGAGTGACTGAACGAAAGGGAACTGGAGATTATTAAGTCAAACAATGTCAAGGGTTTTGGATGCACTTGATGGATTGTGTAGTAAATGCAGTTTTGTTGGCGATGAATGAGTTGCTTTAACCCACTCATAGAAAAATAAAGGCCTGGACCAGGAGCTGAATTAAAATTGTGTCATTGAAGGACCTGGTTGTATTTCTGTTGTGTAAGCAACATGATTCAGCAGTTGCCATAATGTGCTTTACAAAACCAGGTCACCTGTAATAATGCAGGGGTTTTGCATACCTGGAGGCTGCTACTCTGTACCTTTAACTAAAACGATAAGACATTTACTATGTACCAATTCAGCTGCTTATACTACACCCTAAAAGTATGTACTTTTTGTGTGAAGGAAAAGTAGATACTTCTGAGTGTGTAGCATAAGAGTAGGCATACTATCACATCGTAATTGCTAATGGCCAAACCTATCTGCTTTGCTATTGTGATATCCGTATCTTTATAAAGGTTCACAGTGTTGTTGCAGATGGAATGTATTACAGATTACATTGAGTAATTTTTCGTCAGGTTAGAAGGTTAGGTCGTGTTTGTTGTTCTGAACCAAATCTTTCTCCTAAACACAATGGGTTGTGGGCAATATCAGCCGTCAGAGTGTGCACAGATCAACACTTCGAAAATCTACCAGAACTAGAACACCATCTGGAGACATTTGGCATACTCTTTTCAACATACTATGCTTTGGGACACACTTATTGTAATCTCATAGTATTTAGGATAGGTAGTATGCACATTGAGATGAAGGGATTGAGATGGTTAGGCCTTGGGAGGAAGAGAAGCTTATTTTTTGTGGTTGAGTTTGTTTGACATGTTCATATCTTATCTAAAATTGCTGAAGTGGTATCAAAGAAGATAAATGAAATGAGACAAAGATAATGACATGGGTTGGCATTGTTATAAAAGTGATAAGTGATGCTCCTTACATAGGCTGTCTTAGAAAGCAGCATTAATCTTAATTCAATGATGTTACTTATCCTCCATCAGGGAACCTAATAAGTAAATGATTTGCTCTACATAGGCAGCAACTGAACTCACAATTTCAATACAGTTTGACATTAGCATGTTGCTAATCTAGCATCATAATATTCTAATAAGCATAGAAAAATGTACCCATAACATAATGGGTAAATAAATACCATTTTCACACTTTTCAGTTTTGAATGATGTTTATTTATAATTCATTTAAAATGCATTACACTCACCCCGTCTGCCATCTTGGATTTATTGTTTCACTGTCAGTTAAGGCCCATTCATACCTATAACAATATTATCGTCCACACCAACTGATTATAACCTGCTGTTTATTATAAGGCATCATAAAGGCTAAGTTTTATAATTATAGGCTAAATGTAAATAGCAACTAAAAATAATTTCTTTGCACTAAATAAAATAGTGTTAAATTATATTTTGTTAATTAATTAAATTATAAATTGTAAATAGTGATAGATGCTATTTACACTAAGTGAAAATTGCAGAATTTTCTTTGCACTAAGTGTAAATTGTTGCTACTTATTGTCCTTGTTTTGGATGGGCCTTTAGGGACAATGCATTTTGGGATTTTCCCCTCTAAGTGTATGTGTGATTATATCTTAAAATTCTGAATTCTAAAATTCCAAACTAGATATCTACCATAGGCAACATAATTCAGATGACTAGAACATAATTTGTGTTGGGAGCGTTCCAATGATTACTTAAAATTCATCTTTAGGCAGCTCACTAGGTTTTGGAACAGAGCGCATGTGATGACAGAAGCAGGTGATTTGTTGTAAACATAGAATAATGGAGTGAGAGTAGACAAACCATGAAAAATACCTAGAGACTGTGGAGATCAACAGTGGTTGAGCAGAACAGACATGTCCAGAACAATGGACCATTTAAGAATCATTCTTCATTTTTTAACCAAAACCTCTGTTTGGGGATACAGCTGGGTGAAAATATCACAATAGATGAGGAAGAAGACCCATACAAGACACAAAAGGCATATGAGGCACTTGGGCATCAAATCATTTGGCTTGTTCAGCTCAGAGGCTCTTTCATGCATAGATGTGAAGCTGGATCGATGCGACACATCAAAATGTTTGAAGTCTCCACTCTGTTGTTTTTCCTCCACTGCATCTGATTTGTCTGAGAGATTTGGATAGGCTCTCACAGGGAGAAAGCAAAGAACAGATCGATTTTAACATGGGTACCCTGACCCACTTCTCTGCACTAACATAACCCTGACTAGGAGGAGCAAGATATTTGTAAGGACTTCAGATGGAGATAGAAAATATTAAGTTAACTAATGTGTTAGTGGACGGATGTATTTGGTGATAGAGCAGAAACCTGAGTTTTGTGGCTTTTAATATAATGTGTCATCATTCACTCAAGCAATTATTTCAAAAGCAGTGATTCATTCATGAACAAAAAAAGTGACTGGCTGAAATCACATACTTACCTACTATATACTGTAGTTACAGAAAAACTGTGTGAACATTCATTACATTCATACTACACACATTCACACTCTACAGAATGTATTTTTCAATGGTCGGAAAGTAATTACTTACTCAAAAGAAGTAGCTATTAAAGAAACACGCCGACTTTTTGGGACTTTGGCTTATTCACCGTATCCCCCAGAGTTAGATAAGTCCATACATACCATTTTCATCTCCGTGCGTGCCTTAACTCTGTCTGACGCACCCACCCAGGGCCGTGCACAGGGGGGTGGCCCGGTGGCTAGAGCCACTGCCCATCTGCCCTCATCGACTGAGGTGCCCCTCTTCCCCACCCCCCGCTCAAAGCATTCCACTGATTCCGCTAATCCGCTCCAGGTTTTCCCGCTCACTCCGCAGCATCACTCACAGTATAGGAAGGTATGCTATACCTTTTACGCATTAAAAGGTAGGCTATGCAAGACAGTGGTTGAATCTACAAAAAAAAAAAAAAATGTATTTATGTCGGTAATGTTTTGCTCTTGGTTTTCTACTAGTGCTAACAACTTGTACAACATCCACATTCTTAGAATTAGCTGCTTGTCTAATCAAATTATTGTACTCTCGATCAGATCTAATACAAATAACAAATTTTTCTGTTGTTGGCACACTTTGTAGACAAGGTAAACTGGGTAAACCAAACCCTGGGTATTTTTGAGAAAATGAAAGCTCAGACTAGCCTGGGTTTCCCCATACTGCCTTGCTCGCAGAGCGATTTTATTCACGCTGCTAGGCAGTCTGGACACCATGGACCAAATTTCCCCCTGAAAAAGGGAACCAATCACAGAACGGGGAGGGAGCAGCAAGACGATGACGACACCGAAGCAGTTTGTTTATATCTATGGATCCAACATGGCATCAGACTCGACGTTACCTTCTACCCTCATGTTTATCTTGCACAAACGGTAATATTCGCTAAACGCCATCGTGTACAAATAAATCATTTGATAGACATTCATAGCGCCCAATAAACGGCTCTGGGCATTCGTAAACCACGCCTCAAATACGAGAAAATGAACACGTGGTTCCCAGACCAAGTCTCAAATGAGACTTGGTCTGACGTTAGCCAGGCTAAGCTCAGACGGGCGAATCTAGAAATCTTCCCCTTATGTGGTCATACGGGGAAAGGTTACCTCCCCTTTCTCTGCTTGGCCCGCCCATGATTAAATGAGCTGCGCGAGCGCGATATTGGTTTTTCCTCGAGAGACATCATGGCTTGCAAATGAGCGAAGATTGGCAGTTGCTCAGTGTTTGGATGTACAAATGAACACAAAAGTATTTTTTTAGTTCCTTCATCCGAGCCTCTGAAGAACCAGTGGGTTATGTGAATTTCTGATGTGTAATTGTTCAAGTTCAGACAGATAATCTTTCTCTCAAAGTCGTTCAATACTGTTTATGCATCAGTAAATTAAGCCAGTGACTAAACGATCAACTTCACGTCGTTTCTCTTAGTAGAATGAAAATAATCTTACTTAAACTGTGATTAATATATATACAGAAAGTGATCAAAGAACAGTCCCTTTCCAATCGCCCAAGCTGTCAATCACACAGTGCAAGTTTATCTGGACACTTGCCAAAACTCGTTATGAAATCAATGATGCTGTTACGCTGCACAACGAAGCTCTTATTGTACTTACCTCATGTTTGCATTGGTGAAAGCATTAGTCAGAGTGCAGAAACTGTTGCAATGATAAGATCTTCATTCACGCGATCAACAGACTGTCATCTGCTCAATGCTCATCACTGCAACCTTTTATGTGATGGGAATAGATCTAAATACTTAAAAAACTTCTCACGATTCGTTAATCTCGATAGCTGTAATAGTAAAAACGTATAATAGCTGTAATAGAAAAGTATTCGAGAGAGTTCCACATGTAATGCTAGCTGTTTCATATGCAAGCATGTCAGCCAATCACAGCAGTGGGCGTTTACACTGAAGTCTCACAGCAGCCAATCACAGCAGTGGGCATTTACTCTGAAGTCTTACAGCCAATCACAGCAGTGGGCGTTTACACTGAAGTCTCACAGCCAATCACAGCAGTGGGTGTTTACACTGAAGTCTCACAGCCAATCACAGCAGTGGGCATTTACACTGAAGTCTCACAGCCAATCACAATAGTGGGCGTTTACACTGAAGCCTCACAGCCAATCACAGCAGTGGGTGTTTACACTGAAGTCTCACAGCAGACACGCCCCTTCAAACAGAGCGTTCAAATTAGAGGCTAAAATCAGGCTAGGAAATATGCTTTTTCTAAATTATAACAACTTTTGATACCAACATAGCAACATTATAAGGGCACCCCAGGAAACATTCTAAAATAATAAAATAATCCATGCAATGGGATCTTTAAGATCTTTTAGGACATGGTACCAAATAGAAAGGTTGTGCTGTAAAAAGAAAAGGTAAATACCAAAATGTAAAACGGTGAATAGTTTCTGTTATTATCACCAATGTGTAATTGTGAATCATAAAAAAATAGGTTATCAAGATCTTTCAGGACATGGTACCAAATAAAAAAGTGTTGCTGTAAATGGAACAGGTAAATATAAAAATGTAAAACAGCAAATAGTTTGTTATTATCAGCAATGTGTAATTGTGATGTTCTATCAAAACATCTACAATAAAGTCTACAATGTATTTGAGTTTGTGCTGTCTTCTCTTTTAATTGTATATTTTGTAATAACTGGATAATTTATGTTAACAAGCAGCCACCCCCATAGTGCCCCTTTTTTTGGTTTAGGCCACTGCCCCTCAAAATGTCTGTGCACGGCCCTGCACCCACCGCTCTAGCCTAGCTTAGCACAAAGACTGGAGGTAAACGGCTCCAGCTAGCATACTGCCTAGAGCCCTGCACGGGGCAAAACATCCAGCCCTAACCAAGACCTGGCCCGTGGTGTTCAAGCCTTAATCCGGCCCCAGCCCGAAAACATCTGCAATTTTTCAGCCCGAACCCGACCCGAGACCAACATCAATATCACTTTGAGCTCTCTCTGACGCGCGCTCTCTGGTGCGCGATGTCTCTGCTAGACGCACACACATGCACACGCGCACTACGAGGTAAAATTTTATTATAGGCCTCAAACATAACTACCACCACCGACAATTATGCCCACAAATATTAATACAGACTGTCCATTACAGAGAAGCATAAGCATGCAGTAGAGAATATTATATAGCCAAATGTGATCCAGCAGTAAATTAAGATTTACGGCCTACCTTTTTTTGATGTCAAGTGACTTTACTGAAGAACAACGTTTCAAAGAACTCTTCGCCAACTGGCTAACGTTAAATAATAATAAAATATAATAAAGAAAAAAAAATATGTTGAACTGAGTAGGCTCATTCACTGTTTACTCGTGATCGTTGAGAAGAAAAAGAATAGCATCTACTGTTGAAGGCTTCAGGCTCGGTAATCAAATCAAAACTCTTTCAAAATGCAGCTTTTCCTGAAGTATTGGGAACTTTTAGTAACTCCTTATGCTCCAACTTCTCCCCGTTGCTCTGCATGGTCAACTGTCACCATTGCACGTGCGTCGAGTTACTTGAGTAATCGCATATTGCGTTGCATATTTATAATATTATCAATATAAAAATATTTCATACCGTAGACTGCGCTCTGCACGTATACTATGGGCACGATGAAAGGAGAAAAGCTAAATGAGCCCGAGTCCGACCAAAGCCCAATCTGTAAAAAAAAAAAAAAAAATTGACCCGACTGCTCCCAATAAGTGACAAAATAACGCCAACATTTTCCTATTTACATGTTGTGATTTGTATAGTCACAGTGTGTACAAATAACATGGTCATATATTCTCAGAAGGCGAAGCACTGCTACTTGGGCGGAGTGATTTGCTCGCAGCGCCTGAGAAGCCCCGTGGTGAGGAGCAGAGTTCGCTCAGAATTGGAGTAAATCACTCCGCAGAAGTAGCAGTGCTTCGCCTTCTGAGAATATAGTTCCCAGTATGTATAAGGTTAGAAGATGGTTGTGTCTCATGTGACCTTGTTATTCATACAAGCTGTGACTATACAAATCACAACATGTAAATAGGAAAATGTTGGCGTTATACTAGACTAGCTGTGGGTGCGTCAGACAGAGTTACAGCACGCATGGAGATGAAAAAGGTATGTATGGGCTTATCTAACTCTGGGGGATAAGGTGAATAAGCTAAAGTCCCAAAAAGTCGGCGTGTTCCTTTAAGAGTGTATGCAATTTTGTTCGCAGCCTCTTATCTATGAGTGAGCCATTGAATCATTCACTCAACAAATCATTCGTAAACCCTGATTCATTCAGGAATGAAACCAGTTTCATTCCTCAGAGATATGAACGATTGATTTTGTTGTTGCTTGGAACTATTTTCAAACTATTTCACTTGTAATCGTGCTATGGGCAAAAACAACTAAAATCCCTGAAAATATCTTCTTTTGTGCAAGGATAAACAGTCCATACCATTATATGCATCAGTACAACCTGCTGAACAGACTTGTTCGTCTATCCCTCATAGCCTCATTTTCATTTCTGTTCGATTAAACATGATGTCTATTCTAGAACACAATCATCTCAGTCTCCTTTTAAGTAAAAATATTTCAAGTTTACTCTATACTATGAGGAGAAATGTTTCTCTCTGGGGTGAATCAATAAATCTGAACATGCCCCCCTCGCTGTTGGAAGATGAATCTAACGTAATAAGGCCCAGTAATGGCCCTCAACATCAATAAGTCTGAAATTCAATAGAGATTGGACCATTTCAATTGCTTTCTTGGCGAAAAGTGCAGAGCCCTTTTGTTTTTCAGTGTCAATCATTAGTCTCAAAGTGGCTCAGTACTTTGTCCTTCAAGCCAGCATCAGGAGAGCCCTTTCATTCTCAAGTATAGGGTGACTCCATCATTTTCCAATTGAGAGGCATAGATTTAGGCAGTCCATGTGCAATGAAAGCAGATTTTAATCTTTAGTCACAAAGCAACTGGATGTTTGAATAAAACCTGTACTCTATGCCATCAGATTTTGGCATTTCTTCTCACTATTAAATAAATAAGTACAATTTGCAAATAGACACATTCATATTCTTGACATTTCTGAAGACCCAAGAATATCTGAATCAGAAATGATAAATAGTCACAAAGTACCACTGTACACTATGAATCCTAAGATAAATGCTAGCTGCCTGTCTTTGGTTCAGTGCCAACTAGAGCTGCACAATTCTGGATAAATTAAGAATCCCTTTTTTTGTTTGTTTGTTTCAAAAAGAGATCACGATTCTCCTACAATTCTGAACAGACAACTAAACAAAATAGCATGCAATTTACTAGAGGTTCTGACTAAATATTTTAATAATTTAAATGTTTCTTTTTTTTTTATGGTTTGAATGAATAATTCAATGACTCACATATTAATACTTCACTTGTTTCATTACTGGATGAATCAGTTTTTTTTTCTTAAATGAATGATTCAATACATTTTTTAACAGTCACTTGTCGCCACCGTGGCATAACGATGTAATCGATACAATCATTATTGCAAGCACCAATCGTTACATCAAGTATCAAGACATCCTTACTATAAACTTTTATCCCAGTACTTCTGTGAATATTTGTACCACGGAAATAACAATACTGTGTGGTGGAAAAGAGGAAAGTTTGTGAAGCTGTTTCATAGCTAGCCTAACTGCTTTCTCTGGGTCAGCGGCAGTGGCAACGCATATTTGAATGTTCCGGAAAAAGAGCCTTCCATAGCAAAGAGAAGCATTAAAATATATGAATTCCCCACAGGCCTGAAGAGCATTGGACTAAGATTCATTACCACACAAACTGACTTTTAAGTGTTAGATTTCTTATATATATATATATATATATATATATATATATATATATATATATATATATATATATATATATATATATATATATATATATATATATATATATATATATATATATATATTTGATAATGAATCTCAGTCCAATGCTTTTTTTGTGTGTGTACATGAAAAACTGTTAGCAGTGCTCATTTTAGGGTTCTCTCTGAGAATAGAGAATCTAAAAGGACTTTTCTAACCCTTGGAGGCAGACAGGCTGTAATTTGAGCAGTGAGCGGTCTGCTCAGGTATAATAGAGGAGTCCTGGCGAGAAGTGAAATGTGCTTTATCTTGATGCCAGAGCACTTTCTGCCCAAACAATCCAAGAAAGCCTTTTCTAAACTCAAGACATATGAAAACACAAAACAACCCTATCCTTTTGGTTTAAACACATTATCAGGCTGAGTACTTCATTTGAAAAATAAGAAAGATGGAGAAAAGTCTGTCTAAAACTAGGATGGGGGGGGAGAGAAAAAAATCATTACAATCAAACAAAAAGGAAGAGTGCAATGTGCTAGGAAATTACAACTAATACACTAAAAGTGAGTGAACAAATTATGGAACAAATAAGACAAGCATTATTTGCTTCATTGGCTGGTTAATGCAGTAGAAAGAGAAGGAGGCCCAGTTTCAGAGTCTGTCGTCCTGCTATAAAGTTGTAGCTGTACGTGAGGGAATAAGAGATACTACTATTGATTGGGTCTAAGCAATTTCAATTCCTGAACACATGGGATGTCCATCAATTGTCACTTTGACCATGAGCGTCTAGGAGGATGTAGCTGAAGAACATGAATGTTTTATTTCCAAGAGACTATGGCCGAAAAGAATCAAATTTAAAACATATTACACATATCACACTGGTCAAAATGGATGGAGTAATAAAAAAATAAAATAAAAAACTCTCCCACTCAGACATCATCATCATCAGAATCAAAAACATATCACACAATGATCTGCGAATCATTTGGTTTTTAGCAACCAGTCTGTAATAATAATAATAATAATAAGAAAAATATCAAATGTAACTATACATTAATTTACATCGGACTGAAGATGAAACAAACACTGAGAGGGAACTTTGCCTCTGCATTTGAGAAGTTTCACTAAATGCCACTGATGAGCAATGAGTTTCAAATTGAAGGTTCATTCACTGTTTTTGTTTTGTATTTACTCATGGCAAAGAGTAATCCTTGATTTTTTTCACAGAAACCCGTACAAGAATTTATGTATTATAGGAGCTTTTGCATTACTGTAAATACTTTGGAATAAACTTAGCTTCTGTCAAACTTTTGTCAAGTATTTATTTCATTGGACATTGGTGGTTTTGCTTTGAAAAACAATGGTTAATGTATTGCAGAATATAAAACATCTTGCCTGTTTGTCATATTGTGCAATAGTTAAAGTAAGAACTGGGAGCTTGGAAAGTTTTATGAAGTTTTATGACTTCCAGGTCCTATTCTTTGAAGTATTAATATCTTGTTGGGAACCCAGCTGGTACATCAATATTTTTTGCACCTCTCCATTTGATTCCAGCAGTGAGAACAGATGTAATTAGACATGTAAATCACAGCAGGGTCTTTAGCGGTATGCTAATTAAAGGTGCATTTACAAAGAAGGGAGGGTGTATGAATTAAATACACTCTGCATGCTGCTGGGAGTGTATCTAGTAGGCTACTACATTCCACAGAGACCCACTTCTAACTGTACTTTCTGTCTGACTCGAACTTTAGAGTGCACTAAAGGGCACTTGAACAACCGTGTTTGCCAATTGGATTTTGAAGGAAAAGATTTTAAGACTGGAGAGAATGTCTGCAAAATACAATAATGAATAATGAAGACTGCCAACTTTTGTAATCACGTTTAATAGTAGGGTTGTTTGAGAACAAGTTCTTTTACGTAGCTACCTTGATATAATTTCACTGACCACTTGTTTAGTCTCCTGTAAATCCTCAATGGTCCAAAAATCACACTCCACAAATGTATATTTAATAAAGTATGTTCATGATTGAATTGGATTGGATTGGATTTTGTCATGCTTTTATTCAGCAAGGACACATTCAATTTATCAAAAGTTACAGTAAAGATGATGTAACCAAAGATTTCAAATAAATGCTTTTCTTTTAAACTTTCAATTTGTCAAAGAATACTGAGAGGGGAATGTAACACAGTTTCCACAAAAATATTAAAGGGATACTTCAGGATTTAGCATTAAGCTTTGGATTAGTAGAAAACCTGTAGTATTTTCGAATTACCGTGCTTTCCACCCTCATATCCCCCTGAGAGGAGAGATTTGTGTATTTCGTCATTTTGCGTCATCGGAGGATTTTCTGTCCAGAGGCTAAAGACTACAGCCAGTAGTAGGGGCTGTTCCGCATGTGTTCAGCCCGCCCATAGAGGGTGGGATCTCACTCACAGAATGTACACACAGTGTCAGCCGTCTTTCTTTGGAAGCTAAGCTTGAAGGCTCTTGTTCTGCGGAGAAAGCTGAGTAGTAGGAGAAAGCTGAGTAGTAGGGGTTACCATCCTCCTTTTCCCGGACTTGTCCGGCGGGCGAGATCGTTCAAAATGTACGGGATTCAGCTTTTGCTTTCTGCGGTCGCCATTCATTGTTTACATGCACACCTCTTGTTTCAATCTAACTGAATTCATTCCGATTGGTGAATCTGAATGTAGTGTTTACATGAACGCTAAACAAGTGATCGGTTGATGTGCGTTTTAACATTGCTAAGAAAATTCCCGCACCTCCGTGAGAGACACGAGACCGGCGTGTCTCAGGAATGACGCCACCGGCCTCGCGCCGTTCTCCCGTGGCCGTCAGCCTCGTCCTCGCCACAGTAAAAATGATGAATGGCGACTGTAGAACGCTAAAGCCGAATCCCGGACATTTTGGGCGATCTCGAAATCCCAGGCAAACTCGTCACGGAGACTCACTGGTAGCCTAACCTTGTTGTTTTCAACTGTGCTCTCTAACCGGTAGGCGTGGCCTCCTAGGGCAGTGAAGCAAGTGCATTCTGGGAGTTGTTGTCTTTCATCCACATAAGCCAAAAATACATTTTCTGGCTTTTCTCAGTCAAGAAAGCTCCAAATTAAAACATTTCTTCACATTTCTTCTACATAAATGACCTATTTTAAATACACATTCATCTTTCCAGAGGTGAAGTATCCCTTTAATCACTAAAACTATTTTCAACATCGATAATAATAAATGTTTCTTCAGCACTGAATTAGCATATTAGAATGATTTCTGACACTGATGGCTGGAGTAATAGATTTGCTAATGCCATCACATAATTAAATTACATTTTGAATAAATAAAAACAATCATTTTCATTTAAAAAAATGCAGCCTTGGTGAGCATTCTATATTCTATGACCCCGAGGATTTATAAACAGTTGTTCATTCATAAAATGTTTTAGATGCTGTCAATATGTTATTAATGTATGCATTAGTGTCTGCAAATGTATGAAAATGTGTGCTGGAACCAACTACTAACGAGATCATGCACAGTTCTGTTATAGACTGTTCAGAATAAGATAGCCAACCAAACAGCAAAGAAATGACTATAAATGAAAAGGACAGAGGACTATGTGTGTGGTTGGACTGGTGATGTTTGTGGGTGTTGAGAAACAGCCACTGTGTCTGTTCACTTGTTCGGCCACTGCTCCCAGATTTCCTGTAAACTTGTCTGACAATGTTTAAAATTCTCTGCAACAACAAAATACACAGACAGACAATGAAAGGCTGAGATATAGAGGGAGATGACTATAAGAAGACATTTAAGTGTTTGTGGAAGCTCTTTTGCTCCAGAGAGGATGTCCTGTCTGCTGCCTGACCCCCAGGATGCCTCTGAACCACAAACATGCTGTGGTCACAGTCAGCAACGATGACTAACTAATGGACAAGAGAGAGAAAGAATGAAAGACAGCAAAAGAAAGAGAGATGGTCATGGTTTCCCCTTATCTTGAAGAAAAAGCATTGATGTGTAAAGCTGAAGATGCCTCTGAACATGCACAGACTCAAACGCTGTCCTTTGTGAATTGCAGCTGGCCTCTTCAGGCATAAACACACATGCACAAACTTTCCCCACTTTTTCACCCCTAGGCAAAACTATAGACTGACTGCATTTCATTTTTCCATGTAGTTTCATGTTGGCTTGATGCTGTTGTGTTTTTCTGCCAAGGTCACGACTGGCTGATTTCCACACAAACTGTCAGATGACCC
Organism: Scardinius erythrophthalmus; assembly: GCF_964197995.2. NCBI lineage: Eukaryota > Metazoa > Chordata > Actinopteri > Cypriniformes > Leuciscidae > Scardinius > Scardinius erythrophthalmus. The sequence goes on from NC_138240.1 coordinate 21,745,751, forward strand.
CTCACTCCATCAGCAGCTGCCTCAACGATGACTACCAGGCCTGCCTTGCGTCTTACACCAGACTCATTGGTGAGCTAAAGAATGTTTTTCATAATTCTGTTTGATATATACATGTACAACATTAGTAAATGCAGTGAATTTTCATAGGCTATTTATCTAGACACCAAACAAAATCAACATAACTTTTCCGAATAGCTTTTAAAATAAAATACAATTAATACATTATTATTTTTACATATACACTACTTTTCAAGCGTTTGGGGTCAGTGCTATTTTTAAAGAAATTAATACTTTAATAATTAATCATTTTATTCAGAAAGGATGCATTCAATGAATCAAAAGTGACAGTAAAGACTTTTACATTGATACAAATAATTTCTATTTCAAATAAATGCAGTTCAAATTTCTTTTCTTCAAAGAATCCTAAAAAAAATGATCAAGGTTTCCAGAAAAACATTAAGTAACTATTTTCAACATTTATAATAATAAGGAATGTTTATTGAGCATCAAATCTGAATTTCTGAAGAATCATTGGACACTGAAGATTGGAGTAATTATGCTGAAAATTCAGCTTTGTATTGAAGTAAGACACTGCATTTTAAAAATATTAAAGTAGTGCACGAACTCCATCGCACACCTGTAAGTAATAGGTGCGTAGGACAATAAGGCCAGATAGGTCGTTTCAACATATAAGGAACTCCCGCACACTATCTTAACTTGCAATTTTAAATTAATTTTTTATTAATGCACAACGTTTCGGTCACACGACCTTCATCAGGAGTACTTAAAAATATTAAAGTAGAAATAGAAGTTGTTTAAAACTGTAATAATATCTCACAATATCGCAGATTTATAGTAGTTTTTGATCAAATAAATGCAGCATTGGAGAGTGTAAAAGACTTAAAAAAACATACCGACACCACACTTTTGAACTGTAATTTATTGTATAATATACAAAAAAATTCAATCTGAAGAGAACGTGAGGGTTAAAAGCACTATTAATATTTTATCAAACATTGTATAACTTTAAATATGTATAATATTATTAATATTAATTGATTAATGATTCAATTATTAATATTAATATTAAATGTTTAAAAAAAACATTGTGCGCATCTAAATCAAATATAATTAACTACGCGGAACCAGTATTTGATACAGTGCTATGCATAAGGTTAGACACCCATACTAAAGTTGACTAAAAAGAGGAATAAAAAATCATCTTTTGGAAACTGAACTTAATGCCTTAATTTAAAAAATTAGGAAAAATCCAACCTTTAAGGACACCAATTTTCTTTGTGAATGAATAATGTATCGTAAATAAATAAATGTTCTTCCTTAAAATACAGGGTGCATAAGTTTGGACACCCCTATGTTAAATTCCCATAGAGGCAGGCAGATTTTTATTTTTAAGTATTAAAAAAAATAATAATCATTTTAGGATACTATACATCCTGATAAAGTTCCCTTGGCCTTTGGAATTAAAATAGCCCCACATCATCACATAGCCTTCACCATACCTAGAGATTGGCATGGTTTTATTTCAGTTAGCCTAATAGCTGGTTTGATTTGCATACGCTGATTTCACGCAGCCGTTATTTTGAAATCGAAAGCGAGGCTCCGGTGGGAAGAAAACCGGAAGTGTCGCCTTTAATCATAGGAGAGGCGTGAATGCGATGCCGTATTGTTGTGTTTAATGATGTTTTGTCAATTCTAAAACTGTACATACATTTCTTTCATACTTTAGACTATATACAGTGAAATTCATTTATAAATAAAATATTTTTTTTTATATTATTCAGAAAATAAAAAAAGAAGCAGGAATGAACTATATAAATATCCTATATTGGATATTAACATCCAAAAGTGTAAATTGCAAATTGTAAATTGGTAGTCCAAAGCCATTGTTGTTTATCTTTACTTCCGGGGTTTTTCCCACCGGAGCCTCACTTTCGATTTCAAAATGACGGCTGCGTGAAATCAGCGTATTGAGAGATGATCTTATGGAAAGTACTCCATGCCAATCTCTAGGTATGGTGAAGGCTATGTGATGATGTGGGGCTATTTTAATTCCAAAGGCCAAGGGAACTTTATCAGGATGCATAGTATCCTAAAAAAAAAATGTAAAAAAATACTTAAAAATAAAAATCTGCCTGCCTCTATGGGAATTTAATATAGGGGTGTCCAAACTTATGCACCCTGTATTTTAAGGAAGAACATTTATTTATTTACGATAGATTATTCATTCACAAAGAAAATTGGTGTCCTTAAAGGTTGGATTTTTCCTAATTTTTTTAATTAAGGCATTAAGTTCAGTTTCCAAAAGATGATTTTTTATTCCTCTTTTTAGTCAACTTTAGCATGGGTGTCTAAACTTATGCATAGCACTGTATATATTTTTCATTGATCAAGACGATAAATAACAAAAAGATAAAGAAATTGTTCGAAATGTTACCTCTGAAAATGAGGTAATGTTGATGCCTGTGTTCATTTCCTAATTCAATGTGATATACATTATTAGTTACTAGAATGACATTTTTTTTTTTTGATTTGTTCTCCCTATAGGTACGGACATGACTCCTAACTACGTGGACTCAGGTCACTCAAACTTCACCATCTCCCCCTGGTGTTCCTGCAAAGGCAGCGGGAATCAGGAAGAGGACTGTGAGAAGTTTCTACAGGACTTTGTGGAAAACACCTGTCTCCGTAAGTCTTTCCTCTTTTGTTATTAAAGTGTTCCATCTGTAATGTCTTTCCCGTCCAGCTTCAATCACCTCTTAGCTTTCAGCATTTGCATTCAATTCAGAATTATACTCAGCTTTCTGATAAGTAATTCAGGATATGGTACTTATATGAGCATGCGGTTGTTAAGAAATAGGATTCTTTGCTACTTTTTAAACCTGAATGCTGCAGCTACTGTTACGATGTTTGAAAGCAACCATGTTTTGTGTTTACTTTCCCTTACAAAACTCATCCCATGTGTGGAATCTCTACCCACCTCCAGAATCATAAAGTCTGATTGTTTTGTAACTACTGTCATGCTTGTTAGCAGAAAGTAAACATATCGGCTGAGGCTAAATAAGGCTTCCACCCTGGCTTGTTATCGTGTGCTGCCTTTTTCGACATTTCATGGTGACAATGTGTGACTTCAACCATTTAAAACTTTTTTTGGCTTATTTCCAAATGATAATCTAATTAAATTCATGCGGACAGATGTTTAGATTTACAGATTTTAGATTTAGTTGAACTAGTAGTTATAATGCTTAGATGGCAAGCAAACAATCAGGTCTCGTAATCATGTGTTGGATGCAGGAGAAATGGGCAGGAATAAAGATCTGAGCGACTTTGACCAGGGCCAAATTGTTGTGGCAATGCAAATGGGTCAGAGTATTTCTGAAATGGCAAGGCTTGTGGGTTGCTCCCAGTCAGCAGTGATGAGAACTTACTAACAGTGGTCCAATGAGGGATGAATCACAAACCGTCGACAGGGTGTTGGGCGCACAAGGCTCATCGACGCACAAGGACAACAAAGGCTATCCCGTCTGGTCCAGGCCAACAGAAGATCTACTGTGGGACAAGTCACACAAAATTTGAATGATGGTTATGGGAGGATTGTGTCACAATACACAGTGCATTACACTCTGCTGCGTAGCCACAGGCTAATCAGAGATTGGTGATGACCCCTGTTCACCATCAAAAGTGCCTAAAATGGGCACGCGAGCATTGGAACTGGACCTTGGAGCAGTGGAATAAGTTTGCCTGGTCTGATGAGTCTTGTTTTCTTTTACATCACGTGGATGACAGTGTACGTACAGTATGTGCCGTTTACCTGGGCAAGTGATGGTACCAGGATTCACTGTGGGACGACGACAATCCGATGGAGGGAGTGTGATGGTCTGGTCAAGGTTCTACTGTAAAACCCTGGCCATTCATTTGGACGTATATTTGACACGTGCCACCTACCTAAACATTGTTGCAGTCACACCACCAAAAACTCTGATTGTTTTCGTTCACCGTTTCTCCCTGCCTTGTTTGTCGTCATGGTCACTGATTTGATTTCATCATTGTGTTCAGGTGTGTGTGTGTCATAATCTCCATAATCTCTGAAGTTCAGTTGGTCTTGTCTATATGTAGTTGTGTTTGGATGTACCTTGTGGAAATACCTGTTGCATTAAAGCCTTGTAAACCTTCTTCATCATCCTGGTGATCTTCGAGTTATTCGTTTGTGTAGTCTCTCCTTCACAACCCGTGACAGTTGCAGACCAGGTACACCCCTTATGACAATGGTGTTCCCTGGTGGAAGTGGCCTCTGTCAGCAGGATAATGTTCCCTGCCACACTGCACACATTGTTCAGGAATGGTTTGAGGAACCAAGAGTTCAAGGTGTTGCCCTGGCCTCCAAATTCCCGCAGCACGTGTTATGAATAAAGTGGTTTTCAATTCTTAATTTCAATAGGAATGCATGCGTTTGGAAATTTCGCATGAGGGCAAAACAATTCACCACAAGGATTTTGCAATGGGTTACAATTGGTGACTGCGATGACCAATAGGAAGCTGCTAGGTTTGAGCTGCTGCTTGGTTTGCTGCTGTATGAGTTGTGCTTTATACAATGATACACTATTGACAATAGATAGTGGACCTTAAAATTTCTCTAATGTGACCACACCTTTAGCTTCGAGACAATAATAGTTCTTAAACAGTGAATAAGTGAACCTTTAGCAGATATACACTTATGTACTTCAATCTCTTCATGAAAAAATGGGCCAAAAAATCTAATGCCTGATTCTGCACTCATGGCCAATCAAATGCTCTCTAGAATAAGAATGGCCACACTCAATACCATTTATACAGGTAACTGACTAGCAATAGCATGTAACAAATCATAGTTCATAGATGTACATGTAGCTGTTGGCGAAAACGTCTTGTTTCTATACTGGCAAGTACATGATTCTTTGTCTGGGTTTTTCTCAAGAAAAGGATTTTTGGTAAAGTAGGCTCTTTTGAGGAAGAAAAGAAATACAGAAACAAAAATGGAAAAAAAAAACTGATTAGTTTACTTTGATTTGTTAAAGAAAGATGAACTTTACACTCCTTCAACAGACTTTGTTTATCACATTTCATAAAAAAATGCATTATTAGAGATACAATTAGGAGGCAAATAAAAGAGAATCTAAGATGAAGAAAATCCACACACACACACACAAAAAAATGTTTGACTGCTTGGCATGAATATCTTCCAGAGAGTGAAAGAAATAACAGAGCGGAAACTAAAACATAAGATAATACGCTACAGAGCTTCAGGCATTAGCACAGGAGACATTTCATCCGATATCCCACTGTGAGATAGGCTGAGAGAGATTTTTCAAGTCAAAACAAGCAAGGATACAGTATAATTTGCATGGATTGAATGTAAATCATGGCTCTGTTATACCAAAACTAGCGAGCTGCTTTCGTAGACTGCATTTTAAGGAATTGTAGGCACACTTCTGACATAAGGGCTGTTCCAAAAATATCTTATTTTGGGTGAATTGTAAGGTAGCATCACATATATCCTTGTTGTGGATTGAATGAGATGTTATAAATATACATGCAGAAAAGTAGTAAACAGTATTTGGGTCCTGATGTTTGATGATAGCAAACTCTTTTGAAATTAATTGTGACTCAAATGCCCTGTCTGCTTTGCATAAACAGCATTATTCTTATAGTGTAGGTACTGTAAGTGAAGTTGTTGCCTATTAAACGTGTTTTGAGCGCAAGCATGAAGGCATGAAGGCATGAAGGCTCACTAAATTGTGAGACAGCCAGTGGATGTGTGTCCTGGTTTGTTTTTCTAGCAATTAACTGATCCAAAATCTGCAAGCGTTGCAGGATTAGCATTTAGCTGAACTGCTGACCCCCATATACAGCTAACTAATGCCTCATTCCTCTCAAACTTGGAGAGGAAGACACATATTCTTCTCCTCAAGGGACCTAGCGATTTAAAGTCTCTCTGACTTTCTGACTTCCTACAGAAAAAAATATCTTATGAAAATGTGCTTTGAATCTATGATTTCTTTTCTCTCTTTTTTTCCTGCAGGAAATGCCATCCAGGCCTTTGGTTATGGGTCACTACCCAAGCCTGATCCTCAGCCTACTACAGGCTCAGTGAAGCCTGATCTTGAGCCCACTGCCAGTGTCCCTAAAACAACCATGGAAACTGGGGAGGATCCCTGCATCATCTCTCCCTGTCCGAATTTAAACGTAAGTCAAATTTGAGGGGGTCAGGAAGTTTTAGCATTGTATATTGCATTGTATTACAGGTAAGTTCATTGCAATGTACTTATTTTATATTGTTTATCTAATTTATTTTAACCAATTATTTTGAGAAGTCTTTTACCGTTACAGGTGTAAGGATCAAACGTAAATTTGAATGATAATGTAAATGTTAATCAGTAAAACCCTTGTGAAAGAGAAGTGCACCTAATTGTATTGAATGTGCTCTTGTAGTGTACTTAAAATCTTACAAGTATATTTTTAAAAACTGTACTTGCAGACAATATAATATTAATGAAATAAAAGGCAACTTACGTGTACCTAAAGAGAGTACACTTTCATGACTGTTTCTGAACACACTTATGTCCACTTTGTAATAATGTCAAATTCAAATATTTACTTTAAAGTACATTTTAAATCTTTGTTTTATTTAATCTTTTGCCATGCTCCTTTTGCCAAATACACTTATCTAATGTGTTGACTAATATACTAAAGTGGTGCGTTATTAATATTAATTTAATATTATATTGAAATGTTAATATGTTTTAACCCTCTATTGCACGCATTATTAATTAGACATTGTAAAAAATGTTTTGCATGTTTTTATTACTTAACATGAGCTAAATAACAGATATATATAAAAAAAATCAAAAAAAAAGTTTAAAGGGGGGTCGTTGGTAAATTTTTGCCATATGGCAACAATATGCAATCGTGGAAAGTACCATAAAATCAAAAAAAAAATTAAAAAAACTAATTTTATTTAAAACAAGACTCAACAAATCCATCTCATACTTAGTGAAATGTTTAAACAAACATTTATACAGTAAAAACATTATATAATTTCAACAGTTATCTGAAATGTCTGGTAATAATAACCAGGAACCTGGAACCTGTCTCACTGAAATACACTATTCATTTGTTTAATTTCATTTAGTCATTTTTTTTGCTGTTTCATTTCATTTAATTCTCTTCATGACTTGTGAAAGTCAGTGAAGCAGAGGAAAACTAAACACTTGGAGCACTTGCTTCTTACAATGCCCTTGCATCCTGGCATTTTGCATCTGCCCTTCTCAGATGCATGCAAGGGCCAGTGGTCTGTGCGGTCTCTGCGGACAAGATCTGGAGGGACAAAGCTTTGGGGCCCTCTTTTATTTTTCCCCACCACAACAGCTTGTGAAGGTCTAATGTTTTTACCTTTAAAATATAAGCAAAAGTTGTAAACATAGTCAAATAAAGGCAATTAACATGCAATTAAATGTCCACAAACATCTCATTAAGTCCACACTCGATTTAAAAAAGTGTACTTCTTTTTCGCAAGGATAAGTCTAATAAGAAATGGATGCGTCTTAGTCACTGTTGCAGAAAGAGAAAGAAGCAGCTGTGTCAATGAATTCAAATACTGAACTTGTTGCTTAGTAAATATTTAGATCTTACCACTAACACAGCTGCATTTATACAGAACATCAATTAAAAACTTTACTCATTATTTTCAGTCAAACATGCTGTTGCAAAAAAAAAAAACAAAACAAAAAAAACATGGAAACATATTTACACATAGGAATATTGTATGCTAACTGCTACTTTCCGTTTAATTAGAAGTGATTGGACTTGTTGACGATAGTCAAGCTGTAGAATAAACAACTGACAAGATATAAATTAGTTGACATTTGTACCTTTGTTCGGTTAATTGCACACAAACACACACACGTTGCTTTGCACAGTCTTTCACCTGAGTGTAACATACTCTCCAGAGATGTTGATGGGTCCGTAATTAACATATTAAAGTTGAAAATGTAAAATGATTGAGTGCGCCTCAGAAAACAGCACAAATAGACAAGACAGAAAAATGTGTCTTCACAATTTCCCCAAGGAGCCACAAAACTGCATGTCGCTATTTACACTGCATGATGTGTTTGTGTGCGTATGTGTACGACTGCACGTGCTGGGCCAGTAGAGCAATGTTTAATTTATTGTAAAAAATTATAATTAGTTCATTACCCAAGCAGGAAGTTTATAATCAGAGAATGCCTGAGGGGAAACATTGTCAAACTTTACCATTCTCCAGCAATTCAAAAACGTGTCAGATTTGCATCACAGATTCACCCTATTGCTGAAGCTCATATTTTTTCTTCTGGTCCCACTCAAACGAAAGATGAATAGTTTGCCATGGGCCATTTTTCTCATTCTGACAGGTAGAGAGAAAATGGGCAAAGTCTCGCTCTGTTTACCGTGTTTTAATTCCAGGCAGGGTTCGGCATCACAGTGATTTTTGGAGGTGAAATTCAAAAGGGGTGCTTTGCTCTATCTAGCAGGTCCAATAGCACTTAAAGTTTGCCTGAGGCAGAAACGATGTTCCCTCACAGAATCTACCTGTAGAAGTGACATGTCTCGCTCATGGGCACAACTGAGGGAGCGATTCTTTTCACCCAGCACTATAAATTGTCTCCAGTGCTCCATTGTTATGAATTATCAGATATTCATCAAGTTATTCATACTGTTTCTACTGCTAGAAAAGAATAGAACAGAAGAATGGAATATAAGTATTAATCAAAGCATGTTTAAATGAACACAAGGAATACATTTGCATGCACCAATCTAACAATACATGTAATAAACATTTCATAAACAGCAATATTCACCATTTTATTTGTAAAAAATGCTACACAGTCCAGTGACTCAAAGGAATCAGTGACATTGAATCAATTTGAAATAGAAAGTTTAAACTTGACATTAAAAAATAGGTTTTCCCAATGTTCATTTCCCCAAAGGATGGAATCCTTAAACGGCTACTGACGTCAGGGCCAATATGACTGGCTTACGAGGCGCACATAATCCAAATTGACTGTTACGCTTTCTCCACTTATAAAGACGTGGAGGTTGCCATTGCCATTTCCTCCTTTAATAAGAACATGTCTGATTTAAATCAGGGATGCTAAAAAAAGGAATGTTTCGATGATGTCAAACTGACAGCAAAGAATCTTGAAATTATGCTACCTTCAATTGCACATGGGAAATTCTTTATTATTATATGTCCCACATTTAAGTCATAAACTTAACATGGAAGTAGATTCTATTCTGAACAATACACCCATATAGCTACATCTGAATTCATTAAATATAACTTCACTTGGTCATGTGCTCGGAACTCATAATTATGTTATTTTCGACTCCACTTGAAGTCCTGATCATAAAATTTTAAGCTGATACCAATCATGATATAAATATAGTTTATAGCATCTTTAATTGTTAATTTATTCTGTTTACTCTTATATGTTTGTCCTCTCAGTGAATTACAGTAATGACTCTTTTTTTATCCATTTAATTAAATTTGTTACTTGTTAGTTCTTTGTAATTATTTGTAAAATTGTTTACAAGGAAATCCAACACCCATTTTTTATTTTATTTTTTTGTCAGTGTACGCAATGTTATTGGCCTGCCGATCTGTGCACCTGTGTACGGTTTTATGTGAAGCGGTTTGTTCTCAGAAAGATCCTGTGTACCAGGATGAATGATTTTGCGAATATTTGTGTGTTGGTTTGTTTGAGCAGGGATGTAAGGAGCGGTGCGAGACTACACGTCGGTGTCTATCTATGTGTTTCTGTGTAAACAATCAGGGCAAGTGTGAGAGTTCTAATGCAAAGAGATGAGATGTGAATGAGTGGAAGAGAAATAGAGGGAGATGTTGAAAAGCAAAAGGGAAGGATGAGACATTAGCAGAGCTGTGAACAGAGATCTGGGCTGATGTCAACAGGCAGCTGACACACATCACCGCTCTCGCTAATTAATTGGCTTTTAGTCACTGTCCTCTGTTTCTCTCACCCCCACCAACATCCTCGCCTGTCAACACACAATTTCCGTCCCCTCCTCCGTCTCTCGCTCTGTCTCTCTCTCGCTCTCTTTGCCAGCTGCAGTTCTGGCAGTTCTGGCTTTTGCCTAAGCCTGCATCTAATTATGCATGTTTACACAGGAGACGCTAAAAGTTCACTGCATGAGCTAACGCTAATTCAACACAATCACTTTATTCATGCGTCAGGTGAAATGACACATAAAACAAAAGAAAGAGACATACCATACACAGATAAATAATTAGATATTGGTAACTGTAGAATTGTTTCCTTTGTCGAAACTCACTTTTAACTGATTTGCGGCTATGGGCATGAACAGGAAGATATAAACACTATGGGGTGAATTCACTAAGATTGAATTGCACCTACCGATAGTGTTGTTTATTAGCACGGGTTGTTTTAGCACCCTATTCGCTTAATGAATTATGCAAATCAGGCAATGGTGCAAAACACAGAAAAAACACCTCTGTGCTGAACACAATCGGCACGGCACAATTCCATGTCATGAAATCTTGCAAGCCGATTTTGAGTGATATGAAATTAAATAATCAACAAGTTTTAAATATATTGTACTATCTACATTTAAGTTGAGTTCTTCATTTACTGTCACTGTAATTAACGTGTGTGTGTGTGTGTGTGTGTGTGTGTGTGTGTGTGTGTGTGTGTGTGTGTGTGTGTGTGTGTGTGTGTGTGTGTGTGTGTGTGTGTGTGTGTGTGTGTGTGTGTGTGCATGATTAATATAGTTGTAAACATTTTAAGCAACACTTAATATGAATGCAATTAATGTCCAATAAAAGTTGGTTTAAAGCACTTAATTGATTAGTTAAACAATAATAATTACAGTGACAACAAATGAACTCACTATTTATACTGTATATAGCCTGTTAATATATTAACAATGTAAAGACTACAATATATAAACTATAATAGTTTGTTAATGATTTGTAAGTACTTTATTACTGTATACTTGTAACAAAGTGCTACCGGTAACACTTTACAATAAGATTCATTAGTTAACATTAATTAACTACCTTAGTTCTACCTTAGTTCATACTACCTTAGTTCATATTAGTAAATGTTGAAATTAATATTAACTAAGAGTAATAAATGCTGTAGAAGTATACTTCTACAGCATTTATTACTCTTAGTTAATATTAATTTCAACATTTACTAATATGTCATTAAAATTAAAGGTTGTATTTGTTAACATTAATTAATGCACTGGAAATAACATGAACAAACAATGAACAGCTGTATTTTTATTAACTAACATTAACAAAGATTAACTAATACTGTAACACATGTATTGCTCATTGTTAGTTCATGTTAGTTTATACATTAATGTTAACTAATGAACCTTATTGTAAAGTGTTACCGAATCTGTAGCACTTTACAACAAGGTCAATTTAGTTAACGTTAGATAATGCATTAACTTACATTAACTAACAATGATCAATACATTTGTTACAGTATTTATTAATAGGCAGCGGCTATTTGCACTAAATGAAAATAGCAATACATTCTATTTACACTATAGAAAAGTAGCAGTTCTTTGCAATGTGCAAATAGTTGTTAGATGCTATTTACTTATAAATAGTGGCAGATACTATTTGCACCTCAGTATTGTTGTACATTAACAGGATGCAGTAATCACACAGAGTGTAAATGACTATATTTATTAAAATATTTCAATCAATGCCACCGTATTGGGATAATAAAGCCCTCCCTACACCTACCCCTAACTGATAAAACCCTTTATTATTAAAGTCGTTAGGCACTTTATTTCCTTTTTTCTAATATTTTCATAATTTGTATTGAAAATAAATGCATTTCCCATCCGATGTGATGGGAAAAGGGAGAAGAGTGAGAGTTCGGCAAATGGTGGATTCGAACTCGGGGTCGAAAGCATCAAAAGCTGCTTTCAAGCGCCACACTCCCTACAGCTTATACCACTGCAGACATTAAATTGCTTGCACCGTTTTCAATCTTGTGTGGCCCTAACAAGACATTGGTGCGCAGAGTTAAGGCCCGTACACACCGGGACGAATATCGGCGCGCGTTATTCGCCAGCGTTTTTCAACGGGTTTTTTGTGTTCACACCCAAGCGATTTTCGCTGACGATGAGCCGAGTGAACATGCAAATTCATTCCCTGACATTAGATGGCGATTAATACCACTCCATAACAGTTCTCTTTTATCAAGATTTTTGTAGTCGCTGTCGCGTTTGTCATAGTTCTTTATGTTCCGACACCAACGAGACCAGCAGCTCTACATTCATCTTGCCTTGCATCTTCCTCGTCTTATTTCTTCCCGGCAGTGTTTAGACGCTACTCGGCATATATCTTCTTCGTCGTTACGTATGTGTGCTCGGCAAGACCGTTTTTTGTGTTTGAGCGCCCCCAAGTTGTGTTTTACTGTAACTTCAGAAGCTCCAGACACGTGAGCAAAAGCGCCAATCTCATTGGTCGGATAGTTTTTGACGCGGCGCGTCAAACCAAAAAAACGAACCCGAGGCGTTTTTAAAAAAATGACGCTTTTAAGCGTGGCGTTTTTCGCGTCGGTGTGCACACTCACATTGGCGCCCTTTGTTTAGTCACGAGGCGTTAAACGTCGGCGAATATCGCGCGCGAAATTCGTCCCGGTGTGAACAGGCCTTTAGTGTGAATAGCCTTTGCCAACAAGGGAGGCTATTTACACTTAGTGCAAATAGACACTCCGTTATTAATGTTTGTTAGCATTAGTTAATAAAAATACAACTGTTAGTTCATGTCAACTCACAGCCATTACATAATATGAACAGATACAACTTTTGATTTTAATTATGTATTTGTAGATGTCGAAATTAACATAATTAATAAATGCTTTAGAAGTATTTTCCATTGTTAGTTCATGTTAACTAATGTAGTTAACAAAAGTGTTAGGAATCAGTGTTTAAAATGGATTCATTGAAACTGATTTCAATGTGTACATGTACTGATTTGGCTCTTTAGTGCACTCAACTATACCAAGTGTCTGCACATACTTGCATGTGTGGTTATAACTCCGTCATGAGATCATCGTTTGTAGAATTACTGCCAATATCAGCAGAATATGTATCAAACACACTTTCTTATGCTGGTTACTGGTTGCTAATGAATAAGACGCAGGGGTTTGAGGTGAAATTCCACACGCACTTTAACAGCTCATAAAATGCACTTACTTTCAAAACATATTGAAATCACTCATTCTAATAGTGCTTCTACCTTTTAATCAGAGGAGGGAAGATTAAGATCGATTGAGTCTCGGGTAAATAGCATAGTGTGGAGAGAAGGCTGACCAAGGCAGCAGCACACAGCGGACACAAATTGAGGCACTAAATCCCTATGGGATACAGTCTCTGCCTCCTGGCCATTGCATGTGTCGTGTGGCTGTTCGGTTTTCGGGACTACAGCTCCTGATTAAGCCAACAGCTTTGAGAGAGGCAAACATATGCAGGATGTTGCTGCAAGAATGCGATTTTAATTACAAATCGCTGAGAGGTGTTCTTGATATCTCTAGAAACAATTCAAAACCGAGACTGGGCATCGTCATTGTCCACGCGCTATACTTTTGTCCTATCTTGAAGGTGTCGGGAGATGATTGCATCTCTTCTAAGCCTCAGTGGGCTTATTGCAAATGCCAACCTGGGCGCGCAGATGTACTCCAGGCCCGGCTGAAAGGTCTCAGTCTTTATTCTAACATAATTGAAAACAGATTTATTGGATTAGGGCGAGTCTGTGTCTGTGCGAGTGCACTAGTTCAATTCCATCGTTCTTTGTCATAAACAATACCGCGGCGACGTCTTGACAAACAAGCTTTGATGACCTTGTTTGGGGAACAGAATTTTACAACATTAGATGCAGGAATAAATGTATGGTTATATGAGTGAATAGGAAGGGAATGATTTGTACCTCCTTGCAAAGACCTTCAGAAGTACGAGGTCTTTTGAGAATTCAGTCAATTAAAAGAAGATGGCCAAAAGCGTTGGCTTAAAATAAAGCAAGATGAGTAGAATGGTACAATGTATGTCTATATTATACGAGTTTATTTAACAGAACTTTTAGCACAAATGCAGGACATGTAAATGTCAAATTTCTAGGTCTCAGTGAAAAGCACTGAAATTTTTTTTGAAGAAATTGCTAGTAAATGTCAGAAATGATTACAAAAAAATAATACATTGAATTAAAAGTGAAATTTTGAAGTAAAAAGACTGAAGTAGTATTTTCTTGTAGAACTTCTTCTATTTTTATTTATTTCAATTAAATTCGGAAAATCGCCACTAGAGGTCATTTATTCAGAACAAAGGCATAGCTTGATGACGCATTGATTTCGCGGAATCATGTGAGTTGTTGTCTTCACCTCTACAGCCGGTGGAGAATACGGGACCTGGGCAAAAATCAGATTCATGGATGACCAGTAATGTATTATATTTACGTAAGTTGTTGGAGTGGAACGAGCCACTGGAGCGATTGCTAATGAGAGACGAGCACGACACACGGCTCTAGAGCAGTGGAGCTTTTATTATGCCGCAGACGCCGCTTCCGCTTCTTCCGGACATGCGTATGTGGGGTAATGCAGCGCTGTTTTATCATATTAGATACATTTGAGTGTGTTGTAAGTTGTTATAATGCTACTCTGTGCGTTCGCTCTGCGGCTATATGAGTCACTTGTTGCACACTGCAGTAAGCTAGATCGATATTGGGCATGGTAAATATGGTACTCGCGGTACATCAAGAAAACGAGATTTCAACAAAAAGACGAACTGCGTAGAGCTACAGTATATAAAAATGATTCGTTTTTCTGTCAATGTATGTTTACAAACAGTTGCTCACCTGTCTAATTAAACACATAATATATTAAAGCGTCTTTGGTGTTTCCATGGTTTCTACAAAATAAAACCGGAAAACGAGGGTAACGTGGGTATGATGTCATTAATAGGCGACGCACGGACACGGTCCGTGTCCTGGTTAAAACTGCTTATTTCTTAGAAACATTTTGGATAATGTAAGTACACAAATCAACAAAATATATAACATTGTTCTAGTGGTATTTGGATATTTTAATCCAAAAATCTTACATAGTGTTCACTTAAAACAAATTGTCACTATTTACTCACTATTCATCATATGAACTACATTTATGGTCATCCTATACATTCTTAAAACTCCTCTTTGATTAAAAAAAAAAAAATCACCCTTTAAAAATATTAATGAAAGAAATCATATAAATCAGTGGTTCTCAAACTTTTCAAGCCAGGTACCACCTTTAAGAAAATCAAAATGTCCTAGCACCAGCTAGTTACAACAATATTCCCTTTTTTCAGCACTGCGTAGAATGACATCTCTTTGAGTGCAGGCTTTAGAACTGAGTGGCATAATGACATATTTTGATTGATACCCCTGTAGTTCAGATAAATCATGCTTCTGCAAGAGCCTCATCAATCCCTTTATTACCCTTTACAGATCTGAGGAAGAGCCCCATCAGAGCAGAACACACACAGAGACACATTTAGAAGATTACAATGTATTTGCATGTGTTATTATGCACATTTTATAGTCTAACTCAACATTTTGGAATTATATTTTGGAATTTGCTCTTAAAACTTCTCCTAGAAACACTTTGAACTCTTCTGTCAAACTGGTTCAGTTATTAAACTGGACTGCGATATGCTTGGGGTGTTGATCACCCCAAAAAAATCTATAAAAGAAAGACATATCAGAGAGTCTGGTTCTTCACATTTGATTGATTGTCAGATGATAGAGAAGATAGATATGCATTACAGACAGATACAGTACAGTAGGTCCTTTCAAATAAGACACCATCATATTATACTTAATTACATATTTTAAGGATAACCTTATTTCCTTGCAGGAATTTGATTGCTATCAAGCAAAAGACTACATCTGCGAAAGTGAGGTAAGAAGTGCAGAGATGAAACTATCCAAGTCAGTGAGTTCAAGCATTATCTAAGGATCTCTTGCTTGTGCATGAGGGGGAAAAGGCTTGATGACTACCATGTGTCCAGAGCATCATTGCACAAGAGCATGCATTGTGGCTTTATTGTAAATGTGTTATAATTAGACATTTCCCTTGTACAGTCACTTGCATGTGCTGCAAAAGCTTTAGAGGGTTTGGGTAAATCTCACAAAAGCTGTCAAGAACTTGTCCGGGTCATATTATACACCAAAACTGAGAAATATGTAAGACATTTTATTTAGCATATTTTATATTTTCATCTTTACAAATGAATCCATTTTAAGGAGCATTAGAATTCTATGCATTGTGGCATTATTTTCATGACTAATAATAATAATAATTGATATTACGGTAATTCTAAATGAAGAATGAAAATGAAATAACAATCAAATGGAGTAATAAGAATGAAATAACAATCAAATGGAATGACAATCAAATGACCATTGAAAATACAGTAATTATAATTATATGTTAATTAGATATTATATATGAATGGTGGTATTAATAAAAGTATTTGTCAACTAAATGCAACTGTAGTATCATTAAAATAATGTCAGTCACAAAGTAAAATAAATGAATAAATAATAATAATAATATATATATTTTTATTACTGTTATATTTTAATGTAATGAGAATGAAATGGCAATCACCACTGAAAATAATGTGAAATATGAAATAATGAGCTATTCTATAATATTCTATAAAAGTTATTGAGTAGTTTCTGAAGCATTTTGGTTGTATTTGTCAACAATATGCAACTGTAGTATCATGAAAATAATGTCAATAAATGAACAACAACAATAATAATAATAATATTAATGGTCCTAATAACCTTCAATATAATATATATAATGCTATACAATACTATAAATACATATATATCTTTTTTTTGTTTGTTTGTTTGTTTGTTTTAGTAAAATGTGACCTGGACTTATTTGGTTATTTGGTAACACTTTAGTTTACTGTCCAATTTTCACTATTAACTAGTTGCTTATTAGCATGCATATTACTAGGATATTGGCAGTTTATTGGTACTTATAAAGCTCATAGTAATGCCCAACGCATTCTCATCCTTGGGCGTCATATACTGACGCGCTAAAGGGTGCAATGTGCATTCGATGTCGACGAAATGTCAAAAGCGGCAATATATGACGCCCTAGGATGAGAACGGGCTGTAATGCCTTATTCTGCATGACCATATTCTACATCTTTAATCCTACCCAATACCTAAACTTAACAACTACCTTACGAACTATTAATAAGCAGTAATTAGGAGTGTATAGAGGCAAAATTAGGTGAGAATTGGATCCTAATCTAAAGTGTGACCTATTATTTTGTTTGTTTGTTCACAGGTTCCTGGCAGCCCACCGAACACAAGAGTAGAAGTCCCCACAAATTCAAGTCCAGGCACAAAAGCCCTAACTGATGTTTTGATGCTCGGTCTGTTGTTCGTTCTCGGAAACCTCACTATGTAGAACTACCTGAGCTTCATAAGCCAGCACAGTGAGGCCAAGGCTGATGGAAACCCCCTCATGATCATCTTCAGACCAAACTCACGCCTCTCTCCTCTACTGCAGCTTTCTTTCTTTCTTTCTTTCAAATGAACACCAAACAGAAAGAACACAGAGACACATATCGAAAAGTCTGCTGCATCTTTGCCATGGCCGATTGAGAAAGTTGCAAAGTGAACGAGCAAACGGCCAAGAAACAGATATTGCGTACTTAGCCGCTTGATTTCAAAGTCGAAGACCTGTAATGCGCCTGATGGACCTGCAACTATAGACCCAGGCACAAAGCTTTCCAGTCTACTGTTCTACTTCCTGCCGCCCACACCGCCCATAAAAAGGGCGTCTCGAAGAACCCATCAGGCCTGAATTAGCATTGTATTACACCATCTCTGAGAGGCATTCTCCATCCCGGCCCACTGCCCATTTATTGGATTTGCCACGCTCTTCTTTGACAGCTGCTTTAGCTTTCTCATTGTGATTATTCCTTTTCAGTTCCATCTTTTTTTCCTTCTTTTGTCCACCAGTCGAACAGGAGTAATTACTTTCCAGTGGTTCTTTTAAATGTGAAGTGTTTGAAGTTTAAATCTGTACCCTGTCGACACGGCGCAAGGTGGATGTCACGGGCGACAGTTCTCTTAGTCACATTCTCTACTTAGTTTGATAAATTTGAAAAAGAAAAGGAATGTTGAGATGAAGTTGATGAAAGCGTACCAGTGGATCAACAGGAGAAGTAGATCTTTGCAAACTGCTTCCGTGTGGGTTCGCAATGTCAATGGGCTGCCCACACATGTATAATTTTGTCTGTGAATATGAATGTTTTTCTTTCCAAAAGTACAGCTGTTAATTATTATGTGTTGTCTTTAAATGAAAGATGAAGAGACCCTAGAGAAAGTTCTAGACGAGCAGTGGGAGTGACAAGAACTGCATGACTGAGAAAAACCTGGAGGTGCTCATACCACTAACCATTAATAGTCATGGCATATTCTGTCTCTGGTTCTACACAAGAAAAACCCTGACAAAAAAAAAAAGGGAACCGTTTTGGGACATTCATCGTCATGTGAATCATTGTGTGCAATTTCTGATGTGGCCTTACTCTTTGTTTTTCCTCCTCATTATTTTCTAGCCGCTGTGTGGAGAAGGTCGATGCCGAGTTTTGATGTTCGGAATGTTTCTAAAAATACTCACCTCAATTCACAGGTTCAGTAAATGCACTAGAAACGTATGACTCTTTTATCAACATTCCAAACACTGAAGTTATTAACAAACAGACATCGATATAAACATATATAAATGTAAAGGTCAAAACTAAAAAAGATTTATATATTGTGTCCTATAGGCTTGTTATATACGTACAATTGCAAAGCAAATGATAAATATGAACATTCTTTGTGTAAATATGACAATAATGCAATGGAAACACATTAAAGAAATGTCGTATCAGTGGGGATCCATCTGTCAAAACAGATAAACATCAACAGGCAAACTTTTTTATTTAATTTAAACATTAATAGATTAAATACTTTTTAGTATTAAAAGATTTATGAGTATTCTAAGATTACATTGTTTCTAAAAGGACGCAGTGATGTAATAATCAGCTCTATTTTACCAGATTTTCTCATTTCGTGTGAATGTTCCAAGACGGTCCTTGCACACGGAGTCCGAAATTCTCGTCCGAAAATTGCGCACGTAAAAAAAAAAATTTACGACCTCACGTTGTGTCAATCACGTTTTCACACTGCCTCCGAACCTTTCGTCTGTCATAAAAAAATCAGATCGGGTTCGATTTTCTGCGTTTTCCGAAAATAAACAGAAATGACGCAGAATGTCAAATAGCAAGCATTTTAAGAGGTGTTTTGACAATTTAGAGCCACCGAATAACGAATACGAAAAAAACGCATACGAAAATGTTGTACTTTGTGTGCAAAGACCTTTACTTTTGTTGAAACATCTGGAATATATAGATATATAAACAGTATATTTTTTGAAGTATGCTGCTTTTTTGAGGAAAAAAAAGTATATATATTTTAAGGGAGGTATTAAGTCAAAAGTCATTGTTGAGTGAGAACAAGAACAAATTCAAATGAAAAGAAAAATGATCCTGTCACCAGACACTGACATCGCAGTCCTTGCTTTGAAATTATTTTCAAAACTGTGCTGTCATATTCGGTGGGAACAAAAGTAGCGATGAATGAAATAAGTAACACAATGTGAATTCTCTGAAAGGTGTCAGTTCACGTTTAGTCATTCAACCTTTTAACAAAAAAACAAAGTGATTTTGAATCTCAATGTACCTGAGATGAAAAGCAACCGCCACATACTCCCAAAAACAGTGTTGATACTGTATTGTATATCAAAAAGGCCTACTGGGGTTTGGATAATGTTTTGACTGGTTCATACAGAAGTGTGTGATTGTTGAGTGTGTGTGTAGCCTACATGTACAGTACGTTTGTGTATAAGATTTTTAGCTATGGTTAGGCGAGGAGGGGATTTGGTATCAAGATGAGACCATTTGACGAATGTAAGTTTCAGATGCAAAGAAATGAACTATGAAAAAGAGTAGCACTTCACAGAGACATTCAATGGAGCTTTTGCTGTGTCACATGACTTTGATAAACCATTGTGATTTGATCACCTCTGGAATTAGCAGAGTTCTACGTCATCTCATCACTGCTTTGATGTAAGGGTCACCTCCCTTTGTAGACTGCTGTGAGCTCCAGATATGCTAATGCTGTGCTTGTTTCCTGATCAATAAAGCCACTTCAATTTTTACTGCTTTCCACATTTGTTTTGTGTTGAGGACAACAATAAAAGGCTTGTTGCAAATGTGATCCTTAAGGTGATTGGCAAAAATATCTGTGTTAGTTAGATTTACCAACCCAGGCTCACTGGAAATACCTGTGATGACATTTCTGCAAGATCCATTGCTTCCTGTCCAATGAGTGGCTCTAAAAGCAGGTTCAGATTTAGCCAAAACAGATGAACGTCAATCAGACAATGTTTTATGTTAGTTGGTGTACGTATCGCGGCAGTTCGGAAATGAAATGTTCGGTGAGTGATGCTAAAAGGTTTGTGTTTGAAAATAACGTACCACCTACACCAAACCTAACCAATAATGTTAACAAAAGCAAATGTGTGATACAAACTCATTTGCTGAAGCAACCATACCATTTCAGCTTGCTTCTACAAGTCTTTGAGCTCTTTTATCAAATGCTGTGACTCGTGTTTCACAGGACTCATACCTGAGTGCTCTGTATCACAAATGCAACACTGTACCAGGTGAACTACTGAGCAACGTAGGAAAGCCATAAATATGGAGCTGATTATGTGATGTAAACATCAAAATGTATTCATTTGCAAATCATGCACTATGATAAAAGTGTTTTGAGGTCATAACATAGTATTGTGCAAGGAACCATGCAGAATAAGTCTTCATCCCAAACATTTCCTATAATTCCATTGGTCGGTCAAACAATAGCCACTATTTGTTGAGCTGTTTTGGGGCATTTCATGATACTCAAACAAACAGAGCAATGTTTTAAAGATACCACAGAGCAAGAAGGTACAACACTTTTTGTTTCTGCAGCTGGAATAACAGTATTTTAAGCTTAGCAATACAGTTTTATCTTTAATATACAATAGTTTTTAATATGGTATAATAACCCTATAGTTAAACATTATGAAAACATAATTTTTCATCAGGTTTTCCTGTTTTCGGTCACGTCTTTGGAATTGCCTGATAGGATGTTCATGATAGATTCCAGTTTTGTCAACGTCTTCCACCAGTTCTAAATTATACCACTATATGACTGCTGGTCTCTGCTTTTTACATTGTACCGGTATAGAGTAATATATGCCTTTGAGACGTTCCCATCTAGTTAAACAAAGAACAATTGCATCCCACTTTCCTTTATATCCACCAGCTCAATAAGCTTTATCGCACAATGTTAAGATGTTATCAGGTCATTTTGTCCAAACTTCATCTCAAGAGACATTTTCATTTGTGAGCAATTTCTTCACTGGCCATTTTTTATCTTCACACACACACACTGTTGAAACAAGTCTGACATATATCCTTAAAGATCCATTTGGGATCCACCTTCATTATACAGAATTTGGTCCTAGCAGGGTCTATAGTCGAAGCTGCATCTCAGTAATTGTCAAATGCCTGATACAGACTGCAAGTTTGGCAATCCTATAAGATCATTAAAAATCACACTTTACAACATGGATCTAATAAACTTGGGTACGACATGTATGTAGACTGTATGATAAAGGCACCTATTGAATCGTTGGCTACAACACAAGTTAGTATAATAAAGAATAAACTGTATGAAATAGTAAAGAATAAAATGGCATCAGCATTCGCTAGTGGTAAACTGGAGCAAGATGAATTGCACTTTGGCAATTGGGGTTTAATGTGTGCTGAAAAAAAGAGGAGGAAGCGAAAGAAGAGAATATGGACTGGAAAAGAGACCAACTTGGGATGCCAATTTTGGAGGTCAGAGGACGTATCGTAGCACTGTGAAAGGATCATGCTAAATTTCTGACACTGTCAGAAGGCTTTGGCTATCTTTGGTTGCAAGAACGTGGCAATGGCCATCTTTGAACCTCTCACTGTACGACGTAGGACCACCGTTTAGGAGCCACGATATGGGTAATTTTTGCCTGGGACAACCCAGTGGTTGTATATAACAATGGTTATATATCCTTTGTCATTTTATTTCACCATTTAATCCTGAAGCGAAATCTGCATCTGCAAGCGAAAATACCCAGACTGAGACTCGTAGAATATCAACAAAGCACTTTTTATTTCCTGCAGAAATGGGGCCTTTTCATAAATGAGAGGCTAATCAGTTTCAACCGCATATTAAGTGTATTCATACTCTGTTCACCCACTTGTACGTGACGCCCCTATAAAGCAGCCTGTTGATAATCCAGACAGCAGTAGGGAGGAAGAGATAACACTCTTTTATCTAGACTTTTATTTATTTTATCAATCAAATCTAAATGTCTTGGAGAGAGGAGACGAGAGGTGACGTAACAATTCCAAACTGAATATGAGTCAAGATTTTGCCTGTGTTTGAGTTTAATGACATTGTCAAATGTGATGAAACAAGAGACAAAACAATCCATACCCCCCTGCTGTTTAGGCTGTCTTTGGTTCAGCGTGTGACAGCTGCATTTTTCACTTTGAGTTTCATTACATTTCTTTCCAATATGTCAGTGCATTTGCCACTTCTGATCTTAAAGCGTGCAAAATATGTGTGAAGTAATTTCAAAACATTTCTAAAAATATTTCAGCACTGCAAGTTACTAATTCTTGTTGAAGAAGTGAAAGGGTAAATATTTGCAGTCACCTTCGCCTCTGATATTGGCGAGCAGTCGGTGACAAGCTTTAAGCATTTGACTTCCCTAAGATGTCTTACCATCTGCCAAGCTCTGCATGTTTCTGCCTCTGCTTTCCGCCAGCTTATAGACTTTACAAACTCTATAATTTCCATGTCTATTCCATCTTCTCTTAGACCTACCAGAAATAAGCTCTGGAGCAAGAACAATTCATTTTGAAATGATTGTGTAAATTACAAGTTATTTACTTGGATATGTTCTATTTGCACTATTTTATCTCAATGAAGCAGATACAGATATTGTTGTTGTTATGATGTAGAATTACAGATGAAGATTATGGCTGAGCTGAAGTGGAATTTTGTCTCTGTTCAAGTGTAATTGCTTGGAAAGTGTTAAGCAATTCTTTAGAATCCAGGTTTTTTTTTTTTTTTTACCTCTTAGAATAATTTGACGGTCTGCCTCTATTGGAACGTTACTAGTCAAAATGTCTTTCCAAACAGGGAAAGACATATATATATTTTTTACAATCTCCTGAAAAGCCTGTTGTTCAATCTTTAATTTGTTCTACTGGCAAAGTCCCATAACAACCTTCAACATGAAAACACATTATCTTCAATATAGAGATATTTCCTCTTGATTCATGTTATTTCATATATATGTTTGTGTGTGTGTGTGTGTGTGTGTGTGTGTGTGTGTGTGTGTGTGTGTGTGTGTGTGTGTGTGTGTGTGTGTGTGTGTGTGTGTGTGTGTGTGTGTGTGTGTGTGTGTGTGTGTGTGTGTGTGTGTGTGTGTGTGTGTGTGTGTGTAATGTGTGTAATGTTGTTGTTGTGATAATAGAATTGGGCTTCGGGTAGCAAGAAAATGTGATGTATTTATATTAAATTAGTATTTATAACAATAAACATTTTCTTGTCTGCTAAACAAATCTGATTTGTATTTATCTTTGAGGGACATTTATAATAATTTAAAGCGGTGGTTGATTATGATTTCACTTTTCTAACTTTAGTTAGGGCGTAATGTTGCTGTTTGAGCATAAACAACATCTGCAAAGTTGCAATGCTCAAAGTTCAAAGCAAAGGGAGATATTTGGTTTTAAAGAAATCGCTTTTTAAGGACTACAACAAACGACTGGTAGGATTTTATTTTATTTTTTATTATTTTATTTTATTGTAAATTTCAGTACAAGTACACAAACAAGCAGAGGCTGTTGAAAGTGATAACAGAATAAGTACAATACATACAAGAGGTTACGGGGATTTCAATAGCTTAAACATGGCACATTGTAGACGTGTATTTATAGCCAAGGGGCTTGTTGAGTGTTCAAGAGAGAGCAAGTATTGGCTAAAGTCCTTTAGAAAGATACAAAAAAGAGGTTTTCTATCGATAAACTTACATTTGTGGATAAAAAACTTTGCTAGGAAAAGAAGCAGATTAATAACAAATTCTCTATTAGAAATATCCTTTTGGGACTTTGGGGACCCCAAAATAAACTTTTTTTAAAGTTGAAGTAAAATCTTCGGAAATGTTTTTATTCACATAGTTCGAAAAATCAAGCCAGAAGATCCTTGAATATAAGCACTCCCAAAAAATATGATCAATAGTTTCTGGGTAACACAGACAAAAAGAGCATTCCTCTTTGATACTAGTATGAAATTTAGACAGACGATAGTTACAAGGGTAACATTTATGAATAATCTTGAGGGAGACCTCAACATCTTTGTTGGTAATCAAGAACTCTTTTTTTAGAGACCAAAATCTTTTCCAATAGATATTTTCGAACTTATTATTCCAAAAACTGATGTAAGGGGGAACAAAAGCACAAGGTTTGAGAAGGATTGATCTGATTTTCTTGTTGGTGAATTCACTACTGACAAGGAGACAGTTATCTTTATAGAGGTTAGAGGAGTCTAAAGAGGGAGGAGAACAAGAAGGGCCTTTAGGACTGGATTGAAGTAGCATTCTAACACCAGAGGGAATAGCATCAAAAATGACTGCATATTCTTTTGGGGGGACTGGAAAAGAAAATGCATCCATAAAGTCTCTATAAGATAAGAAATTACAATTTTCATCAAGAAGCTGTGACACTAAAATTATATTTTTATCAAACCAAGAATGGTAGAATAATGTTTTATTCTTATATGTAATATCCTAATTATTCCAAATTAAGTAAGTGTGTGGTGAAAAATTGTGATTGTACATAAGAGACCAACAGGATAACATCTGTTTGTGAAAGTTTGCCAACTTCAAAGGGAGCTTGGAGATATATTATAATTGCAGTGTATAAGGAATTCAAGCCCTCCCACAGGCTTTAACAGGAAGTTAGGGATACAGTTCCAGATAGAAGTGGGGTTCTTAAGGAATGATTTAATCCACTT
Organism: Scardinius erythrophthalmus; assembly: GCF_964197995.2. Classification (NCBI taxonomy): domain Eukaryota; kingdom Metazoa; phylum Chordata; class Actinopteri; order Cypriniformes; family Leuciscidae; genus Scardinius; species Scardinius erythrophthalmus. The sequence continues at coordinate 21,771,072 of NC_138240.1, forward strand.
GATTTTAAAAGAGTTGCTAAGTAGAGAGAAATCAATAAGATTGAAACCCCCAGATGTGTGATCAGCTAACATTACACTTTTTTTTTTATTAAGTGAGACCTAGATTTCCACACAAAGTTGACAATTAATTTGTCTAATCTCCTGCACACCTCCAGAGGGACATCTAAGACCATAGCAGGATATATAATGCGGGATAATGCTTCAGTTTTAGACAGCAAAATCCTACCAGAGATTGAAAGGTCCCTTTGTAACCAAGAATTTAATTTTCTTTGAATATTGATAATCAGGGGGTCAAAATGTACTGACGTCCTCCTTTTTTGATCTCTGCATACCATTATGCCCAGATACTTTAGCTCTGCTTTTACAGGAATATTGTATAACGTGTCATATGTTAAAGAACCTAAGGAAAAAAGTTCACATTTATTTATATTAAGCTTAAGGCCTGAGGCATCTGTGAAGGATCTAATGCTGTTCAGAGAACTTGATCCTTGTTTTTTAGAAATAAGGTAGAGTCATCTGCTAGTTGGCTAATTAATAAGGAGTGTTCAGCAACAGAAATTCCTTCAATATTGCAGGAATTAAGGTGAGTGGCTAGAAGCTGCGTCGGAAGAAGGAAAAGAAAGGGTGAGATGGGACAGCCTTGGCGGATACCTCTCTCTATGTTGAATCTCTTTGTTGTACCATGTTGCAATTTGATTGAGGCATTATTGTGTTTATAAATAGTCTGAATGGAATTAATAAAATTCTGCACAAATCCAAAGACACTGAAGGCTCTAAAAAGAAATGGAAGTTCAATGGTGTCGAAGGCTTTGTAAAAACCAAGAAAGAGTAAGAAACTGTCATCTGCCAATAAATGTGAATAATCTATTAGATCGAGAACTAGTCTAATGTTGTTGGAAATGAGTCTTCCTGGAATGAAGCCCGACTGACATTCATCTATAATACAATCCAGGACGCACTTTAGTCTTTTAGCCAGTACAGAGGCCAGGATTTTGTAATCATTATTTAGACTTATAGGCCGCCAGTTCTCTATACAGTAAATAAACGATCTTTTTGGGGTTTTGGAAATAGTGATATAACACTTTGTGTCATGGATGGGGGGAGAGCTCCATTGTGGAGACATTCTGTGTAGACATTATGTAGGAAAAAGATGATGACTTTTGCAAATTTCTTAAAAAACTCAGCAGTTAAACCATCATTGCCAGGGGATTTATTTAGCTTTAAACGGTCAATAGCCTCCGCAATATCTTTAGGCTTGATAGGAGATTCACACAATGATTTATCGACTTCCGAAATAGTTACACTACTTAAGTTCAGTGAGTCAAAGAAGTTATCCAGATTCAACTGAGAAAATTTTGACCGATATAAGCTTTCATAAAAACCCTGCAGACATGGGAGATGTCATTGTGGCTTGTTAATATAACACCATTTGAAGCTAGTTTGTTAATAGAATTGTATTGAGAGCGTTGCTTTTCTAGCTTAAAAAAATAGGCAGTATTCTTTTCCCCTTCCTCAAGCCATCTTCTTCTAGAGCGAATAAAGGCACCTTTTGCTTTTTGCATATTCAAGTTATCTAGCTTATGTTGAAGATCCGTCATATTAGCTTTTTGATTCTCAGTTAAGTTCTCAAAAGGAATATTAGATAAATTAATAATTTCCTTGAGTATGTCAGCTTCAAATGATTTCCTCAAATTGGCCTTTTTAGCACCAGCCTTTCTAAAGGTTGTTTGAATTTCAAATTTCAGAAGTTCCAAGTTAGTGCTGAATTTGCTTTCCATTTGAGCTTTCTTAAAGTAAAGATTAATTTTGTTGTTAAAAGCTTCAACTAATACCTTATCTTCAAGCAGAGAGGAGTTAAGCTTCCAGTATGAATTTGAGTAACGCGTGATATGACTAGGCTTGTTTAAACTAAGCAGGATGCAGTTATGATCAGAGAAGGGAGATGGTAAAATATCAGTTCTTGATACATATTGTGATACTGAGTATGAGATTAACCAATAGTCTATTCTAGATTTGAGAGACCCTGAATTATTGGACCAAGTGAATTGAGAGGAAGTAGGATTCTTATCTCTCCAAATATCCAGTAGCCCAAGGCATGACACAAAATCAGACAGATGAGAAACTTTGTGAGAAGGTTTAGGGGGATGACGATCAAGAGTGTCAAATAAAGTTTCGGTCAAGTCACCACCTAAAATTACATGTATATTGGGATATTTACAACAAAGGGATTTTATTTGAACCTCTATTAGATTAAATAGGGAAAGATTATTTTTAGGGGAGTTAAAGCCATATATATTTATCAGTAGGAAGATAATGTCATCTAAAGACACCACAAGAAACAGAAAATGACCCTCATGGTCAGGTATCACTTCAATAATTTCACCTTGGAATTTGTGTTTCAGAATGATAACCCCAGCAGAGTGGGTCGACCCAAAGGAAAAGAAAACTTCATCGCCCCACTGAGATTTCCAAAATTTAGTATCATCTGGACTAGCATGAGATTCTTGAAAGAAACAAAAATCAGAGTTTAGCCCTTTGGCATACAGAAAAATAGCCTTCCGTTTTAGAACATTACGTAACCCTTTTGTATTAAAGGAACATAACGAGATGCTAGGGAACATTGAATAGCAAGCAATAATTCAATTAGAAAGAAGGAGTAAACCCATTGTAAAATATGTCTATCCTCAAAATATTAAAATGGCAAATGTAACCAACAAGTAGCCAAACCACTTAACGTAGCCTATGATTCAAATTAACTGTGAACAATTCCTTACATAGCCTAGGCTACCCAACACATTGCGGTTATCCTTAAATAGATGTAAGGAAAGTGTGTAGAGCAAAAGTAGTAAGGCATCAGGAACATTAAGCAAAAACTTTAAGGTTAGATGCGTGGGAGCTAATTGCAGTCATTGCCCGAGATCTTACTGGGAGGCGTCAGCTCTTTACCATCCACAAAAGTCTTCGGGCCAACAAAGTAGGCATGGTGTCCCTCTCGACGAGCTTTCTCAACAAGTGGCCATAGCTGGCTAAAACCTAAATGTGACTACTAGGGTAAATGGAAACAGATTGAGTGGAAAAAAATTGTGACACAGAAATCAGCTGATTTAAATGTGAACGCCCTCTCATAAACATCTGGCTGAATCAGACCTCTATCTGTCTTACTGACCCTCACTCTTGCCATATTCTGTTGGTATAATATGACATAAACATGTTTTGATAAATGCTGCAACACAGAGAAAGTCACCAGATTAGCAGGGCAACAAAAGAAACACTTGTTTTCACTATAGCGGGACAAAAGTAACAAGTGTTACTTTCGTCCCGACAGGACGACGATTTACTTTTATACTGAAAAACTCTGACAAGGCAAACTTCAGGATGTGTTACAGCACATAATAACCTGTAGATTGATCATTACTGTGTGACATGAAACGAAAAACACAACTTGTAATTAGAAAAAAAGTACCGCTTCAGTAATTTACTTATCGAACTCGAAAACTGCTTTCCGGACCTAACCGCGGGAAACGATGACGAAATCACGTGATATTTGGCAGCTCAAGGGTTGCATACTGAACGTGCTGTCATAGCTTGAAATGCTAATATAGTCAGGGCTCTGAGAAAATCGCTTTGTTACTTTCGTCCCGCATTACTTTCGCCCCGGTTCTCCCCTACTGAAAAATAAATGAAGAGTATGAGGATTTTCGGTACATTTTGGAGTTATTTCTTGGGTTCCTTCTACCCGCATGACTCACACCACCGCCATTTTCACAATCCCTCCACCTTGCTCTTGACTGGTAGGGACAACATGACATTCCCCCCGGGTTAGTGACATTACTAACCCTAAAATTTACATAGACCCCGCCCCAGGGAACATGATTTATAGATTATCATGACAGAATATGCTAAACAATGACTAGAAGATAACTACACATAAGCTACATAAATTCATCAACTAACCATTCAAAAACGTCCTGTTGCTTCTACATGTTGTCACTTCTTCTTGAGTCTCTCCATCAATGTCTGAATCCGGTTTGAACATAAAAGGCTAAAAGGTTTTGAAATTTTCAGTGCATGTCTGTGTGAGTGCAAGCTCTTGAAGCTCCGCCCTCTTTGCCTCTAGCAGCAGCTCATTTGCATTTAAAGGAACAGACACAAAACGGTGCGTTTTGCTCACCCTCAAAAAGTGACAACTTTAACATGCTATATCAAAATATCTGTGGAGTATTTTGAGCTAAAACTTCACATACACACTATGGGGACATCAGAGACTTATTTTACATCTTGTGAAAAGGGCATTATACCACCCCTTTAAGATTATACTCCAAAATATGTCACATTGGTTTAGAACTGGTGATCATGACTTTAAAATTAGCTTCCCACACTGAGTTCATCAGACAGTGTATATGGTTTCTTAGATGACTGCACTTTCTTTTCAGAAAACTGTGTCTAGCGT